>NC_056751.1:81489991-81534991 GCF_019279795.1 Protopterus annectens | reverse complement strand
AAGTTTAATCCAGGAAAAAAGAGAGAGAGAGATGTCGATGTAATGCGTTTATAGACTTTTAAACCATGTGGACTAGTTATCATCTTAAATGTTATAAGTAATGAAATTTTATTTTATATATCTAATAGTAATTAAATCAAAAATATGTATGCATCAACATAAATATGTTTTCCCATTGTTTTGTACTTAAAACATGCTATCAGGTAGTTTTATGACATTTAATAAATATCTAAATCCATGCAACGGTCAGACAGACATAACACATTGTAACTAAGATTATATAACACCTAAAGGGAAGTAGAAACGACAATCAATGTCTGATCAACATCAGTTCAATGAAATGTTTGAAAAAAATACTTTTCTATGAATTCTTTAAACATCGGCACTGAGCCCAAGCTGTTCTTTCTTCTTCAGTCCACTATTATTGAATGTACTGCCCATTTTAGCTGTATGTTAACACTAATTAAAACACAAGGGGAATCCAGGCACAGCTTGTTGTTATATTAAACGGAGTGGTTTAACAATCTGTGAATAAAATAAAAGTATAAGCACTTTCATTTTAAGCAATGTTATTCATCGGATAAAACACAATAAAACAAAATAACTTTTATATTGTTTGTAAAAGTCACATGATCAACAGAAACCAATCAGGACAACTATAAGGCACCACACCTCCAATAAAACTGGCATGAAAATAAAGGAACCTAACTATCGTAAGTTTTACAATTATATTATTTCATATTTAAGATTTAATATACAAACTCAATTGATAATTTAAAAACAAGAGCACCAAATTATTGTTTTAGTGCCCTTAACTTAAGTACGGGTGCTATGCTGGCCTGTTTGTTCAGACCTGGCCAGCAATAAGCATTCCAGTATATTTGCAAAATCTCTCTAACCTCCAAATTAACCTTACATGGCCCTTCCCTAGGGTCTATACATGTTTGTTCTAAGGCTGTAAATTTAAATGAATGAATAGGGTGGTCTACAATATGCTTATAAAGGGAATTAATTACCTTGCCCTTTTGAATTTCATACAAATGTTCATAAATTCATTCAGGGAACTTCCTCTCCATTTTTGCCGATAAAATCTTTGCATTGTTGACAAAGTACACATAAATTAAACATTTACTCTCACAGTCCACTTTCTCCCGTGACCTAAAGCATTTATCCATGATGTAAATTCTGTTACCTGTTTTTATGTATTTACAGTAAGGGCATCTCCCAGATTAGAAGATCACTGAGTTAATTCTCATACCAGGCTGTATATTTTCAAAAATATTTTTCATGGTGTGCCCTTTCCCAAAAACTACAGTGGGTTTCATTCCCACATTCTCCCTCAAGATTTTATCCTCTTTTAGGAGTGACCAGCTCTTATTAAGAATTGCCTCAAATACTATCACTATCCGAACAAAATGCAAGAACCAGCGAAGTGGAAAATGGGGTGACTGTTCTCTGTTCCTGAACCAAAACCTCTTGTTGCCTTGTAGTAGCACTAAGTAGAGGGAAAAAAATGCCCCATTCTTCTTTTATTCGTCAACTCATATATCATCTCGTCTAATAAGGAAACAGGTTACCCTTGATTAAAGAACATCCATTTCATCAACTCAGATTCTTCCACAAATTGCTCTTCCAATGTTACCATGCTGGCCACCTGAACCAGCTGGCCCTTCACTACTGCTTTTTTTTTTTGAAAATATGGATGGGAGCTAGTAAAATGAAGTAGGGTATTCGAATATGTCAATTTACAAAATATTCATGACACATAACAATGATTTATATTATCTTTGGTCAGAAGGACATCCAGATATGTGAGAGTGGTATCATTATAATTACTAGTAAAAGATAAAGAAGTTGTATGATTGATGTACTAGTTAATGACACTAATTTCTGACTCTCTCCCCTTCCACACAATAAATATGTCATCCAGATATCGCTGATAAAATCTGAAATGTGCCTTATATTCACTTCCCATAATATATTTACACTCCGATTCCAGCATCACAATATTAACAGAGAGTCATCTGGCAACCCCTTGGCTACCCCCTTTTTCTGCAAAAAATATGACCCATTAAACCAGATAAAATTGTTTTTAAGCATCATAAATTTTGTCTTACAAGTTAATAGGGTCTTGGTTTACTTCTTTTCTGTGCAGATATTCCATGAACCATAAAACCCCAGCTGGCTTTGGGCAAAAGGTTTATTTAGCAGGGAACTGTGGTTTTCTGAAGACCATTCCCAAGTATTTCACCAAGCTACCCACAGTCATGCGTTTGTAAAATGTGAGGTTTTCATGGAAAACTATTGTTCATATCAGTCACCATCATAAATCATATACTAAACAGAGTTTAACCAATTTCACATAATTTGAGAATTGACGTTCATATCAAATAGATAAGCACATATTTTCTTGAAAAAAATATTTCACTAAAAGAAAATTTATTTCATGTGTGAGTATCCACAATGACAAAAAACATAGTCAATTTAAGGAGCAAGCCTTATGGTACTACTTCTTTACAAATGTTATTCTACCTGGCTCTATTATGTAGCGGCATTAAGCCCCTACTATGACCCAGAAGAACCAAGTTGCATTAGTGGCTTGGACACTAGAAGAGCTGTGGAAGAGAAGATAGTAGTGAGTAGTCACCGGTAGCTCATCCATCCTGGGAGGAGGAAGGTGGCTGTGGTTTGGGTGATACCTATTGGAAGCATTCAGTATTACTCTCATAGAACATGGGCCTGCTGAGCACAAGCTGCCACGATTGGGGACATTGACAAGTCCTGGTTTATAGTTGCCTGATTTTGACTGAACATGTACCTTGTACACAGATGCTTATAAGGTAGCATTAGGCTAAACTATGATGCAAGAACCTAACAGTGGAGACCATCCTACTTGGAATGGTAGCCACATCTTTGCTGAAAATGAGAGTTATTAGTCTACAACCTAATGTACTTTTTGGCCAAACAGTAGATACAACAATTATGGGGAAATATGTGGTACATACATTTCAGAACCTTTCAGTCAGGGTGGTCAAGCTGAGAGAATATAATTGCTAGATTATGAGACAGGACTTAGTATTTCATCTGTATTGCTATGAGGTAATTGAGGTAAACTTCCCCGTAAAACAGCAAGACAAATCAGCTTGTTTCCTTAGCCAGTGGAATGTGGACAAATCAATTAATGAATAAAAGCTTGTTTTTTTCTGAAAATGGGAAAGAAGAGTTCAATAATAGAATATCAGGAAATAATAACAGAAAAAATTCAAAACAAAACAGAACAGTTCCTTTGTTTTCCCCTCTCCCAGGTTTACATGCTACTCCATCTCCACTTCCTTTGTAAACTTCTTAGATTAATTTTGACATAGCTGTAAATTCCTTTTAATTTATGGTACTACCTTCCTCCTTCACCCCTTGGTGGCAGCATGCACCCTGAAAAGTTCTGCAAAACACCTTTACACAGCCCTACAAAGTATACACTGTTCACTTTTCTCTCTGTTCCTCACTTGAGAGTCTGTGGAATAAACTTTCACTTCTCAAGGCTTGATCTGATGAACTATAGTATTCTTTAACATTTTTCTCTAGTCCACTCACTACAAAGATATAACCCTCTCCCTGCCTTTACCTGTATTCCAGCTTCTGTTCACTGATTGTTTTCTCTGGGCCATCTCTTCTCTTGGCTCTACCCGCTCCATTCACCCTGCGGGCTCACTCCACTCCCCTACCCTACCCCCAATTCCCACACACCCCGGTGCTCCTACACTTATCCTATTCAAAAGTCTCCTCCACTTCATCTCTCCCAATCCACTCACATTTCCTCACTATCCCCTCCCCTCTCATCCTCCAATACTTTCTCACCTCCTCCCCATCCCAAACCTTATAGCACTTTACTCACTTCTAAACACCTCCCTCTTACACTCTCATAGTTCCCTCTACATCCAACTACTTCTTCAGTACCCTCCACCCAACTATTCATTTATACCTACACTATACCATGCCTTCTCAAACCCTTCTCATGCCTTCTCTCTGCCTACTACTTCTAATTCCTCTATACCACGAAATACCCCCTTTTTTCCTATCCCTCTTCACCCTACCATCACCCTCAACACTCATTATCACTCTACCATATTTCACTTTCACACTATATCACCCTCCGTAGTTCAACTAAACCCACTTCTCTGCTTAAAACTAAAACTTCTACCCTCCTTAATGAAACGTCATATTCCTAAAGCATTATTATACCTCCCACAAAACACTAGGAGTAAACCTAAACTCCTGCTCTCATTCCCCTTTAACTGCCTATGCCTAGCAGGTAACATACATCCCAACCCAGGACCTAGTACCAGCAACAATCCAACTCCCCCTATCACCACCCATATTACCAACCCTAAATATCTCAAACTCCTGACCATCAATGCCTAGAGTCTAAAAAACAAAATAGCCCACTTCCACGCTTGGCTATACCGTACCCTACTTGATATAGTAGCTGTCTCTGAGACATGGCTAAAACCCAATATTTCTGACTCTGAAATCCTACCCCCTGGGTTTCAAGTTCTTAGACATGACCGCCTAAAAAAGAAGGGAGGAGTGGTCTTAATCTACTCTAGCCTACTCTCCATCACTCCCTACCAAAATCCTATTCCTCAGTTCAACAACGCTGAACTAGTCATAGGAATTCTCCAACTAAATAACCATAAAAGCATCTGTGTCATAGCCCTCTATATTCCCCCTGGAAACAATACAAATATACTTGAGGAAATCCTTCTATGGGCCTCAACCAATATTAAGTTTGAGACTTACATCCTAGGAGATGTAAACATTGACTGGAACAAAATTGATAACAATAATCCCACCATCTCAATTAACCTATATAATTTCAGTCAGTTTACAAATACCATTACCAGACCTAATAAAAACAACCTCCCAGGTTCCATACTTGACTGAATCCTAGACTCTCACCCTAATAAAATCTTCCATAAGGGCACCTTACCAGACTCCATTAGTGACCACTTGCCAGCCTTCATCCATAGAGCAACTCCCTCCTTTCTTCACCAACATCAATATATTCACACACGAAACCTCACAAACTTTAACCCCGCAACTTTCTCCAATTCTCTCAAACTGATAAACTGGGACAATCTAAAAACTCTTCCTCTAGACCAGGCCATTGAACATTTCAACTCAACCTTATTAGCTACCCTTAACTGACATCCCCCCCCCCCCCCAGAACAAAACATATAAAAAACAACTCAGCCCCTTGGCTTACTAAAGACACCAAAATACTTATGAAACAAAGTGATAAAACCTGGAAACTTTACCATCACAATAAGAACCCAGATGCCCTTCTTAAATATAAACAACTCCGTAACCTAGCCAAAAAACATATTATGCAGGATAAAAAATCATACTATACCAAACTTCAATCTAATCATTCCAAAAATCCCAAAAAGTTCTGGAAGTCAATCAACTCTCTTCTCAACCCTGGTACCAAAAACAATCCTTGCCCTGACACTAGCAAGTTTGACCCAGATATAGCCACGCTATTCAACTCCTTCTTTATTAACTCCATAGCAGAACTCACCAAGACCTTCCCAAACAACAACTCCTCCCCCCTCCTCAAACCCTTTCCTCCACCATCCATTCCTTTCTCATCTCCCATCTTTCACCTCAAACCCATTTCCACCTTATATATAACTAAACTTCTCTCTAAGCTTAAGCCAGGCTCCAATGCCCCTGACAACATCCCCTCACTCTTTCTAAAACTCGCAACATACGGCATCGCCATCCCCATTAGCATTCTCATTAACAGATCCATACAGGAATCTTATGTTCCTAAACTGTGGCATGCAGCCTTCACCCTACCCCTCCACAAAGGAGGCAAAAACAATAGTATCTCCAACTTCCGGCCCATAGCCATTCTTTCACCTATTTCAAAAATACTTGAGAAATGCATCCACCTCCAACTCATGCCATTCCTTGCAGATAACCAACTCCTCACCCCAACTCAACATTTCATCTGGGCCATAGCACAATAACTGCTCTCCTCTCTTCGTAGACATAGTAAACCACCCCATGACTCTGGAGAACTTGTATCCACAGTCCTCCTTGACCTCTCCAAGGCATTTGATACTGTCTCCCATTCCCATCTCTTAAACCATCTTGCTAATCTTAATCTCTCACACAACACCCTTGCCTGGTTCAGCAGCAACCTCTCTGACCGATCTCAGGCCGTAAAATGGAAAACCGGCACCTCAACCTTTCTCTCAACCCCAACCGGTATCCCCCAAGGATCTATACTTGGCCCAATGCTATTTAATATCTTTGTTAACGACTTCCACACAGCTATTCCTAACACCAAGATAGTCCAATATGCAGACGACTCAACTTAAGTCTGTTCTGCTTCTAACCTCCAAGTACTCTAAACAAAAACCCAAACTTCTTTTTCCACCACTGAGAACTGGATGCTTCAAAATCATCTCTCTCTAAATGCCAACAAATCTAAAATTCTACTATTCTCTCCCTGTAAATCTAACCCTCTTGACAAAACCTCCTTCAGCATTATCAGCTATGCCAATTCCACTATTGAAGTTGTTCCTTTTGCTAAACTTCTTGGGGTCACTATTGATGAACATCTCAAATTCGACACCCATATTCAGCTAAACATTAAGAAAACACATCAGAAACTTGGCATGCTGTACAGGAACTCCCATTTTCTATCCCCTTCCACAAGACAAACCCTCACCACTACCTACTTACTGCCATCTCTGATGTATGGTGCCCCTCTACTAATCAACCTATCTCCCTCTATCTCCTCTAAACTAGAATCATGTTCCAACAAAATCTCAAAGTTTGCCACCAAGTCCAAGTACTCTACCCACCACTGCATACCTCTCCACCTACTGCAATGGCTAGAACTTCCCAACTACCTGGACTACCTCCAAATCACTACATCCCACAAACTCATTTTTAAACCTACTAAGGGCCCTGCACTAACTAATATCTTACCACTATATACCCCTCACAGAACTCTAAGATCTGCTCACCAAAATATCATTTCTGTATACAAACCAAACTGTCCCTCAGGTCAGCTTCTCCTATCCTTTTCCTTGGCCAAAAAATGGAACTCTCTTCCTCCCTCGCTAAGAATTTCTCAAAACTTTGATCACTTCAAAACCCAGCTCCATTCCTACCTCTCCAATAACAGGAAATGCACTTACACTCTACCTACCTAATCCTGCCTAATACATGAATACATACATATACATAAACTACCTTCCACCTTACCCAATAGGAGTTCCATCATATTTACTGTTTTATTACAAATGTTTCTTTCATAGCATTCTCAGAAGATTTAAAACCTCAGTATAATGGTGACTTTGTATTATCTACCTCTAATTGTATTTACATGTAAATATGCACTGTATACCATACTATGTTGATATTCTACTGTGCTTATGTTTTACTACATCATTTTTACTAATTGTTTAATTGTTACTATGTCTGCTATGTTTTGCGGAGTTTTTCTCCCCGGGCCTCCACTGAAAACGGGCTCCTTGAGCCCAGTGGACCTCCCAGGTCATCAAACTGAAAATAAATACATAAATAAAGAGTAAGCTTGCTGCAGGACTGAAAGGGTTAAAGAAATTTGAGCTTTGTGGTTGTTATAGAAAACACATTTCATATTTATTCATTTTAAGCCTTTTTTTCCTGCTTGTTTTATTTAATTTCTGTCCTCAGTTGAGGTGATTAACAGAAACTCCGAGAGCTGATTCAAGTTAGCAAGCTCTTAGTACCTATGTGTGAAATAGAACTACTATAACCATAGTTTCACTGGGGATAAAATCCATCAGTTGTTCCCTGTAAGTGACACTTTTCAAATGGGGTTATCTGCAGTCCTGAGAAAATAGTCATTGCATAAGCCAGGTGCTGTCTTTCACTGCTAATATCCATAATCAAAACAAATTGACAGTTTGTTTAGTCAAATTATATGGGTGGTACTGCCATATCTTAAACAAAGTGTGCCTTTGTAGTGCTTCATATATATTCATATGTAATGTAACAGTAATGATGACAGGAAAAAAAAATCTCCTCTCATTACATTTTGCTTTGTGTCACAATGACAGAATCTAAAATTAGATTAAAAGAGTTGTTGGAGCATTTCACTGTTTCCAGTGGTCATCCAATAAGTACTTTATCTCTCAGTCATAAGCTGATACTGATTAAGCACTAAGCAGGGGTCAGCACAGCAGAGCCTATGCTTTGTTTAACCAAGTTTGACTAAGGCTTTCAATAAGTAAAAGTTACATTGAAGTGGCTTTGGCTCATGCCTTGAGAAATTAACTTAACTTATAAATCAAAGAAAACACCAACAAACTGATGCACACTAAATCGGTCGACTAGGAAAGGAGTTCAAATATCCAAAAATGTCCAAAATTCTAAATAAATGTATTTTAATACTTTAATAAATAAAATAAAAAATCAGCAAGTAATGAATTAAATCAAGCGCTTTCGTCTCTGAATTTGGAGACTTTATCAAGATAAAAAGCAGTCCGTTAAGTAATCCATTTAAATAGCCCATAAAACACAAAATGGGCCAATCACAGCTCTGTACTCATAAATAATACATGCAAAACATGATTACACAAGTTCACATTGACGCCCAGCAGGTATACACCCATAAACTATATGAAATACAAATCAAGGCACCAAGCATGTATACAGAAAGCCTCCTTTCATATAAGATATAAAAACTGTGTACAAACAAGCATCTGTAATCAAAATAAATTAAACATGAGAGACATTCAACCACATGCATAACCAATAAGTTAGTATATATATATATATATATATATATATATATATATATATATATATATATATATATATATCTATATATATAAATATATATATATATATATATCTATATATATAAATATATATATATATATATATATATATATATATATATATATATATAAATATAATGTATAAATATATAAAATCTTGGATGGGGTTGCATATAAGAAAATATCTTTTAATAAACTAAATGGTACTTATAACAAGATTCGAAATGAGCTTAATGATTTATTTATTGAGGGTTCAATCTCTATGGATGAATTTAATTTTCTGTCTGTTCCCCATCCAAGAACTCCATGTATTTTTGGTTTACCCAAAATTCACAAGAATGTTTCAGATCCACCTGTGCGTCAAATTGTTGATGGGCGAGGTTCTATTACTTGTCCCCTTGCTAGATATTTGGATATCAAGTTAAAATCCTTTGTAGTTGATGAACCGAGTCTATGTAAGGATTCATGGGATTTCTAACAAAAAATTAATAATTTGGAATTTGTTGATACTGGTGTCTTTATTACTATAGATGTTAAAGATTTATATACTTCAATTCCCCATGATATTGGGGTGGAATGGGTGTGTGATAATTTATTACAAACAGGTGTATCCCAGCCTAATATTAATGTTTATGCACAAGTATTTGAATTGGTTTTAAAAAATAATTGTATATTTTTTGAAGATGAATTTTTCATCCAAACTGTAGGGGTGGCTATGGGCTCCCCTTGTGGTGGGCTTTACGCCAATATGGTTATGCTGCAGTGGGAGAAAAAATTTCTATTTAGCTCGCATTTTTATGACCACTGCAGGATGTATGTATGATTTTTGGATGATATTTTTATATTTTGGGATGGGCCTGAAAATTTGATTGGTGAGTTTTTGAACTATATCAATGATTCGACACCCTTCTTGAAGTTTACTCACACAATTTGTCTGAATGAGATTTCTGATTTGGATGTCAGGTTGTTAAAAGATATTGCCTCAAAAAAATTTCTATCAGAGATCCGCCGTAAAGAAACATATTCCAACAGTTTCTTACATTTCAATAGTTCTCATCCATACAAGCAAAAAGGAGCAGTAGTTAAGGGGCAGTTCATAAGGGCTGCCCGGATGGTTTCTTGACTCTTTTCTTAGTGAATGTGAACTTTTGAAAAATATGTTTCTGAAAAGGGACTATCCGGTGGATTTAGTTAATAATTTAATGCTGGAAGTCATTAATAAAAGGGAGAGAAGTTTCTTTCAGGCCATTCTAACTGTTGAGGGTAGACCATTAGAATACAGGGAGGCTGACAGTGAATTTAACATTGTGTCTGAAGAGGTTAGGATGGTGTCTAATACAGTGTTTGAGGCACAGAGTAGTATTGGTTTAAATAATGTTAATTTTCGTTCAGCTTTTATTACAACTTATAATTTGGAAAGCAAAGAAATTATTGATATTTTGTTTAAAAACTGGGTCATCTTGTCTTCATGTAGTGATGTTAGATAATGTGTTAGAGAAAAACCTATTGTGGTCTATAGGAAGGGTCAATCTCTTAAAAATATGTTTGAAAGTGGTGGCCATTCACAAGTGAAGGGTTATATGAAAAAATGTGGCCTATGTAGTTATTGTGAGTATATAATAGAAGGGTCGTCTTTCAATATAAATGGGGTAAAAGTGAATTTAAAGAAAAAATGTAGTTGTTACACTGACAAAATTGTGTATTGTGCTTTCTATTGTAAATGTCCCTGTTTTTATATTGGGAAGACAGAGAGGAAATTAAAAAAAATCGCATTTACGAACGCCTTAGGGGATATTAAACTAAAAAAGGATTAGAATGCCCTAGTGAAACATTGCAATGAACTACCTGGCCACATGTTTAAATTAACTGTGATTGAGCCCTTACAGACTGACCCAAGGGGTGGACCATGGATTTTGTACTTGGGAGAGAAATGAAGCCCTATGGCAACTTAGGACTAATGCAACCCAGTGGCCAGGCTTGAACGAGGCTTTTTCAGTTACTTGTTTTTTAAAATTAAAAGCACTTGATAGATGATGGACGTGAAATTAATTTAATTTTACCTTATAGCCATTTAATCTATTAATTAATATTTTTTATGTATTTATTTATTATTCTCTGTATAAGTATTATGCACACTTTTATTGAATATATGTGGGTTCTTAATAATAAGTATTGAATGTTTTATGGGTTTTAGTTTTTAGATGTTGCATTATTAATTATATGTTCATATAGTTATATATTTATACATTATATGTATCTATATATATATATATATATATATATATATATATATATATATATATATATATATATACTAGCATATTGTTATGCATGTGGTTGAATGTCTCTCATGTTTAATTTATTTTGATTACAGATGCTTGCTTGTACACAGTTTTTATATCTTATATGAAAGGAGGCTTTCTGTATACATGCTTGGTGCCTTTATTTGTATTTCATATAGTCTATGGGTGTATACCTGCTGGACGTCAATGTGAACTTGTGTAATCATGTTTTGCATGTATTATTCATGAGTACAGAGCTGTGATTGGTCCATTTTTTGTTTTATGGGCTATTTAAATGGATTACTTAACGGACTGCTTTTTATCTTGATAAAGTCTCCACATTCAGAGACGAAAGCACTTGATTTAATTGATTACTTGCTGATTTTTTATTTTATTCGTTATTAAAGTATTAAAATACATTTATTTAGAATTTTGGACATTTTTGGATATTTGAACTCCTTTCCTATTCGACTGATCTTGTGTGCATCAAATTAACTTAACTTGTTTACTACAAGTTATTTGGCTGTCTCTGGCTAAAATTCCATGGCTAAGCGAAAGAAATATTGCATATGCATAGGAGTATGGCAGAAAATGTGAAAAAAAGAGCAGGGGATTAAAATGCAAAACACCACTTGGTTTTTAGATGAGAACAGGTTTATACTTTTGGTCTGTATTCTATTAGCAAGAATTTGACTAACTTGCTTAAAGCAAATGAAAGCCTGTATGAAGTTTAAGAACAAAAACTATGTGGTTTATGAAACTGAAACTGGTCAAGGATAACTTTTGGAGAAAAATCTAAATAGGCTGGGTGTTAATAAACAACAGTAATAATAATTATAATAGTAGTAATAATAATAATAATTTTAAAAGGAAGCACCATGAAATCGGAAAGTGGGACAGCATGAAATGTGCAGTACAGGCTAACTGGGGTGAGTGGAAGAGAAACATGTGGGGTACTTGAGATATATGCCAATGTTTTGGTTCAGGGATGTTTGGGGTAGTATAGGATGTGGTGCATACAGGGGAATGGGGAGCTTCAGAGAAAAATATGGGCACTAGAAGTTGTGGTGGACAAGCTAATGAGGTGAAGAAAGGCAAAGTGTGACTGGAGAGGAGAAAGAAGGAGGACAGTAGCCAAGAAGGGGTGAAAAAATGCAAGAGGCAGAAAGGCAGAGGGCCAGGGTAGCACAGAGTAAAATGGAAATTGCAGGAGATATAGCCACAAAGGAGATGTCAGGAAGAAGAAAGCCTAGGTGGATGGATAGATGCAGACATCAATGCCAAGTGATGATGCAGGAGTCACCACCACAAGGAGGGCAGGGGAATGTGGATAAGGAGAAACATTCAACCTGAAGGGATGGGCAGGAGGTAAAAGGGACAAAGCAGTGGACATGGAATGCAGGAAGGGTCTGGGAGTAATGGGATCCACTGCAGAACCAGTTGACCAGCAACATAAGCATACTAGTGAAGGTTGGAAGGGGTAGAGCTGTGGGGAGACACTACAAATGTTAGGAGTAATGGCATGGACAGGAAATGGAAGAGACAAATGTCAGTCTGAGGACAGAGCAAAGGGTTTTCATGACTGGATTGGAAACATGGTTACCATGGGCAGTAAGAGCCTTTACAACAGTAAAAGGATAGACCAGGTTACTGTGAAGCTATTCTTGAGGCATAGGCTTAGTAACGTATGGAAGGAGGTGACTAAAGTGGTCTGGGCATGTGCTGCCATGTATGCAGGCACCATCAACTTGCCTGAGGAAACAGCTGGGGTGATGCAAAATTGGACCATGAAAGTGGCACACGTATGTTTGAATATTAAATTGAGGCAGTATTCTCAGATGTGTTAGCAATGCTAACAACTAACACAATGAGGAAAGAAAAGGTTTGGGAGTATAACAACTGATTACAGGATTGGAACAGGGAGATGAACTTGGAATTGGTGGGAGGGTTGGGGCAGTCAAACAGAAAGACCAGCTTTATGGCACTGACATGGTTTTTAGAGCACAAGTGACCACATGCATAGAACTGTGTTTTAAACTAAGATGAAAAGGGGAGAGGATATTACAGAAGTAGAAATGGGACTTTGATACTTAAGTAGTAGATTGAAGAAAAAAACAGATATATTAGTACTACATAATGCAAATGGTATGGGTTGAAATGAGAAGGATCTGCAAACAGTGATACAGAAATGGAGGATGGCATCATTTGTATTACAGAAACATGGTCCAGTGAAGACAAGGTGGGAGGGAAAGCAGGTTCCATGGTATGGATTGTTTAGAAATGTTGGGGAAGGGAAGAATGGAAAGGTAGTAGTGATTTCCATTCAAAGAAGACATCAAATGTGAGATCATAGTGCAGAAGGATGAACATTTAACTCATGGGGAAAGGTAGTGAGCAGTATCAGAATGTAAAGAAAGAATCCTGGCATGTAACGGAAGAGGAAGGCCACAGTACTGATAGTCTGATATAGTGTAACAACCCCAAGGCACACAACAGGCATGGATGAGATACTGGAAAAGAGAATACATGAGTTTCACAGAAGGGAGAGGCTTCTTTTCATGGAGGTCTGAATGTGAAGGAACAGTTTGGATAATTCCAGCCTCTGTGGTAGAAAGGGAGTAAGAGATGAATAAAATCTTGGATGATAAAGACGTTTTGACAATAACCAAGGATTGTGCCAGAAAGGACAGAATTCAAAATATGGTTTAGCCAAGGTGAAAAGGTCAAAGCTGTCCAGGAACAGGCACGATTTAACAGTAACCATGCAACTGCATAGTTTAGAGTAGAGGAAGGAGAAGAATACAAAGACGAAGATGATGGAGGGGGGTTTAGGGATGTGGCTTATGCTAAGCTAGTGGGGGGGGTCAAGGATGAATTAGGCATCCTGGGGCAGACTGAGGGCAGAGACAAATTTTAGGAATGAGTAATAGATGGACTAGGTGGGTGCTTCTTGAATGTTTGAGGATTGTAATTGTGATCAAAAGAACTATGGAAGTGCACGTGAGAATGAATTTTTGCCTTAGTCTGAGATACGGTGATCTTGGGGTTAGTATACATAAGCAGCAGGAGTGTGTGGCATAGACACACGCATGCTTGGAGTTGCAGTAGGTGAAATCATACTACAAAACTTCTTGAGAACTGTAACAGCAAGTTTCAGAATTCACTGTTCTGTTCAAATCACACTTTATTTTTCAAAGTGGCAGAACTTATATGGATGGAGCTCACACTTCTGTTAGGGAATCAAATTACTTACTGTTATTAACAAATGTTTGAAGAAGCAAAGGGGGAAAAAAGAACAGAAAGGTCATCTAAGGCTTGACTTTAGGACAAAAGACAGGTCCCTGTATTCATAGGCAATATATAAAGTGGTATACGAGAAGTGTGCAACTCCTTGTTTGTATGTACTCAAGATTTTAATACGACTCTTAAAGAGAATCGCCCTAATGTTTGATCATGCGCACATGACTCCTGCAATTGCAATCAACTGGTAACTCACACAGAGGGCACACACTACCTCTACAAGTAGCTCTGCCAGACTGCGAACTGCTGCCTTTTGGGTACAGAGTGCAGGAAATGAAATGCATTTCCCAGTTTAACCAGCCTTAAAGTGTACAGCCATTTATAGTGCAGAGATGGAATTGAAACACACAAGACTGAAGAACTACCCATGTATGTCTAAGGATGACTGGTATATTACATTCATATATGTCTTTAAATATTTATCAATACTTGTGTGGGGTTCTACAGCACAGAATACAAGTACTGAATATGTAGAAGGTTTACGGGGTGTCAATGATAGTAGGAGAGCGCACACCAGTATGTTCAGTCATGTCTGCAGGCAGGTCAAAGGACAACTTACCTATTACCTAGTGATTCCTACTAGGTAATAGGTAAGTTTTTTACTTTAAAGGCCAGCTGCACTTATAGAGGTCAGCTAGGTTTCTAAGAAGGTCCTTCAGATGTTGGCATACATCTCTATATGTCATTAAGTCATACATATACGTATAAATATGCATATACATATACACACACATATATAGTAATTACTGCAAGAATGAGTGGATATCTGATAGCATTGGGTGGTAGGGGTGACATTATATATACACACATATAGTAATTACTGTAAGAATGAGTGGACATCTGATAGCATCAGGTGGTAGGGGTGACATGATTTCACAAACCACACAGAAGGCATAGGCTGCCATACAGCTGGTGGGAGTGGAGGAGCCTTATAAGATGCGGTGCAATAATTGTTGGGGGGTCTAGTGTTCATGGGGTGTTCAGCTGTCTGTGAGATCTGTATGACAGCAGAACTTATCCCAACCTGTGAGATGCTGTCTCACCCACAACCTAAGCTTCTTCCATCTGTGAGGACTTCTTGGATGCTGAAGTAAGTCAAAGACATCGCAACCAACTGCTGGAAAGGAATGGTCAGTGATATGGTATGTACTCAACTTCCACCTGTGGAGACACGGAAGGACACCGGAGTACTAGGAAATAATCCTGCTCCAATCCATTCCAGTCACTGACTGATGAAAGATTCCATCTTACTTGTCTTGCATACGGGGCAGAGGTAATTAATTAGTATAGTATAGTAAAGCAGCGATTAAGTGTCCTGCCTTGAGCTCCCATTAATGGGAGCTCTGATTTTTCACTGTGTTGGCAGTCATAGGGTATGGCTGCATCACTGTGTTAGTGTGGGAGGCAGGGTGTCTGTTGGAGACTCTGTATCTGTATCATATGACTGTAAAGTTGTTGGCTGCTCTCATTGCTTTGTAATGATCTGCTTATTCCACTTTCATTATTTTTGGGATCTCAGTGACAACAACTTTTCCCCCTTTCAGTATATCCATAGTTATACAGCTACAGAAACTGAGCTCCCCTGAGCATTATAAGTTGTGATTCTCATGTTTTTGAATGATATGCATTGCTACCAACAGCAATTTAAATAGCTATTCTGTAACTGAACTCTTACAGATATGCAATAGTGTATGCAGATATTTAGGGGAATTATGACATGTTTTGTAAATTCCATAGGGCTCTGGTATGTGGTTTCTACCACATGCCAGCCATATGCAGTTGTGGGCAGCATTTGTGAATTTTTCTCAAGGTATACATGTTGTAAACAAGAGGTGGCAGGAAGGTAATGAAGGCATAGTATATGTAACAAGCACAAAGGAGGAGAAGAAAAGGTATTGGAATAAGGGGCCCCAAAGATTTTTTTTTTTTTTAGCCAGCAAGAGGTTCTCCCATTCGATTCTCAGCTGGAGCGCCTTCTGTGTGGAGTCTGCATGTCCTCCCCGTGGTCGACTGACGTTAAAGACATGCAGGTAGGGGCGAGCATGAATGGGCATGCCTTCTTTGAAGGTTGGGTGTTGGGCTGACAACTCGGCACTGTAAAAATCCACTGCCATTCATGAGCGGACCGGAGTTCCACTGTGACGACCCCTAACCGGGAAAAGCTGAAAGTCAGTATGTTAGAAAGGAAAAAGTAGCTTGACAGAACAGACCTGGACAGGATGATTAAAGATGATGAGGTGATATTGAAAGAGTTGGAAAAAGCAGAGGTATTAGATGAACAATTTGCTTCACTTTTCTGTGAGATAGAGTGAAAAATAGACTAAATAGACACCAGGGCAGAGACACAGGTGACAGAAAGAGAGAAGAGGTTATCCTTAGGGAGGATAAATCAGAAGGACCGGATGGACTGCCTCTTGGTGTCCTTAGAAGCCTTACCAGAGATCCCTGATGAAGATCTTTAACAGATCACTAGCTAGTGCATAACTGCCTGGGAGCTGGAGGACAACTGTGGTGCCCTTCTACAAGGGAAGGAGCTGGAAGCATTTGGGGATTGTATGTCTTTTTGCATAACAATGGTGACCGAGAAAGAGACAGTTAGGAGAGGAAGGCTGATCACTTTCATAGAGGACAGAAATCTCTTGGATGACAAACAATATGGGTCCATAGCCAGAAAGAGCTGTCACTCAAAGCTGATTAAGGTTTATGACTGAGTTAAAGTAGAACTTGACAAAGCATACTTCTGGACAACATTACAAATGGATGAAACAAATGGTCATAACACTGTCCAGATGAAAAAAAATATTTTTTTTTTTTTACAGGGAGCAAGCTTCTTCACATCCTTGAACTTATATATACCAATGTGGCAGTCACACAAACACGAAGAATGGAGAAATCTGCCAAAATAAAGGAATCACTGCTGACCTATATTTAGAAACCATATTGACTATGATTTCCTATGGGAAACGGTGATCAGGGAGTTCAATTTTGCCAAACTGAATTTGATCACTTGGCACTTAGT
Source organism: Protopterus annectens (assembly GCF_019279795.1). Taxonomy (NCBI): domain Eukaryota; kingdom Metazoa; phylum Chordata; order Ceratodontiformes; family Protopteridae; genus Protopterus; species Protopterus annectens. The sequence continues at coordinate 81,517,547 of NC_056751.1, read as the reverse complement.
CCATTTTCATCTCAATGAAATGTGGGGAAGCTCTTGATGAATTACTGTAGATGTGTTCTAAGTGGACTTTGACAAGGTCTTTGATTTGAGCCAACACAAGAGACTGATAGGAAAACTTGAAGGTTTGGGTAGGACCATGACTGAGGAATTAAACTGCTGTATAGTTGAAGGGCTGGTCCCAGAGGGATGTGGTGAGTGGGCAGTATCAGAACAAGGAAAGTGAGTAGTTCCTGGCTGCAGTACTCATCAGTGTCTTCATTTCAGATATGTCTGAGTGAACAGGGAACAGTATCTACTTCTTTGCTGATAACAGAAAGTCAAAGGCAGTAGTGAATGATAGAGGAAGTTTCTAAGGAATAATTGGCAAACGCTGGCAAGACTGGCAGAAAGATGTCTGTTGAGATTCAGTGCAGTCAAATGCAAATCAATGCAGGTGAACCACAGTGACCTGGGTATAAAGTATCAGCTGAGGGTAATGCAACCAATGGTGGGTGCAGGGTGAGAGGGGCAGGAAAAGGATCTGAAGGTGTATTGATCACAACTGGATGGAACCATCAGGTGGAAAGTGAGCAGTAGCAGCTACAATCAGAGTGTGCTCAAAGGAATGGAATTCAGAAGTAAAGATGAAATTCTTATGTTTTACTGGGTCCTTGTCCAGCAACACTTTGAGTTTTCAAGCATTTCTGGAGGCCATATAAGGAAAGTAAATCAAATGGCTTTAAAAAGTCCATAAAAACACAAGAAGGACATTTGTGATAAAGGAGAAATTATATGGCCAGAAAGTGGAGAGGCTAAAAGTCTTCTCACCTGAGACTAGAAGTCAAAAGGGGCTAAAATAATATGATATGGGTATGGGAAGGAAATTTACAAAGATACTAGTTTATGGAAAGGATTGTGGGCTTACAAAATGGGTGGTGGAAAAAGGATCCAAGAAGACACTCAGAAGGCCTTGGGACAGATGGAGAATGGCTGAGAGTGAATACAGGACTGGAGAGGAGGTAGAATATTGAAATCACTTACAGGGCAGGCTGGACAGATTTGTTTCTTTCTGCTGTTAAGCAAATGTAATGTGATATAACATAACCACCATGAGTTCATATCTAGAAGGAATTGACTTGTACTTGTGGTCTACCTAGGCTTCACCAAGACCTTAGATGAGGTTGATGAGTCCTTGGATAACTGGAAAGGGTGTTGTAGCACCAAGACTAAGGAACTGGACCTCTACCTTGCTGAAGGTTAGGCCACACAGGGTTATGGTAAGAAGAATAATGTCAGGAATAAGGAAATTGTTTAGAGAGTACCACAAGGGATAAATAAGTCCACTGTTCAAAAGAGTACCACAAAGGTGAATAGTGAGTCCAGTGTTCTAGAGATTACCACAAAGGTGAATATTGAGTTTGGTGTTCTAGAGAGTACCACGGAGTGAATAATAAGTCTGGTGGTGTTTTTGTTTTTTGTTTCAGACATATCTGAAGGAAGAAAAAACAGGATCATCCTCTGCTTATGACAGAATTATGGGTGCAGCAGAGGAGGGTGGGGAAGGAGTTAAAATGGGAAGAAAGGAAGCAGTTGAGGTTCAATGCAGGGAAACACATAGCAACAACATGGGCCACAACAACTCTGATGTGAAGTATCAGCTGTGGAAAGTGTACCTGGTAGCAACAGAGGGGGAAAATCATAGAAGTTGCTGACCGCACATGGACTGGACCGTCCTGACACTGCAATGAACTAAGGACATAGTGCCATTTCCCTGATGAAGTAAACTTAAGGGGATTGTGGACCCCGATCCCAAGATAAAGCTCATACATGATGACTTAAATACAGTAGACAGGTTGTAAACCTGAGGGATGACCTTACATTTTAACACATGGTGTTATTACAGTTACTGTGGCAACTGGGAGCCATGCTTACTCTTTCATTTCTAATGACCTACTTTTAAGGTTTGCTAAAGAAGAAAGGGACCATGTCATCTTACTTAAGTGCCTTCTACTTGCACCATTATCTCTCATGTCATCTTCAGATATGTTTAGGTGACTGGGAAACATTTTCAGAGAGAATCTCCTCTAGGTGAAAGGAGGTCAGTCCAGTTTGTAAAGCCTCAGTGTAGCCACAATTTCAACACTATATCAAATTCTGCATCTCAAGAATGACATCAGACTGTTGGAATTTAACAGATGCTCATCAAAATGGTTAATGATGTCTGTGCTTATGGAGATGAGTTCCCTGAGGTACGATTCTGCTGTGTTTCAAAAAGAGAACTGGGGAGATAATGATAGAAACCTCTAAATGTATGAAGGACATGGGTAGCAGAAACTCTAATTTGATTTACTTGAAGATAAAAAAATTGACAACCACTGCCTTCATTTTCAACTCAGAATATGGAGATTTGAAATAGTATTTGGTAAATGTAACTTTTATACATCGAAATAGCTTCCTCGAGCTCCAGTGTCTGAGAATAATTGTTTTAAAATAGAGGAGGAGAATTGAGAAAAGAGTGGGTGGAACAATATGACATTCTGGCACTCTAATCTGCTGGAATAGCAAGACCCACCCTCTAACCTCTCAAGCAGTTAAACAAAGCCAATGGCCTTGATTGGTTGATTAGGGAAAAGTTTCATAAAAGTATGAAGGGAATCGGCATTCAGAAAATTGTAGTCACTGAATGGACTGTGTAGGTGTATTGTTGAGGCTTAACAACTGATACAGTCAAGTCAGACTTGGAGAGGCAGATGTAAAGGAGGAGAAGAAACAATGAGAAACCAGTGTTGCATATGGGAGCATATAATTCATTAATGTTTTCCTTCACTGTTTAGTTCATATGCTTGTAAAATTATTATTATGTATATAAACCATTACCTGAGATTCTGAAGCCTGTGCTTTATTCATACAAGTATGGCTCATTTGGATAACCATTTGAAATGGTGGTATGCTCTAGAGTGAGTCTCTAAATATGGACACTGAATGGCTGAAAGATCAGAATTACATATACTAGGTCCAAGATGCCATTTCTCAGAATACCCCCTTTTTCTCCATGGTATGGTGATCTCAAAGTAGGTATATATAAGTTCAGGGGGTGTGGGGGGCTTACCCTCAACATGGGGGTGCAAGAAGTTTTAAGGAGAAGAGCGATTTGCAAGATTCACTCTTCTCTTGTGTTTTCAGTTTTTTTTTTTTTTGACTTATTGGCACTCGGCATTTTGAGTGCCAAAATTTCAATAGGGAGCCCTTATTTCTATGCCAGTTGGTTCCGGTACTTATTTTCCCTTACCAAACATGCTACGTTCAACATTCACAGCAGATAAAGCAGCATGCATATTCAGCTTCACAAGAACCACTGAATCACAGCTATGACATCTTAAATTCTATGACATTATGCACCTAAAATCTGTTGCAGACTCTGTAGCACAGCTGTGTTAACCTGGAAATGCCTTATCTTTGTTGTAAAACATTCATTTGTGACATCATACACAGTGTGGCCAGTGGCAGAATGCATTCTACCAAGAATATGAATAATGTGCTACAAATATTAACAAATAATGCTGAAGTTTAGAAACTCTACCTCAGAAAATGGATCTGGAATACTATAGGAAACCAGGACTCTACTCAAAAGAATATCCATGTGCCTTTTGGCTGTTGAGGTATCAAGCCAATTTCCAATCTTGATGTTTGCGCTACCTGGCTGGTAACAATGAATAGATAACATTGCTGGGCTCTATTTAAAATAGACACTGTCACAATAAGCATATTCGATTCTGCAACTTTGTGGGTTAACTAGCCATCAGATCTGCATATTTGTCTCTCATATAAATCATGTTGACTTCGGGTACATGTCACTTCACCTAAAACTCATTTCACCTAAACTCATTTCACTGAGAACAAATCACCTAAAGTTCATTTCACCTAAAACTCATTTCACTGACAAGTAGTACAAAAAGGCAAATCAAAGGTATATGTCCTTTTCCCCACTGTAGTGTGATCCTGGAGTTAGTATATATATATATATATATATATATATATATATATATATATATATATATATATATATATATATATATATATATATATTAAGGGGTGAGTGGGGTGGGGGGGTCATAGCCCTCCCTTATTTTGGTTTCATGTTGTCTGGTTTTGTTTTACATTATTTGGTAAAAGACAACTATGTGGGGGGCTACAGCCCCCCCTTAATATATATTCTAACACCAGGATGGCACTACAGTGGGGAAAAGAACCTTTCAACTGCATTAGAGTACACTTATCAGTGAACTGAGTTTTAGGTGAAATGGGTTTTAGGTGAAGTGACACGTACCCGTTGACTTCTTAGTGTACCATTTTCCAAATCCTGAAATATATTTTGAATGAGAAACTGAGCCTTTCATTCTCACTTTTTTTTACACAGAAAAAGAATGTGTTATGTTCGCATTCTTGTATCAGTGCTGATGAAATAGACTTCCATCTTGGTCTAAATGTACTTGACAGTTGTTTTTATACATGTGGGTGGGTAGTTTTATCTTTACAGTAAATAAATCACATTCATATCACTATCAACACATTCTGATATGTAGCTTTACAGCTGTTTACATTTAGCTCTTAATTAAAAATACATAAACTCTTGGTGCAAAATAATCACTTGGTGATAAATGTATGCATTTATTCTCATTCTTCTAATGTAATAATATTTAATGTCAACATGTATTTTGTTTAAATTATTATAAATATTTTATGTAGATAATCATGTTTTACATTCACTAGAGTTCATGTCTCAGTGAAGGAGCTGATCTGTAAACATCTGCTACTTGCTGATGGTTAGCATAATGCACTTAATTGTTTAAACAAATATGTTTTATTTTGTGATTTGCAGTACCTCTTTTTCATTTAGCACAACCAGGCAATTTCTGAGCTGTAGCATATTATCAAGGTGCATTACCTTTACTCCTGACAGATGAGGTACCAGATATGAGACTTTTCTAATAAAGATATGACACAAAAAATGAGATCACATAACTCTACAGCTACAACATTTAATTATTTTTATAATAAGCAATAGTACTCTTTTTCATCCAGCTGTTGTAAAACAGTTAGAAGACAATAGGTTTGTAAAAATGAGAGAGAGAAAACGAAAACTTCTATTGCCGTCAACCAATTTTTTTTTTCATTTTTTATATGTTACTAGATAGGAAATATCCTTTAAAAACATATATTTGCTTGTTTATTTTGTTTCATGTCCTGTTTTTCTTTTGTGTTTCACAAGGACAGAACTTCATGTTACTCGCAGTTCACTCAAATAACTATATTAAGCAATAATACCTATATTAGACTATAATACTGATGTTAATATAACATAGTATATTCCATGCACTTTCTTTATGACAATTCCAAACACTGCATTTTTTCACTTAGTGGTATTTGCTTATAGTTTATCACACTCAAAAATACTTTTAACTGTATTTATGTACTCAAAATGTATATAACAGTAAAACTACTTGTTTATATATATTTTTTCAGTGTTACTGGTATTACACTGCTGTGAAACAATAATAAAAGTGCATGTGTGATACATTCCAAATCATTAAAAATAAGTGACAATCCCACAAAGTTTAATAAAGAAAACAAATTGTAATAAACTTGCATAAGGCAGCAAAAAATGGAAACAAAGCTTCCTACCAGATTAAATGTTAACAACCTTTCCTTTTCCTTAAGATAAAACTCCTCTGTTTCTGTATGCATTCATGAACACTATGCTGTTCCACAATATTTTAAAATATATCATTGATTTTGGTCTAACGCTAGCTGTGCTGAAGTTTCAGCAGTGACATCTCAGTCAAACACAATGTAGTAAAATCATGTTACATCCATTTATATTCCATATGTATAGATTTACAAACCTGGTAACTTAGGCTACATGTACACTAAAGCAGTTGTAAATACTGCACTAGCTGTGCATTGTATACATATAGATTGATAGAAAGAGAGAGAGAGAGAGAAATAGGCAGAAAATATCTGTTTATTACAAATATAAACTGAGCTAGCAAAATCAAATCACCAAAAGTTATGAGCTTGGTACGAATGTTCATATCACTTCTTTTTTTTTAGCTGATTTAGTGATTAATTAGCCAGTGAAATTCTTTGACTAAAGATAAGCACTGTGTTTGTCACACTACTGTGACCGAAACATTTGCTCTTATACCACAGAAATTATTTTAAGATGTTGTGGAACTTGAGCAACTGATATATAGGCAAGTACTAGGCTAGCTGCCCTTCTAGACCATTTTAAGCCTAGCCAAATTTCTCTTAGTGAGAATCAAACTCTGTACTTCTTATGTATACCAGCTCCCTGATAAGGGTTATACAATGAGCACAGATACAAAGGATAATATGATACACCACAAGACTTACATGTGCAGGTGTGATTGAGTAGGTTATAGGGTGTGACATGAGGAAAACAGTGGCTACACAACAGGATACTGTGTGTTCTATTAAACAGAGTAAACGTATATGGATGCTGGTCAATGGATATAGCAAACGTCAGTAATGGGACAGCTCTGTTTTACTGTTGTAAAACTGCAAAAAAACTAGAAGAAAAACTCTGCTTTTCTGCTAAAACTACACAAATCCTCTTGGGTGTAACAGTAAATCATAACAGTTGGGTTACCAACTTTTATTGTTTCTTTTCCTTGACAGAATTTATTCATTATTGGTAGTTCTTTAAAAAACACAGTTATTGCACTAGTTAGTTGCTGATTTAGGATGGCAAAAACTCCCTTATATGTCTTGCACTTTCCTGCATTTTCTTGAGTTCTTTTCATCATTTGAGAGTGTTGTACATCCCTATACTTACTAGAATGGATTTTTACTGCACTACTGGCTTTGCCTTATTTATTTCATTGTTTTTACCTGAGTAGTTCTGTTTTTCTTTAGATTCCAATATTTATTAGTCAACACTACAGGTGAAGATTTGGGCTATGGCAGCAAAATTCTGTTAATAAATGTACATAGCTTCATTTCCAACAAATGAATACCTTTGAGTCCACAAAGAGAGAGAGAGAGTGAAAGAAGAAATCAAAGCGAAATGTTTGAAAGCAGCAAAATCATTGCATTGTGCCATTGCACTCTTCACGGGGTTAATTTTATTAATGTTATAAGCTTTGTCTCTAGCACACATTAGTAAATGGAAAGCTTGTTTCACCAGACGTTATCTTTGGACATTCATTTTTTTAACAAGATGTACCAGAAGCTACCACTTCTGTCAGGCTATAGAGCCTTACTTCTCTAGTTGTCAAACAGGAGCAAGGTGTGTTTACAAAACACTAGTGATTAACATCCATATGGTCAATCACTGGTCGGCAACTGCTAGGCATTTTCCCAGAAGATTGCCTTGCCTGTCTACTGTGACTTCCCCTTTCCCCATGATGGTGCAACTGCAGATTTGTTTTATATAAGTAGTGGGGCAGTGGGGGTACAAAGAAATTGACACTTCACCCCCCCCCCCCCACACACACACACAGAAATGATTTTTCATCTGTTTTTATGTTTCAAAAAGCTGTTTATATTTCCCAGTTTTGCTCATTTGTGATCAGTCTTATCAGAGAACCTATCAAACCATAAGCGACGTACTAGTGGTCATGTGAGGATGCATCTCACCAATAGCAGCTGGATGACTTGTACTTCATTAGTCATGGCTTCTCAATAGCAAATTAATGGTGGTGCTGGTTCTATTACAGTGGTATAGCAATGATTCATATTGTTTTGTAGCTTTTAGCTTTCTCCATGGTTGCATAACCATGGAATCAGTAGATATAAATACTGGAGGGTGTGGGGAGCAAAGTCACCAACTTCAGGGATAGCAGTGGGCTTGTCCACTGCAAACAATACTTTTTATTATGTTCTGTATGCAGACTTAGCTATTTGTAGCTTCATCTGGATGTAATTTGACAGTTCAGACTTGGAGCCAGTTTATAATACTACTGGTTTAGGAAAATCTTTTTATCACTTTCCACCTTTCAGATCCCGGGTATGGCACTGCATAGGAATCTACCACAATGTATTTATTTATTTATCTTTATTAACCGGGAAAGTCCGACTGGGATAGATGTCTTTTTTCAGTGAAGACCCAGGGAGAAAAGCTCCCATATTCACAAACATAGACAATATATTTTCATTTTGCACATTGTATAGAATATTTTCATCTTGGTCACATATACATTTTTGCATTCATAGTTAGCTGTAACAGATGATTAATGCTAACCTAGCATCATACAATTTGTAACTATAGGGAGAAGAGAAAATATAAGAACCTGTGCATTTGCAGTGCAGACAGAAATACAAAAACAAGCAAAAATAAGACTGACATTTGGAGTGAAATTAGGAAGTAGTGGTACAATGAAGGGAAGGAGGATTAAGTAAGAGTAGGTAGCTAACAAATATAATCAGTTAAATGGTTACAGTACTAGATAGAAGGGAAGGTGTAATAAACATTGTATGGAAATTTAGTACAGAGCAACCATCAATTTGTCAGAAATATTGTAGCTTGTGTTTTCTTCAGGATCAAAAATTATCCAGGTGTAGAGCAAGAGTAGACCCAGGTGCCTTGCAGATGCTCTTTTAGCAGACTTTTAAAGCATTTGTTGTTTTCTGTAAGCTTTCACTCTAATGGGGTGGAGTTCCACTGGTCTGAGGCACAGTGAGAGTAGAGTCAGCTTTCAGACAGTTTTTTTTTTAGTTATTTACAGCTAGGAGAGATTTATTGCTGGAACCTAGGGTTCTGTTGTAGCTGTATGGCTTTAATATGCTTTTTAGAGAGGGGCAACTATCTAGCTTACAGACAAGTTTGTGGGAGGTATTGAGCTGAGAGTAGGTTAGCTAATTTGGGAGGTTTAGCTTATTTTGGTCCTTCAAGACTGTGCGATTTATTTATTTATTTTTCAGTTTGATAACTGAGTGAGTGGACTGAACACCAGACTCTTAAATGCCACAAACTGGTTACACAGAGCAACAATATATACTTCAGGTATAACACCACTAACACTGAACCTATGTCCATGAGTAGTTTTTTCTGTGATATACTTTTTCAGTACATGAATACAGTTAAAAGCTAAGTTAAGTAACACTGTCGGTAAAAAGATGTAACAAGGCAGTGAATTCCTTACATAGGAGTTAAATACAATATATACAGTTCTGATGTGTAACAAAATAAGTCTGAATGAACAAAGACAGCTCATGAAGAGTAGGCAGACAGTGACTGAATGATAATGACAACACAGCTAGCCAATACTTACCTAGGAACCTAACTGAGCACTCCCACTCCGAGCTGGATCCAGCACTAAGCGACATGGACAGTCACTTAGGGCTCCATGGCTAGGGGGGCCCCACTCTGGCCAGGAGGCTTCAACAACAAACAAAAACAGTTCTTAACACTGTGGTGGTGGCACCTTCTCCTTTAAGGATGACCATGTGTGCGTCACACGAATGCCAATGCAGATGTAAACACATTCCACATTTATGATCGGAGTTTAAACTAGCCCCTTTTCATTAATAGAGAAGGTAAGTTGTGAGTGTGTGTGTGTGTGTGTGTGTGTGTGTGTGTGTGTGTGTGTGTGTGTGTGTGTGTGTGTGTGTGTGTGTGTGTGTGTGTGTGCGCTTAGCATATCTCTGATCTGTCCAGATTTAGCCTCATAATTTTGGTCTGTTTCTCATAAAATTTGGGATTTTCTGACAAATCACAGAGGATTAAAGTCACTAAATAATAACATATATGAGTTTCAGACTTCCTATCCTTCAGAAAATGCACACTAACACAAATCCCATTATTCTAACAACTTTCCAAGTTAAAAAGCAATGTTTAAAATCAATCCCTACTTTTGGGCCATTGTATCCCTGTTGTTTTAGGCTTTGTCCAGATTTTTTGCACTATGAGGTTCAAAGGTATGCATACTTCTCAAGTGTCCAGATTTTTTCAGAATGTCCAGATTTTTGTCTCATATTTTGGCCTGTTTCTCATAACATTTGTGTTTTTTTTTCCAGTAAATTCCACCAGCCTCTTGCCTATTCTCGGTATCTCTAATTGCAGTCATCCCTATTGGCAGAATCTCCATTCTCCATTCTCATGTTGGCTTAGTTCTTAGAATGCTTTCTGATACTTTATAAATATAATACTCTGTATGGTGGTTGTTATTCTCCTTAAAGGTCTGCATCCAAAATCCCACTCTTTCCTTTTTCTTGAATCCCCCCCCCCCCCTTGCTTCATCATCATCCCTTTCCAGTTTCCAGTTAGCACAAGCAGAAAGCTATAATTCAAACATTTACCATTTGATGTTATGCAAAAGTCCCTGTATGGAGCGAAATAGCTACTATATTGGCAAATCCTCATATTTAGCTCCTTCAGTTAAAGAAAATATATTTCATTATATTAATACACATGCTTTATTTTATCACATATTTACATTTCCTAATTTCGTTGTTATAGGTTATAAAAGGATCTTTTGATTACTTTTATGGTCTTAGGCAGTTTTCTTAGAATGTGTATATCAATACATTACTTGCCCCAGGCACATCTGTTTCCTGTTACAATCTCTCATCCGTGTGTAGAATTCTGACTCCAAGAGCCAAAGAGAACATAGAATAACATGGGCTATATAAAGGATCCTCATGCCACTACATGTTATTAGCCAGCGAGTGTAACACCTAAGATGGCTCCTCACAGGGAATACTTCATTATGCGAACAAATTTTACCCAAGAAGAGAGAGATATACAAGGTGGATAAAACTAAGTATGATGATTTACAGTGACATCTCCTCAAAAAGATGCTGTTGTGGTAAGTATACTTTCACTGAACTGTACCTTTCTGCAGCAGTGTTGCTATACCACTAGGTGTTGATAGGATGAGAAAAAGAAATAATGGGGGAATAGCAGACACGGCAGCTGAAAATAATATTTGTAGCAAGCAAAACCCCAGGAAAAAAGTACACATTTGGAGGGATAGCAATGGTAAACACAAATGAGGAAGGAAAAAGTGGGGACAGTCACATAAGATAATCTAAATGCAAAGAAATAGTGTGTTAGAGTTAACAATGAAAGTCAGCAGAATACCTGCATGACAAGAAAGAGGCATCACAAATGAAATTGTTGTCAATTGATGTCTCTTTAAATAGACAGTTGATGAGGCCACATCTGGACTATTATGTACAATTGTGGGCAACGGTCCCCCCATGTTGGTGAACACCAGATCCAGGATATTTGAGCCCCTTGTGTGGGGGGGGGGGTCTACCAGCTGATCCAATGCACTGGAGTTTACAAAATACAGGAACCTTTGGGCAAGGGAGTTTGAACATGTATAATTTACCCAGTCGATGGTTGGGTAGTTAGTCACCCAAAACCAGGGTGTTTGGTAGTATCTTGATTGATTCAAGTAGCACCAAATAGGCTGAGTGGATGTCTTGATTCATGAAGGGGGTCCTGCACCTGGCAATGACATGAAGAGGGGTCTTCCCAACAGTCAACTGCACCTGGAATAATTCCAGGGAATCGTGTATAACCAGTCTAGAGGTGTGTTCATCTTTAATGAATAATGATACAGCACCTCCTTTAGTTTTTATCTTTTGTGTGTTTAGTGTTTTTACTATGTTCTTTTTAGCCCTGCACTCACCAGTCTTGTACCTCCATTACTACTCTGTCTTTTGCAAGCTTTCTGTGGGAAGTAGTACTCTCATCCCATCCAGGTGAATCTGGCTTACCTGTCATACTGTGGCTCAATGGTGTCCAGTCAGTTTCCATGCACAGAATTACACAGTCTCTCCCTCCCAATCAGCAGCTCACTTCATGCTTAATGAAATATATGGAGATGTTACAATTATGGCCTTAACTCCACCCCTGGTTTCTTGATGTGAGTACCCACATCATTGCTGACACCTTCTGCACCCTTCTCTGGAAACATGCATACTCCCACACAATGTCTTCATAGGGCTGTTGTCACTGGCTTGGAATCACCAGACTCATTTCTTACTGACTCTGACCATTGTTAATAAGCAAGCCTGAGCTTGCATGTGAACATCTGGTTACTAGGAAACCATCAGTTCCTACATCCATGCCATGAGCTACTCCTTTCCCATCATTCCCAGTTGGCTACAACAGATGTGTGAACCAGTATTCAAACCTGGGTCACCTGAGTCATATTCATTGCTTAGACCTGGCTTGTTTAGTGTTTATTTTGACCTGTACAGAGCTTAGCAACAAATAATTTAAGATACTTGACAATGAAGTAGTGAATTTATGAGCACTTGTGGAATTCAGGAATGCTTGAAGCAAGTATAGGACGGCAGTTTTAATGGTTGCAGAAAAAAAAAAGAAAAAGGTGTGAACAAGTAGGCACAACACCTTATTGATTAGGTAGAGAAACCTACAGACTAGGTGAGGCAGGTGGCCAAAATCTGATGTCACAATACATGCTTTTTATATTGTTTATACTGCTCAAACTCCATTATGTCTTTCTGCTGGCTTCCATATTAAAATGTGCTATATATGTATTGGACATTAAACAGCTGAAGAAAGGGGTCTATATTGAATCAGCGAATGCTTAAAAAAGCAAACGCTGAAAATCCCGAACACCCGGAACAGTCGAATTTTTTCTCAGGGGAAAAAAATTGCTGGGCCGGTTTCAGTAGTTTGCTGTTTCCTGTACTATGGTGCGATCTCTGAGTTGGTATATTTAAGTAAGGGGGTGGGGGTTGAAGCCCCCCTCATTAAATACTGTTTTAAGTTTTTTTTTTTTTTTGTGGAACAGCGATTTTTTTTTCCCTGGGAAATAAATTGCTGTTCTGAGTGTTCGGCATTTTCAGCGTTCGCTGACCTAGGGTCGATGAATAAGTGTTTGCTTTTTAAGTGTTTGCTTATTTAATATAGACTCAAAGAAGGGGTAGTTATCCTCCCATATGTGATGGACAGGTTGACAGACAAGATCAGACAGGAGTCCCCATGGACTATGATGTTTGCAGATGACGTTGTGATCTGTAGTGAGAGTAGGGAACAGGTGGAGGAGACCCTGGAGAGATGGAGATATGCTCTAGAGAGAAGAGGAATGAAGGTCAGCAGGACTAAGACAGAATATATGTGTGTGAATGAGAGGGAGGATAGAAAAATGGTGAGGATGCAAGGAGTAGAGGTGGCGAAGGTGGATGAGTTTAAATACTTGGGGTCAGTAGTTCAGAGTAACAGTGAGTGTGGAAGAGAGGTGAAGAAGAGAGTACAGGCAGGATGGAGTGGGTGGAGAAGAGTGTCAGGAGTGATTGCTGGCAGACGAGTACCTGTAAGAGTGAAAGGGAAGGTCTACAAGACATTAGTGAAACCAGCTATGTTATATGGGTTGGAAACAGTGGCAATGACAAAAAGGCAGGAGTTTGAGATGGATGTGGCAGAATTAAAGATGTTAAGATTTTCACTGGGTGTGACAAGGATGGACAGGATTAGGAATAAGTATATTAGAGTGTCAGCTCAGGTTGGAAGGTTTGGAGACAAAGCCAGAGAAGCAAGATTAGGTTGGTTTGGACATGTGCTGTGGAAGGATACGGAGTATATTGGGAAAAAGATGGGTGAAGCTACCAGGTAACAGGAAAAGAGGAAGGCCTAAGATAAGGTTTATGGATGTGGTGAGAAAGGACATGCAGGTGGGTGGTGTGACAGAGCAAGATGCAGAGGACAGGAAGAAATGGAAACAGGTGATCTGCTGTGGTGACCCCTAACAGGAACAGCTGAAAGAAGATGATGATGATGATGATGATGCTGTCATGTTGAGATACAGAAAGTTAGATACAGTCTAGTAGAATGTCATTTATTCTTACACAGCAACTGAAGCTGCTGACTGCTCTGGTTACTGTGCTAATGTTAAAATTAACACCCCTTTTAAAATAAGGATTAAAAATTGATATAGATTCATAGGTTCATAGGTTCATATACTCTGTGTTATGCTGAGTAGCTGATGCAGTCTATCAGCAGTACTTTTTCATTCTAGAATTCATTTTAATTTTAACCCCTGGGCATTTCATTTTCTGGCAGACCTTAAATTCACACCCCAACACTCAAATATATACAAAATATACTTCCATTTAGTTAGTCAGGATGATTTTAGGGTGTTTGAGGAATCTGGCAATGTGTGTGTTCAGAGACAAACTCTTTATGTGTACAGCATCTTTTTTTTTCATTGATTTGTTCTGTTATGTCCCACCACTAGCCCAGTAATCAAGGAGCCTCAATCCTCACCACTGGCAACAATGGGAGATGTACATTGCGAGGATGATAAGTACACACATAGTTAAGTGCAATTTCCCTTAACAGCACACAGAGACCAAAGTCAGTCTGGGGTTGGTTTCTCCCTCTTTCTCCAGATCCCCAGTAAGACTCCCCATTGGCACAGCTATAGGGTTGAGATCTCAGCTGAGTTGCCAAGCCAAGACCTCTATCACCCTCTCTGTCCAACCAGTGCTTCGCGTCCCTGCCCAAGTAGCTGACACACACATTGAGGTTTGATTTACACACACGCACACACACACACACACACACACACACACACACACACACACACACACACACACACACACACACACACACACACACACACACACACACTGGCTTAGGTTTACTAGCTATGCTCCCTCCTGCCCGGACTATAAGGTAGTTTTTTACTGCCACCAGCCATGTCCTTACTTTATGGCCTTAACAAAGGATGTCCAGTCTTACTGTGTAATGATACTATAAATCCAAATGGTAGTTTGACCAAGAGCAAGGCTATTAGGAGTGGCCCACAGTGTCACCAAATAAATATGCAAGTACTCTCAAAACTTAAATATGTCTCACAAATATCAGACACAATGAAAGGTTTAAATATATTTAATAATAACTAATACAAGAACAAGAAAATACTTAGTATATAGTTATAGTTACATCAGAGTTCAAAATCACAAGAAATATTTAAAATACCATTGCAGGACAGTCTCAAATAAATAAAGAAAAACATCTAAATTAAGCTCAGCTATATTCTTGACTATATCTAAAAGAAATTACTGTACTCTAGTTAACTTACTTATAGAGCAAGAAGGCAGATGTGGTGAGTGGATGTTCTTGTCAGGTCAAATACAAAATGCCCCACTGATGCAGCTGGTAGCATTCAGCATCTACCTGTGAAAATACATAGACCACAGATCTTTTAGCAAATGGTGGAAGTCAGAAAATAATTTACATTCCTCAAGATTTAAAGACAATACAAAAAACTTCTAGTTCTAGACATTGTGTCTGCTGTTGCACTGAAACTGAAAGATAACATCTATTTTTATGGTCCAGCCATAAAGAAATTCAATCTCAACTATTCTTCTGAAGTTAACGTCTTGTGTTGCAGTTTCCATTGTTAAAATATATACATCTAAACAGTTACAATAGTGCATATACATTTCTGCTCAGTACTTTACAAAATATCTCTTCAGCACACATCTGTACAATATGACATACAGTTCTAATACGTCTGTAACACAAGCATCTTACATGAAGCATATTGATATTCAGAAATGACACATAACCAGTTACAAAATTCCAGACAGCTGTGCTAGCTGTATCTCCCTTTTCTTACACATCTATATAAATCATGTTAATATTCACAAATGACATATAATTATTTACAAAATTCCAGCTAGCTGGGCTGGCAGTATCTCCTTTCGTGACATGTTTCATCTTGCTGTTCTTTCTTATCAACATTTAAGTAACTCTGATTCATTTCATTTGTCTTACACAAGCTAACTGTTCTTATATGACTTGTATATTAGTAAGAAGAAACTGTACTTTTTGGAGTAGTTATAACCAGTAAAACATTAACCCATACCAATGGATATTCATTTTACTGAGATAATGATTTTACCAGTGCTGATTTAAACTTTCATGGATATGAAAATACATGTTTTTCATGACTTCTCAGGGCTGTACATTTTAGAAAGACCCTCAGATTTTAGAATATATTGATTCAAAGGAAGACAAACAAATTGCCATGACGAAAGTCAAAAACAATGTTGAAATCAGAATTAAATTCAACAAATAAATCAAAAAATAGACTTTATTAAAAAAGATAAATAAAAATGAACAAGCTTTCATACTGAATATGCATTTCTTCTGGCTCAAATTATACTACATATGTTAACAAAAAGTAAGGCTTTATGTAAAATTGTAACTGTTAATTAAGTGCAATTGATTTAGTGACAATTAGTCTATAACATAGCAAAACAGCTACTATAGAGTCAAGAGTTTTATTCTGCTCACAACGAACATATAGGTATGATCAAAAAAGTTTTAATATAAAGCAGCAAAAGACTCTCTGAAGGCTTATGTGAAGCAGAGGCACTAGAGTGATATTTTGTGATTGTGCCACTGTTTTGAACTTTTGCTGCTTTATATTAAAACTTTTTTGACCATACCTATATGTTCGTTGTGCTTGGAAACTTGATTTCATGTTGTTTGGAGAGTTTTATTCCGCTATAGCTAATGTGTACTGATGTAATGCACATCATGGCTCACGGTAGTTTGTGTACTGACGTAATGCACATCATGGCTCACGGTAGCTTGTGTACTGATGTAATGCACATCATGGCTCACGGTAGTTTGTGTACTGATGTAATGCACATCATGGCTCACGGTAGTTTGTGTACTGACGTAATGCACATCATGGCTCACGGTAGTTTGTGTAATGATGTAATGCACATCGTGGCTCACGGTAGTTTGTGTAATGATGTAATGCACATCATGGCTCACGGTAGTTTGTGTACTGATGTAATGCACATCATGGCTCACGGTAGTTTGTGTGCTGATGTAATGCACATCATGGCTCACTGTAGTTTGTGTACTGATGTAATGCATATCATGGCTCACTGTAGTTTGTGTACTGATGTAATGCATATCATGGCTCACTGTAGTTTGTGTACTGATGTAATGCATATCATGGCTCACTGTAGTTTGTGTACTGATGTAATACACATCATGGCTCACTGTAGTTTGTGTACTGATGTAATGCACATAATGGCTCAATGTAGTTTGTGTACTAATGTAATGCACATCATGGCTGCTGGTAGTTTGTGTACTGATGTAATGCACATTGTGGCTCACGGTAGTTTTTAATCTGAGTGCTAACACCATCCATACTAATAAGCTACTTTATGCTACTAATCCTGGTTAGTTCCTGAAGTGACTGAGAAGTAACTTGGTTTCACAGTTAAAAACTAGATAAAAAAGAACTGTCTTTCAATGAGTATGTTTCTATTCAGGATACAGAATTTTTTAGTGTCTGGTATATTTTAATTTCTTCTATAGCTGCTGGTGCTAAAACAAGACTGGATAGAATATTTTACATTGTGTTTCTTTTTCTGCTCAGGACACATACATGTTTTAGTGTTGAGTATACTTTAATTTCTACTAAACCAATATCATTAAACCTTGGAGTATTTCCTGTAGAATTTCATATTTTTTCTGCCATAATAGTATGACCTTCCTTTCTCATACCATCAATTTAACATGCTGTTCAATATCACAAACAAATGCCAGTAAGATGAGATAAGCATAAGCATTTGAGAAGCATAGAGCCCTTTATCTAGCTATCCTCCTGTAAAATATCTAAAAGCATGCTGAAGAGTACAACATAACTGGCTAGTGTCATCAAAAGGATTTACTCGAAATGCAGAAACCACTTTTAATGCATTTGTTACCTGTTAATTCATATATTATATGGCATTATTTACTGCTCTCAACAATTTTAAATCTTCTGATCTTTTTTGTACCAAGGTGTTTCTGACACCCCCCATGGCTATCAGACTTCTAGCCTTTTGTCCCACACAGTCAGATGAAAACCCTGTTCTACCAGTTGCCTTCAGTACCTTACACTACTACCTTTTTACCCTTAGACGTCAGAAAACAGTTAACATGTAGGCACTTATGCATCAAAAAAGGCATTACAATATAACTCCTCATACTGTTTTGCTGGTTTATTGTATTAATACAGTAGTTAATAAGCATATTTGTATAGCAGAACATTTATTTTACTTATAGTCATGGGTATGATGCAGTGGGGAAATAAAGTCAGTCATTTACGTATTTTGAATGTCTCTAGTTACAGTAAAGGTATATGAATGCTAAAAATAGTAAGCTTAGTTAATTGTATAATGTGGCCATATATCATATGTGCTCTGAAAATGTTGGTCTTTAGCAAAAATATTCCTGCAGTCAGTACTGTTGCTCACCCATCTCTCTGAAATCAGAAACTACTTTCCATCATATATTATGACTGCTATATCCTGCTTGGGACTACACAACTGGTTATTGCCAGAAATTCATATTTGGAACTAAAACCCTCAGTTTCTGCTCCCACCACCCACCTTTCATTTAAAAAACATAGTCAATCCTCAAAATGTTGCCCCTGTACATTTCAGAAAGGGGCATGTTTTGTTAAGTATTTGCTGCTTATAAGAATAAAGAGGAATTTTAGATGCACATTCCTATCAGGTATGCATGTTTTATATAGCTCTATACAGTAGACACTATTTTACACAGCTTTAAAGATTCTGTACTCTTTGAGTCATAAAGTTTCAGACAGATGCTGTGAGAAATGTCCTCTTGTCAATGCACAAAGTATGCCTTGGTAGTCTATAGCACAAGAACCATTGGAGAAGTAAGAAAGGTTAGAGTGATCAAATAGCTACTCCTGGGGGGGGGGTCCAAGAGAGAGTGTGGCAAAGATAACAAAGCATACCTGATACCTCTTGTGGTTCAGGAATAATGGAATATATATATCAAGTAATGTGGAACAGATATGACACTCCTGTTAGAGTCTACATGTGATGTCCACAAGCCTGAATTATCAGCACTTGTCAACCTTTATGCATCAGTTTACAAAATGATGTCATCTTCTAATTAGAAAAAAGGACTGCTGCATCATTTATTGTATGCTAAAGTCAAAGACAACACTTCCTGGACTGGACAGCCCTTAAATAGGAAGTTCATATGCCAATTTCCTCCTGTAAACCTGAATATGAACCAGAACTCAGTCTTTGAAATTAATCTCTTTTTAAGAGCCAAAGTGTTTTTCCAGCCACCAAAATCCATATACAGAGTATGTCAAATGAGACCAAGTTACGATAGTAGGGAGAAGACCTGAGCTCCGAAATGTCACTTTTGTTTGAAGTTGTAAGATATTGGGTTACTAACTCAGAAAATCCAAGCAAAACTAATATCCTCCATCTCCCCATCAAACCCAAAATAAAGGGGGGAGAGAGACCCCCACCTATATTTTACTATTTTCCTGCTTCGAAGGAAGAAAGCCCTGCTAAATGTCAGATACATATGGGCTGGTCTTTGGTATGGAAACGCACAATATACTTAAGATGAGTCTTCTGCTAGTGGAATCATGCAGTAGTCAAAGTATATCTTTCATGTGCAGAAATGCAGAAGGGGGGGCAGAGAGGAAAAAATACTCAAAACGTGCTTTATAAATACATAGATGTTGTGGTAAAGCACATACAGGTAAAAATGGGTAGCTGGCTGCAGGAAAATTATTCAGCAAATAAATAACTATTTTGTAGGACATGTTAGAACTCCACCAGTCAGGGACTGAAATGATATAATAAATTGCATGGTAAGTTATTATTTGTTAAACATATGTTGTTTGACTGCCTTCTGAAAAATCAGTTATACTCTCAAATATATTCCTGAAATACATAAAGGTAGGTACATGCAAATTAAGTATTTTCTATGAATATGTATTATATTTTCCATGAAAAGATGCAGTTTGTTTGTTCCATTTTTCTTACCCAAATAGTTGTTTTTAAAATAAAATGCACAGCAGTGGTCAAAGGAATGTTTGAGAGTCTACAACTACATTCCATCAAGCTATGAAATAAATGACTTATGATAATCAGAGAAAAATACTACCTGGAATACCACAATGACATTTTTTAGCATTCCAAATAGCATATGAGCAACAACAAAATACAGCCTGAAATGGCAAACCTTGTGTACCAGTTTGCAAAACAGTATCATCTTCTAGTATATGGCAATATTGTTTATCACATATATGCTAAAGTCAGTTCTACCTCTGTGAGTGTGTTTATGCCTTTTTATAGTTTTGACACAGTTTTAAATATTTATCAGCACAATAAAATACTCAGGATATTTAAGAAAGTCTGTTGCTGTAATAGTAGGGGAAGGAACTGGTACTGTAGACGACTGCCTTTTTTGCAATTCTTGACATTCTGATAAAAATCTGTTCAAATTTCACTTTGTCTCTCCTACAAGTAAGCAATAAATCAAATCAATGAGTTTTCCAAATGATGGCTAACCAATATGAATGCCTTGCTGGGTAACAGTAACTGTTTCAGCCATGCTGATATCCTACATAAGCATAGTTATTTAGCTACTCACCAGTAAACTTACTGTTTTGCAAGTACTAAGGTAAAAAAAAAAAACATCCCAAGAGTAGTAAATATTTTCCACACAGAGTTGTCCCATCTTAATTGCAGATGGAAAGAAATGTTTTGATTTATGTAGCACTTTTCAATAAGTCAGAGTAGAGTATTTAGAAAACAGAATATAACTAAGAAACAGTTGTCACAGTTAATAGTAGTTAGTAGTCAATTGGTCAGTTAGTGTGTTAATGATAGCATGTAATAATTCCATTACATGGTGGCACAGATACTATGACAATACATCCATGACCACATGCAATACTGTTAACAAATGTTCCCTAGGGATGGCCATGCCTATGTAATGCAAATTACTTTAGGCACCATAGTTCTCATGGATGTAGAAGCAGTGTACGTGTGTTGATTGTGGGTGTTTCTATCTATCACATTCATAAATGCACACTAATTAGATATTTTGACTGCAAAGTTACAGATTCATATAATGAGCATACCATCAAAAATAGTTTAGTATTCTGATATTTACTGCTAATGCTGCCCAGAATGTAACACTAGTTCCTTTAGCTGTAGCACAGCGACATACATATTTTTGCCATCTATCACATAAATATTTTAAATGCTAATATCATGGTACCTGGCATAGCCTGTCATGTTGGCCTTGTCTTTCACTGATTTCTTTAAGCATTGAGTCCCCTGATATCACATATATGTCTTACAATGCAATCGGCATTACATTTTAGCCATAAAGATAGTTGGAAGTGTAGCTAGATTTCATATATTATCTCATACTGTAGATACCTAAAGATGCATGTTTAAGTAAAAATGTACAATATGAAATAATGAACTATAGAAAACCTCTTGATCGTAGCTAGTTTATTCATAACCACTATTTTAAGAGTTGCAGTCTTGGAATAAGTTATTCATTTCACTTTGGGCATGGGTACTAAAAACTGTCTTCAAGGCTATTTTCTGAAGGTGAACATGATTGTCATTGTTTAATGACTAGGTAATGTCTGTTGTTTAAATAAGGTAGATCATCTAGCTGGTAACCAATAACCATAAACAGTTTTCTCCCTCCCATTTCAACCTTTTGATATGCTACGCCTTCCATTTTTTAAGACTAAATGTCCAACAATTGTGGACTTACCTGTAATAAAGTTAGTAATGATAAGGCACATAAGTCATAAAGTTAGTTTGTCAATAACATCTGCTTCATTGTTTGTAATTTATCCTTGCTAGTATTTATTGTATGCCAAGGCCATTATTATTTTTATCAAAATGCTATTGGATGTCTACTAATCATGAAACTCAGTTGCCGTGCCTTACATATATATATATATATATATATATATATATATATATATATATATATATATATATATATATATTATTATTATTATTGAGTAATAACTATGCAGTAAACTGTAATGCACTCGTGTAAAAGGATTACATCCAAAGTGCACCAACATAGATATAATCTTCCCCAAATCCCACTTTCCAGTTCATGTGCTAACCACACATTTTGATTTATCAGTAATAATTATTAGATTTTAAACAGTTTTTTCCAATACTGTGAGTCACCACATTTTCAGAAGTACTATGAAGCTGAATGAATTATGCCATCATTCTCACCATATTTTATGCACATCATGTGTACTTTAGTTTACATATTACTCTGTTCATACAAGTTAAGTATGTAAAGGTGCCACCAAGCATGCTTGTTTTAGCACTTCCACAGTGTTCTTAATAATTTACCAGATATATATTATGCAATATGTATAATTCAGTCAGTTGTCATTGTGTATTATTTGTCTTATGAAAAATATCCTGGTACCCTTCTACATGGCTGTTATCATTGCAGTGTCTATAAACCCTTGTTATAAATTGCCATGCTGTTATGTGCAGATATTTTTTTCTCTAATAAGATACAAATACTGTAACTTAATTGTTCAGCTGTGGAAGTTTTTTTCTTTCATATTAGATTGAGTACCGTAAAATTATTTATATCTCAAGCTAAAAGGAACGGTCTTGCTGGGAGATACATTTCAAATTCAAGCACCTGTGTACCCTAACATTTTGAAATCCCTATTAAATTAAAATCAAGCCAGCTCCAAAGTTTCATGGCAGTCTGTTTTCTGTCTTTCAGTAATTCCATTTATTGGAGCAGCACAATACCTGTAATTACTGAAAGACGCTATATTATTGACAGGACACTGTATACAAATATTTGAAGTTATAGACATCTCCTGTCCCACACTACCATCAATATTAGACTCACTAGTACATATTAATAATGTATTGATTTATAAATGCTAATTTGCCTTATGCAAGTAATGCTTCAAAAGCACATTTGACACTTTATTGCATAAGATATGAAAGTTAAAAAACACTACAGGTACAGATATTTCTGATTACAGCTTCCCTCGAAGAATCCAGTATGTGATTCTCTTTGCAAACTATGGCTATGATGTGCTTGTGTGTGTGTGTGTGTGGGGGGGGGGGGGGTACTTAATGGATGAAAGGGAAAATGGATACACACAAATGTAGATGAGGTACACATAAAACTATTGCAGAGCCTGTCAGTACTGTACCCACCAAAACATGTATTTAATCAAAATACATTTAAAACCTGGAATGAATAAAAGAATCAAAATATTGCTGAATTTCTGTCATCTCTTTTACATTGGATGTTTGTTGCATGCACAACCTTGTAATTAAATGCAAAAGAATAAATATTGCATGGGTAATTGTGGTCAGCTTTTATAGCTACAATTTGCAAAAACACATTCCTCAGTGGAGTGGCCACTACTGACAGCTACAAGATATTCCTTGCTCTGCCCCTTAAGTAAAATAGTTTTCAGGGGTGTCTCTTTGCTCACATCTTGTTCACTATTGTTAATTATGTCATAACTAAAATATGGTATGTAAATATTTCAGCTGCATCTAAAAATGTGGGTCCACCAGTACAGCATAAGGTTAATTTTTACTTTTGAATTTTAGGAATTAAATGACTTACCTAGCTAGCTAGATATAGATAGATAGTATAGATATTGTGCTGTATATAGTACATGCTTACTAAAAAAAGAGCATGGTTGATGTTGATACCTTTATTTCTGATATAACACTAACCTAGCTTTGATGTAGTCAAGTTCTTTATTGAAAACAAGTGCTCTGTGTTCCCTTTCTTATCAGCAACTCTAACAGAAAAATAAATGTGTATTGTGTATGTGTATTCCATTGTTCATATTTTACTATTTTTACTGTTGTCCATGTCATAAAAGTTACAGAACTTGACACATAGTCTCAGGAAAAAAATAAGGCCCTGCAGTATGTTATAGAGGAGACTGGTTGATATTATAAACTAGGAAAGGGGGCATAGCAGCATAAAGGTAGTTTCCCCCAGCTGTTTTAACACGCCAAACACTGTGGCTTCATTAATTTGAGGAATCTGGACGTTCTTACTATACCTGTTGTTCACCATTGTCCTCCACCTTGATATGTAAAAAAAATGAGATGGTGAAAGCTCACATGTACCTACAAGATGTCAGTCGTTATAGTTTTACATTAACATTTGCTATAACAGTCATATTTTGGAAAAGATTGGATAACTAATGGAAAGTAACAGACACATACCTCTCAACCTCTTAGAGCAAGAAATCTGGACAAAGCCATATATAATGGGGGGACAAAGGGCCAAAAATAGGGGCAATTTTTAAATATTGCTCTTACATAACAGCTTTTGCGTTAGCATGAATTTCCTGAAGGGTTCGCTATCTGAATTTTAGACTGCTGCCTTTCAAGTTGCCTCTGATTCAAGAGGTTTAAGGTATCACACAGTGGAAAATCTAGCATTTCTAGATTTTTCTTTTTTTCTTTTTTTTTTTTCTGGCTTCAATCCTCAATGATTTGCTAGTGACTTGCCATAAAACCACAATTTTATGAGAAACAGGACACAAATATAAGACGAAAATCTGTACAGTTGAGAGGTAATGTGAAAATGTTAAGACTTTCAGGATATTCTTGACAATTGTGCAGTATCAATGTAGTCTGCTGCTATTGCAAAGTGTTAAGTTAGACACTTTGTAATCTCTTAAGTTAACTGTGTGGCAGGTTTAGTACATTGCTATGTAATACACTGTCTAATACATGGCACCTGCTGAATTTAAATCCTGTGCCGAGATGAAAGCTTTGAATGTAGCAAAATTGGCTCATTTGACGAAGTTATCAATAAATGTTACCTGTTCTATTTAGAGAAGTTACAAACAATAAATATAATGATAAATCAACAGTCATTAGGTTAATTACCGCTGAAAATGACTTGGAAATGCTTATAAAAGGGTTATTATTGGACCAGCAATAACTTGACCAGGTGACAGGTCTATGCAGCAAGAACAAAAGCTTCATATTAAACGCTTATTTTATTAGTGCAGAAAACGTGAAGCTGCTTTCGATTTTAAAGAATCATTGACGCCACGTTAAAAAATACAACTTTGCTGAGCATTGCGCAAAGATGATAGAAAATTAGAAAAGGGCTAATACAAAACCTCAAAGTGTTACTTCGTGAAAAATGTGGCTACACTGTATAACAAGTCTTACAGCTGAATCAGCCCAGCAGATAAAAATGTTGGCTGAACTCAGCCTGCTAAGAAACACTTTTTCTGCTTTATAAGCCTACACCTTGCTGTAGGTGAACTGACAGGCTGACTGAGCGTGCTAAAAATTCGGAAACTGTAAGATTTGAATATAAAAACAAATTATCTGCATCGGACTATTTCCATTCTACTCTCACAGTAATGACAGGTATATTTGTTTAATTTATTATATTTATTTCTGCATTTTTAACTTTTGTCAATTTTCCCAATAAGAACAACAACAGCAGGTGCGGAACCAAGCAGGAACATCTAAATGTGCGTTTTTGTGTTAAAGGTGAAGGTTACTTTCTGCTGGCTACCTTATGGTGAGGCATACGGCAAAGACCTCACATTTCATTCTTGTGAAATACATGTCTTCCTATAGTTAGGATAATACCTAAGTACCAAAAAATGTGTGCAAGTTAATAACTTCTTTTTGATAATTCACAATAACCAAATGATCTGTTTTTTTTTTTTTCTTTTACCTATCTCTGCACCAGCCCCTTCAATGAATCAGCCTGTAGTCACAGAACATATTAAAATCTGTGAGGTAAAAGAACAAATAAGGCACGCTGTTTTTCTGATTTTTAATTATTTTAAATAATCGTACAGTGGTCATATATTATATGAAATCCTGTAACCCTATGTATTGAAATGTTTAGATGATTGGTAGGGTAAGTGAAGGAAAGCAAAACTGAAAATGAACTGAAATATACTCTGTGTGTGAAATTGTTTTCCCCCCTAGAAATATATTAAAAGAAACTATGATTTTACTTAGAATGTTAATTACTATTCCAAAATTCCTGTCAGCAAGACCTGTATGGTTTATAGTTTTCCAATAAAGAAAACTGAGAAATATATGTGCCGGTGGATGTTACCTGTTTGATAAGGTCAGCAATTGTAACACACCATATTGTATCGTTTTGGTATGCCAAGGACTTGTTTTAAACAGGCCAGTAATATATAGGGAAAAAAGATTTCCATTAGAATTAGTGGAAAACGGTAATGTAGAGGAGAAAGATTCCTAATAGATTTTGGGCAAACCAGATAGCAAACTGATAATTTAAGTACATTTCATTCTGAATAAACTTTGCTAGAAAATCTTGAAGCGATAAATGGCAGCTCTTTTAAACGAGAATTATGGGTTCTGTTTTTGTTTGCATGGTCTGGTGTGCTGCGTGCAATGGTATGGAATAGGTATCATGCTGATTTGATAAAGCACTTACAGTTAAATGCTGATGCAGCTATTGTAAATTTGTTAATTTAGTTTCATTTTTCCATAAGCAGTCGACAAATTAGTATACTGTTTCCTTAGCCACGTCTTTACAGCTATTATAACATTATAAAGTAGTTTCTAAAACCGAAGTTTCCTATTCGCCTTGTCTGGCATTAACTCATTTACCATGCCCCCTTCCCAAAAAAAGTCGGTAGTTTTGTAGATAAAGGTAAATGTAAAGCCCTGATGTTTCCAATATATACAGGTCACCATGCCGCATATATTTTTATTGTTTTCGTTGAATAGTTTATTTTATTGATGTGTCTGTGCTACATAATTTCGTGCCAACATTTCTCGTTTCCTGCTGGTGTGGGTAATCTGGAAACAATTTCTTTAGAATAGTTGTTTCCGTCAGACTGTGTGTTCTTAGCCTCATTATTCTGAGCTGCAGTGGTCGGTCAAGCGCATAAGAAGAGAATTTTAAAAAGTGGGTTTTGGTTGTGGTTGGGGGAGTACTAGTAGCTGAACGTCTGGGAGTATTTACTTACTTTTATGTTGTTTCGTTCCCTCACATAGTGCTTATTGAGGATTTTTCATTTAGTAAACCCAGTGGGATACAAATATTTGAACTAATTTTGTAATGAGCGCTATCTTTAGTGGAATAATGTAGATCCCGTTGAAAGTTTAAGTGCATGAGATATATATAGTTTTGTTTTACTTTTCATAGACCGTTGAATTAGAGTTTTGCACTTTCACTCATGTACATAATCAGAAGGTTGAAATACAAGCCACAAGTTTACTTAAGTTTATGTGGGTTTTGATATAAAGTCAATGCGACAACACCCCCTCCCTCCAGCAAGTTTCATGTTTTGATGTAAGGCTGCTTGTATCTGGAATTAAGTTTTCTTTTTAAAATAGAAAACGTGAGTTTCAGTTTCACAAGTTGGCTCTCAAACACCTGAATCACTCCATATTCCCGCACTCACCTCTAGGGCCTTCCCTCCCAATATAGACTACAAAATTATAATATGTGCTGCATCTGTAGCTATTCCTCTTTGTAAACTAGTTAAGAACATGCATGTTCCACTGGTTCTTAGGTTCACATGTAGAGACTATGCTAACGACCACCAGGGCCTTTATAAGCTTAGCTGTGCAATCCAACCAATTTATGTCCCTATCTATTATCATGGGCTGTCTGTTATCATCGTCTGTTAGAAAGTTTCTAGACGTTATGGGGGTATGTTAGTTTTGGCATTACTATTACTATGCCTCTATCAGAGAC
>NC_056751.1:81407491-81484991 GCF_019279795.1 Protopterus annectens | reverse complement strand
AAAACATACCCAAAGAACATTTAACAACAAAGAATTGGAGAAGGGATCGAAAGAAGAGGCAGAAGCAAGGGTTATGTTGTCAGTCAACTTATTGGATTAACTTTAAGGCACACCCCTCTTTTCCAAGACAGTCTTGTCAAACATACTTTTGTAAATAATAGAAAACTTGGGAATGGGGTTCGACCTAAGGTGCTCAGACTTTTTTGTAGTTAGCTGATAAAACGTTAGATTGCTGTTTTTGTGGAATTGTGGAGGTGATCAAGTGGGTGTAAATTCGCGAGTTTATTATTCTTTTAATAATTAGCTTATATATCTAAGTCTTATTAAATTTTATGAAAAGGCGCGGGAAGGCAATAACACTAGTTGTGAGATTTATACGTTGCCTTTAGATAGCCCCCCTATTCCTGTAACACTTTCCTTTCTTTTAGACTTCAAACATTGTAGTAGGTTAACTAGAAAAAAACGTGCTTCAAAAATGTTGAATTTTTATTTGAAGAAATACTGTATTTAACACAAGTGGGCTATTTATGAAATAATAAGAAAGTGAAACCATGTTGGCTGCTGTTAAATTTATAACGTGGAGCAATCATATGATAATTAACATTATTCTTTTTTTTTTATAAATTGTTTTATACATTTAAGTGTTATGTGTTTCCAGTCTTCTCCACAATACCAGAATTAGCTGTTTGAAAACAAAGCAACATTCAAAAAGATCACTTAAAGCATACCTCATTTGAGTCTGAAGTTTTTAATGGCCTACAGACAAAGAACATTTGATTCATAGTGCAATTAAAGTCCCGTAACTTTGTATTTATTTTCATAATGTAAGTCCACGTATTTCAATACGTATAACTGAAAAAAATAAGCAACCATCATTCAGTTCAATATAAACACAATTCATCGTTATATTTTGTAATTAATTACAAGGCTTATTATTTTGTAATGGAAATAGTATGTTGCTAGAACGATGATATAACCTGAAAATACTTATGTAAACCAGTTGTCAATGATTGTTATCATTAATAAAGTGTCGATTGTAAACTGTTTAATAAATGTAACCGTTTTACCAGGATGGCTTTTGTGTATAACGTAGATACCAGGCATGATTCGGAAAGGACAAAAATGCGGTAAGATGGTCGTGTCTGTTTTCTAAACACAAACTTGTATATTGATTTATTTGAAAACACTTTTTTGTTTAATGATCTATCTCTTGACAGGGCAGTGTGCGCTATTTTATTATTTACAACCACCCTCTGGGACATGAAATAGGTGCTGTTCCATCACTGCACTGTTGACGTTAGCATTTCGCAATGCCTCATTTGGTGGTTTGTGTCTAGCTAGCTATCTGTTTATTTTTATTTTCAGGCGTGAGGAAAAGTTAGTTTTCAATGTTATTTTATGCAAAACCGTGGACCATACACAACTTCATTCTTTCTTTACAAAATTGCTCCTTGACTGGGGATGAACTCAGAATTATCCTATTTATTAATTTCCGCTTTTTCCAAGTACCAGTGTCTGTTTAAATTTGACAACGGGGAAGTGAACTGATCAAATAACCCATTTCAGCCACGATCCGACTGTCAGCGAGTACGACTAAATTTATATTAAGATTCAAATAATTAAGTACAGTAAGTTCTATGTTTACATAAGTTAAAACAAGAAATGCAGTATTGATAAAAAGTAATGAACGTGCATAAAACAAGAACAGCAATACTGAAAATGTAATAGTTATATTGCTAGGGTACTCGTAACTATTACTATTTACATGCTAACATGCACAGGACGAGTTATTTAAAATCATGAAGGGAACAACATTTATTGTATACAGTCAAAGTCGGAAATGTCAATATTCTTACAATTCAGCATTATTTTGAAGTTAAGCTGCAAAACTACCTAACACATATGTGGTATTCAAGACGGTTTATTATTTATTTATTTATTTATTTATTTATTACAGTTGTTAACCGGGTAGTGTCCGACTGGGCCAGAAGCCCGTTTTCAGCGGAGGCCCGGGGAGAAAAGCTCCACATGCAGTAATAAAGCTTGCGATACTATATAATTTTAAAATACAATTGTAATACAGTAGTTAGTACAGAATACAAGCAGCAGTGTATATAAGTATGCAGAAAAATAATTATTTTTGAAAAATAATTATTTTATTCATAAAGTAATGTTGTGAATGAGGTGGATTTGGGGCTGAGATACAATCGTATCACTTAATCTATAAGTAAGAATACCGTGAACAAAATAATTTGCTAGTGCCTAACGGGAAGTCAAGTAAGGAGACCTCAAAGTTACACACTATATTGTAATTTATATACACTTCATCTGTTTTGTTAACTAAGGCAATGCTTCACATTATATTTGTCACAGACGAGTTAAGTGCAATTGTATTAGGTTCAACGAGTGCCTGTTTTCACGTTATAAGGCACCAGATGTTTTAGCTGCAGCACAAAAGTTGTATCCTTCCTCGTCGTGGAGTAAATGCACCGTTTACTGTCCACCTAGGTAGTAAAAGTTTGCATGCACTTGAAATTCAACAATTTAGTGAAGCTACTTTGGATTCCATTTGAATGCATTGCTGTCAACCCTGTGTTGGACAGGTGTTGTTCTTCTTGCCATTGATTCTTTTCCCCCTGCTTTCCTGCACTTCCACTGCCATTTAACAAACACAGCTCTTCTGTTCCCCCAGGCGCCCCTGTGTACCTTAACATTTCAAGGCTACTCCTAAAAATAGCTACTGATAAACAAAGTTTGAGTCAGTAACAGATGTCAGAGTTTGGGGGTTAGGCTGTGTCTGGGGACATCTTGTGATGTTTCAGAGAACAGGACATGATCTCACATGGTGAGGAGCTCTTTAGTTCCTTAATCATTTCACGGTTCCTTCGGAGGCTTTTTTCCACCTAAAACGTTTAGTTTCAGCTCAGTGACCAGCCGCAAAAGCTCGACGGGGAGCGGAAGAGTTGAATTATTCTAACTTGCAACCAAGCCAAAACATTTATAATAATAAAAATAATAAATTAAAAGTAACCGTGGACTTTAGTTTTGCTCACTCCGGCAAGTGGTGAAAACATTCAGAATGGAATTAGAGAAAAACCCAGCACACAGGTCCGGCAGACCAGGTAGGCACGACAATGTTTTACTTGTTTCTTTTACTATTTTTTAAATATTTGCCATCATCACTATGTGGGGTGGCACGCCACAATCTAAAGGATCAGAACAGGTACCTGTTTGTAATCTGTCACATTAGAATGCAGATTGTGGTTTTGAATTCACCTCTGACAGTAGTGGGTTTTAGGAATAAGCATCCACATTTAGAGTACATTATAAATGGAGTTTCTGAGATCGGTATTGGACTAGCTACACAGGTCCGTTTTTTCCACACACTTAAAATTTTTGAAATAACCAGGTGCACTGGATTGTCTTGCAGTGGACATCAAAATTTACACAACCGATATCAAATGACCATATATATATATATATATATATATATATATATATATATATATATATATATCTATAGTACTTTGTTTCCCTTCTTGTGACCTGGGCAAGTCCTGTGCTAGAAAAGCACCTGTGCGTAATGAAAAATGTACAAATAACATAAGGCCTCGGTAAGCTACTATTGATTTAGAACAGCCTTGTGGTACTACATGCCACGCAGGAAATGGTATCTATACTTTGTTTTTGCTTGAACAAAGTGGGTGCGCTAAGGGAATACTTAACATTTGGCTTCTGCAGCCATATTCCGTATAACAACAGCTTTTCACATATTTAAGTTCTGAAATATTAAACGCACACACAACAAAGCACCTGCTGTTTTGAGTGACTGTTTTGTAAGTACATTCAGTTATGTTTGAAAGGGACATTTATGCTTGTTTATGTGTATAGGAGTGTATGCACACACATGCATTTGTGTGTGTGTAAGAGCTTCATAACTTTCACTCTTGACAAAAGAAAAAAGTCACAGTAACAAACACCTTGGCTACTCATGAATGACAAATATGAGGTTAGCACCAGCAAGGAGGCTACACAGGGGGACCCCTTGAATTGGTTTTTGGCTGTTCAGAAGATTAGCTGAGCGATATGGAACTGAAGATTTTTGCTTTCGTTTTAGGAAACTGTATTCACAGACCCTTGGTTTGTATCTTTTGGGACACCTTGACATTTATGAAATTATTTATTTGTTTTTGCGGGGGGGGGGGGCACTGATGTCAGAGCATTTATCATGAATGCCACTGGATGGTTTAGGAGTGATACCATACGTATATATTCGTCCTCTACAGCCTCCGAGGAGACCTTTGAGTAAACTTGATATAAACGCAGAGTTCCTACAGTTACCAAACTTTACCACGGAGCAGATAATGGGTTCATTTAGGGTCATTCCACTGTTCAGGAGCTTCAGTGCACAGTCAACACAAAATGAATGGCTTCAGTAAACATTAAACATAACGCGGTTCTGCTTACCCAGTCACATAATCACCTACTCACACCGACAAGTAAGAACATGAATTTGATCAGGTACTTGGGGACGTTTTCACTGCGGATGTGCTTGTGATAGGTCGCAGCAGACACAAACTTGACTACAACATGGGCTGCGAGTTTCTTTCTTTATTATTACTACTATTATTATTATTTGTAATTATAATCTTATATTGCTCAATTCCTGAAACGTTTAGCTTTATTTATCAGTTTATTTATTATATAATGCTCCGGTGCTCTACCAGGAATGGATTGCATTTCTAGAGTTTTCTTTTTTATTTCATGTTTAGAGTTTAAATGAGCTCAGTCCATTTTTTCATTTGGTGCTCTAGTACTGCTTTATCTGGTAACTTTTCGAAACGAATTTGGAATGTCCTGTTTTTTATAATTAGTATGGAATCAATAACATAGGTAACACACCTTTAGTGCGCTATACACTCTCAATCTACTCTTTCGTTATTTTCTTCTGTTGCTTTTGAAGGCCAACGGTCTAAGTTTAATATTTACAGAAGGAGAAGTATGAAGAAGGTTGCTGTGGCAACCGCAATGAACTGGCGCGCTAAGCTGTACGCAGCTGCCGACTTCGGCTGTTCTAGGTATAACGGTTGACTGTACAACTCGTCTGGGGTCAGAATCTAGGAGCCCTCACATCCGGTTAATAATGTTTTCTGTAGCCTCTGTACGTAATCTTATTCATTAATTTTTCTGCCCAGAAGTAGTGGTCCCTCGCAAAGAGACCTATCTCTCTCTGTCACACCCTCTATGGTTATACATGTTTCTTTCTTGTTTCCTAACACTTTTTCTAACACGGATACTTTGGTTTGATCTCTCTAGGATCAACGTCGATCATTCGTAGTACTTGTGTAATTTCTGCAGCCCACTCAGTGCGCATCCCTAGTGGTTGTACGCTTCTACCCGACCAAAACTAGAGTAAATACATAATGAAAGGATAACCACGCTTAAACAATTCAGCAAAGCAATACTACGGTGACCTGTGCAGAGGTTTTTAACGTATTAATCCGGGATGCCACATTCTTTGGATACTGTAAGGTGCTCAAATTCTGTTAGCACGTCTCTCAAAAGGGAGGGCCCAAGGTGATACTCACTCCTGAAGAGGCCACGATCTTGAGTACAACTGTATCCTCATATTTTAACAAAAGGTAGTGTTAATAAGGTACCTGTTCTGGACCTTTAGTAGTACTTCAGTGATCAGTTGTATTCTGTTGTGCCGTAGCTATTGTTTGAGCCATGCATCCTCAAACAGCATAATAATATCCTCTAAAATGTAACCATCTAAACTACTAAACTGTGTTCATATTTATTCTGAAATTCCTATGTTAGAGAACAAGGAATGTTCACTGCACGTCTGCCTTGCACCTTCAGGTATTTTCCGCTACTTATCTAGATGCTTTAAGGTTGCTAACGCATCCGTTGCTTAAGGAAATTGGGTTATCTTCAACTAAAAACAAACTGGATTAACAGTTCTAAAACGATGTATGTATTATATATGCCATTATTTGGTCAACAAAGCTTCAAATCATTTTTGCACAAAAAGCAGTATAAGCTTCTCATGTAAAACTCCGAAAGTGCGTAGCTATAATTCTGAAGCATATTTGTTTAAAAATATGCTTCAGAATTATAGCTACGCACTTTCGGAGTTTTACATGAGAAGCTTATACTGCTTTTTGTTTACATAAACACTTCAGCTTTAATAGCACTTTAACAACACATTGTGGAGTGCTAAACAATCAAAAGGAAAATGTTTTCCAGTAGTCTTACTCATTCCAAACGATATTTCAGAAAGTTCCACAGATCACTATTTTGACACAAAATATTGGGGGACGACCTTTCGGTGTTTTCATATATTTTGTTTTCACAGCTAAAGGATATAGTATTATCTACATTTTTTGCTTAATACTTTATTAGTTAATCTGTTATATCCATGATCAGTATCTGTTTGTACATTACACTTTTTTCCTGTCTCGAATTATATAGATTCAAGGCAAACGGTGGATTGAATCAGACCCATTTTAGCCCCACTTACTGCAGCAGAAATGCATAATATTATATATAATCAATGATGTGCTTACATTTATATTTTAAAACAAATATATGAAGTGTGTTACATGAGTAGGAAAGTTTTTAGTAATCTCAGTATTAGTAAAGTTGAGTGATTTGTAACAAATCAGGACTGCAGTCGTGTGTGAATGAAACTGGCACTGGCGTATTTCAGCTCATATTTCATGTATATTATTGTGATTAGGAAATGAAAGCGGTGGTTTATTTATGGATTCGCACAAAAATCGATTTGTTAACATTCTCCACAGTATGTTCTACAACGTTTTTTGTTCTTTTAAACTGAATTCCCAGTTATGCCACTTGGTAGAATTACCACTGCTGGTAATAGCAGTAAATTAAAAAAAACAACAACGTGTAAAACATGCTTACTTCATAAAGGGCTGGCTTTTCATAAAAATACTTCATTTTTTTATTATTTTGAAGAAAACTACTGTTTTCTAGAATGAATAGATGTTTTTGCTAGGGTATATGCAAGGGTTTAATGTCGGCTTTATTTTTTTGCAGTTACATCTTTAGGAGATGTTTACAATTTCAAATGATGACCAGCTATAGATGAAAGGCAGTAATAAACGTTGCACAGACCTAATGTGTATGAGTGGTATGTAACTCCTCTGTGCCTATCTGAGTGATTGTGTTTGTGTTTTATAAGAGAATACATGGTGAAGATCAGCTGCATTTATTTAATTTTTTGAACAGGAATCATTCAGGAAAAAGGCAGCAATTATGCATTTGACATCCTTATACTCTTCCAGTTCAAAATGCTTCCCAGACTTGTTGGGGACCTAATTTGCTTGCCAGGTTAAATGTGTAAACTAACACATGGAACCCTGCCCAGCTGGTTTAATTCTGTTTTCTGGCTCTTGATATTGTTATTGGGCTTGCAGTAAGATTGTGGTGATCGACATGATATTCTCCTGGTGCCTGACATGACATTGAATTTAGGCCATTTACTAAAGGAAGTGCTTTTCCTCTCTGTGACCCGTGAAATAATCTATAGAAATGGTTTACTTTGGGCTCTACTCTCACTGTCAAGCACTCTATTGTACAACACACGTGGGATACACACTTCCTGCACTGCGGGCTGCAGGCCTAGAATCAGTCTTTTGGCTTACAAATAATAAACCATCATCAACACACCAGCATTTGAACAGACCTAGTATATACTTGTGATTTAATATTATAAAATATGTCAAGTAATGCACATTATATATGAATTCATATTATCTCCTTTGTTATTTACCCCCTTAGCTTATTTCTTGCTCTGTATCATTGCCTTTTTTTCACTTTTTGTTGCACTAATTTCTTGTAGCATGTTCTGTCTGCAAAGCATCTGAAAATGTAAATACTGAGAAGCAGGTCTTAGCATATAGGAAAATGCAAAAATGCCTATGAACTGCATATAGATTTAAGGTACATGCCTGTCTGCCTTTTTACTGACCTGTCTGCTTCATTACAGAACAGCAAAGAGAACTAAACAGAAAAATACTAATTAGTTAACAATCTATGTTTGTGTTTTTTTTGGAGTATGATATATTCTTTAACTATGGAAGATGCTGCAGCATTTTAAGTAATTCTTGTGCCTATGATCTATGGTTTATTCAAAGGAAGAGAGAAAAAAGGAGCAGGGAATCGGTACAGGAGTGCAGTTTTGGGAAGTACTATGTAGGGGAGGGGGTGCGATTTCATTCTCCCTTTACATGTACCAGTGCTACATAGCAGAGGTGATAATATATATTATTTTACAGAGCTTAGATGTTAAATCCATGGTTATATTGAATGGACTGGCATGTTTCAGTTTGAGTTGTGTAATTTGTGGACTTGTGACTTACTACACATATTTAATAAAAAGTCGCAGTGGAAAAAAAAATCAGATTTCACTACTGTGTTTGAGGTTTATAGACCCACTCTATGTTTGCACCATATCTGAAGGCAGTATAGGTCAAAACTTGACTCAAAGATAATTAAATTGAATTACCTTCTAGTCTCTTCCCTATATGAGAAAGACAATGATCCAGTGAGTTATCCACATTGATGTGACAAAATCAAATGAACAGAAATGTATTAACGTGCCAATTTTAACACCAACATGTAAGGATCTAACATACATGTTTTCAGTCTTTCCTCTATTGTGTCTTCAGATTAAGTGATTTACTTCTTTCTCACAACATGCCAGTGCATTCTATAGAGAAAAATAGAGAAAGCAGTGTGTCTTACGATATTTTTCACATACAGGAACAATCATTGAATGCAAAGATGGGAAAGTCTGTAGGCCAAAGTTTTATAATCTGAATTTATAAAAGGAAAACATTTTGCTTAAAACAATGTGGTGGTATTTGCATGGCTGAAGAGGTAAGAAAGCTATGGTACAAGCAGAAGTTTGGAAACCCGGAACATGCATGCTATTGCAACCTTGTGGATATTACCAAAACATCTATCCCACTTCTGTGAGTGGAAAAGCACAATCCACTAATTATATCATTTATGGAACTGAGAATAATTCTGCTGTGACATTCCATCCCATCATGCATAGACCAAAACAGCCCAAGAGACTGGCACTGTGGTCATCTGCTGTCGTTCACCCCCATGGTTTATTTATTTATGTATGTGTGATATATTACTGATTGGGTGTCAAGGGCCAGAGACACATCAACCATAAACAAGGGAAGACATGACAAGCACCGAGACAAGTCAGTACAGAAATATTACTAACTCCAATATTTTGCATATCATGTTGGTTAAATCAGAAGTCAAAGGCATTTGTGCTCATTTCATTGAGTTTATTATATAAAGTAGGCTCAGTTGCATAACATTCTTAATTGCTTAGACATAAACTCATTTTAATATTTTTCTATGATATGTACAGTATGTACAAAGTAACGGTTTATCTGAGTTTGTAGTTGTTGCGTTTCAGAGGAATGAGGCCAGGAAAGTGAGGTACACTTTTGTTATCATTGACTGAGCTATTTCTGTACTTGCATTGCCTTTTATTGAGATAATACAACTGAATCATATTTTTTCTTTGTACCTGAAGGTCCTTCCATTCTTTTAGTTTCCTTTGTGGTATTGGCATGCATATAGAAGCATATAGGAGCTGCTGAGATCATACGCTGCATTTATTCATATTGTAAAAAGGGGGGGGGGGGTATTAGAGTAGCACTATATTAGCCCATATAACATCTGCTGTGCAGGACATTGTCTAAAGAAACATAGTGTTGTCAAATACAGCACTATGAAAACAGAGAAATACATTAATGACAACCATTTTGTGACATTAATAGTTACATATTCCAAACCAAAGGTGAGGCATTCATAATTTCACATAATTATAATTGACTGTTGTATAACTTAAGGTATAATTATGACAAGCAATTTTCATGTTTTGATTGTACATATTTATGGTGGACTATTGGTGACCACAAATATAAACATAGTTGTTATGGTGTAAGTACCAGCCACCAGACACAAGATGAATTTGTTATATGAATATGAAGTCACATTTTATGTAAAATTTATAAAATGACAACCATGTTATTGTAGAACTTGAACCTCTTTCAAATGTAGGACGAATTCTCAAAAAAGTAAAATTAAACCATTCATTTTGTAAGAAAAAGGCAGATTCACACATTGAGTAAAATGAAGATTCTTATATTTCTGCTACAAATTCTAGCAACTAGGCATCTCTTCCATGGCAAGCAGCTTTTGGACATATATCTTTTTCAGATGAATGAATATTTAGTGACTTGGTAATAGCCATGACAATATTTGGTAACAGATTATTTTTTACAGGTAAAGTCAGCAAGTGTTTGTTTAACTGAAGGGACAGCAGAAAACAAATAAAGCTAGTAGTGTGAATGTTACTAAAGGATGAATACAAAGCATCCTGCAATGGCTTCATAATAAATAAGGTGTAATAAATGTCTCTGTTAACAACTGCTTGATTAGTAGACCTTCCTTCACAAATAGAACCAAGACCATTTTGAGTAACCATTAACAAAATGTATTTTAAGAAAAAAATATTATTCCATACAGTCAATGGGATTTTATATTTACTTAGCAACATTTAGATTACTTAGATAATTTCTAAACAACAATAAGCTTACTTCGTGTGTGCTGAGAGAAGGAAATCAGATTTGTGCTACAGAAACAATACATTTTAATGATTAATTGAAATGTACTGGACTTCTTTGTAACACATTTCAGTAAGATAAACTATATGAGTTGATTTCTTTAGTATCCCTCTAAAATGCAATGTATTATACAGTACATGAAACAGTAAGTTTTAATATATTTTGAGTTTTTAATATTGTCTTTTTTTGCTTTGTTTCTGTACATTGATTGCTCTAGCACACTATAGCAACTTGTAATGAAATGAGAGAAGTTCAATTTTTAGAGAAAGATTTTGTCATATTACTCCCTTCAATCTTATCTGCTTCTATCACAGGACTTATGATTCTCTGAATAAAGATAATTGGAGACTATGATGCTGACTGATGCTGTTATTTTGCATTGAATTCCAAACAGATTGAAATCTGTACATTTTTGTCAGGTGTGTCATTAATGTGACAGAGTTTGACAGTGAGCTGACATACAGCATGAGACTGAAAGGATCATGTCCAACACTGCGGACAGTCAATTCTACTTCCTTGACTTACATGTACTGGGTTTTATGTGCAATTCAGAATTTATAATATAGAAAGGGTATAAAGCTTGAGTTGCATGGCTATCTTCATATGTCCAAGTCATAAATACAGTACTGTCTGCTTGTACTTTTGGTGTTGAGGTTTTTATTCCATTGCTGTTAGTCAATTACAAGATTAGTCTTAAAGCTTTTAAGGAATTTTCTGTTAGAATATTCTACCAGTAGTAGTTTTAAAATACTTGATATTTGTTGTTGAACTGGTATTTCTTGATGTACTTTGAGTCTGAATTTGTTGTGGAAGTATTTAGTATTACATCAATATTTGTCAAGTAGGTGCTCGGTAACATTTCACTTTTTGTGGAAATATACTGTAGGTATTAAATGAATGTTGGCTTATGGCACCAACATTTTGTTGCACCTTTGTAAGAGATACTTTGTGATCCATTAGTATTTTTCTTGTTGTTTTTCAAGTTGAATGATCCATTATTCTCAAATGTTCTGGAAGGCCGGCATTTGATTTCACGGATTTCATATAGCTTTGTTTATTTTCAACTTCTAACAGAGTTCTGAAACATTTAGAATATTCTGATTTTGCTTGTATATCAAAGTCAAATAGAATGTTGAATCGAGAGTATTCATTACATTTGTTTTTTTGCTGTATTTTCATGCATTCTTGGTATTACTTTCAAGTATCTGGTACAATTTGTCTTGGGTACATTTTTGTCAAGATAATGTTTTTGATATTTATTATGTTTTATAGTGATGCTGTTCTATTTTAGTTGTTGGTGTTCTAAGTATCTTAGGGTAAAGTAAATTAATTTAATGAAAACTATAGTGTTTATTATGGAAGTCAATGTTTCTGTTCCCAGGGGTTTTGATTCACATAGTTTAAATATTTCAGATTCACTAAGTGGTTATGCTCTGTTAAGTTTACTTCCTCTCCTTAGTTTTAAGGACTTCACTTTTGATGATAGTTTCAAGGTTTTTTTTATCTATGCCATTCAGATTAATAATAACAATGAGTACTTTTTTGTTTTTTTAAGCACATACACCATGACTGCCCATATTCTGTGTCATGAGTTCCATGTCAAACACTAGTATGAATTCCGATTGCATTAAAAAAACTGAATTAAAAGCAGAATCTGCAATCGGAATTTTATGTGGGGACAATACTCTGATTCATAAGCTAGAGGTTTCACCCACTGTTCCCCTCTCACTTAACATAATTAGTTCTGAGAAAACTGCACAACAGGGAATGGGGAAATTCCCTTGCAATGACTTCATTTGAAACTGGTGTAATTTCACACTTGGTGACAACTGGGCTTGAGGACTTCAAAAGTGCAGACTACCATTGTGCAACTGCTTTTTTAATTTGTGGAGAAAGTCTGCTGAGCATTTGTCTAGGCAACTTAATTCAGTTTATTCTGTATGTTATACCTTGTTTTGTATAAAGCACTTTTTCACAAGGTGAATGCCACTTTTTAAAGTGTTTCTTTTTGAGTCACCTGTTCTTAATGTTTCTTTTTGAGTCACTTGTTTTTTTTAATGTTTCTTTTTGAGTTATCTTTCTGTGAATTGAGATCTTCATCTAATTTTGCCCTTATAGTTTCCTTTAAAGTGCATTTTGTGTTGTTTTCTTATGTGCAAACATGAAAGGTGCAGGATTTTTAAAGTGCATTGAAACATTTTGTAGTGGTTTGTGCATGGCTTCATTTTTGAAGTGGTCATAGGTCACTTTCTGTGTATCTACTCTGTGTTACTCAATCCAGTGACATGACTACCACATCAT
Organism: Protopterus annectens; assembly: GCF_019279795.1. Lineage (NCBI taxonomy): Eukaryota > Metazoa > Chordata > Ceratodontiformes > Protopteridae > Protopterus > Protopterus annectens. The sequence continues at coordinate 81,472,002 of NC_056751.1, read as the reverse complement.
CATAATTTTTGACCATGGATGTTTAAGATTATCACTTGCATCCACAGACTAATTCTGTCTGCTCACGTTATTTGGGTTTCATAGACTGAAATATAATTCTAAGTACCCATTGTATTTGGATTAGAAAAAATGAAATTATGTAAAATCAAGCAATTGACTTAAAATAGTAATAACACAGCATTGTAGTGGATCTAAATGGTACCTTAGATATTTACAATTTAGAAGAGGTTTGGATGTGCATTATTTAAAAAACACACCTTTTCATCAGAAAATATATAATCTGATGTAAATCTTTGTTCATTCCTTACTATTAGGACTTCGGTTCCATCCTCGGAACTGATACGTCTGTTTCCAAGCTCGCACCAGCCAAAAACTCTCAGCCAAGACCTACCCATAATGCCCCTCTCCTAGTTACTCCAGATCTCGTTTGAGGCATTCCTCGTCAGACTTGCTAGCCATCTCTCTTAAAGCTAAGTAGAAAATTATGATTTTTAATATAGTTTCTCCTCAAAATCTTTTGTTTTGTTTTGTCAATTTAGCCTTTTCTCACTGTTGCCTATAACCTGCATATATTTCCTACCCTTTACCTTGCTAATTAAATTTCTACCATCTATGGTACTGTCCCTCTCTCCTGCCTTTGGTAGGCCCTTCTTCACCACTTGTGGTATTTTTTAAATACCATCGTTGGTATTCTGTCACTTTTTTCTCTCCCTTCTTTTGTTTTTGTTTCTATTAGGATAGCCTTGTTGCCTTACCATGTCAGACAAAGCTAAGCTGGGGTTTAAACAGTGTGACAAGTGTGGGTGTAAGATGCCCAACTCAGGACAGACATGCTTGTTGCATCTACTGTTTGGGGGTGGACCATATTAAAGCTGACTGTGACATTTGTGCTAGTTTTAGTAATCGTACACTAGTAGAACGTAAAAGCAAGCTTATTTTAAAAGGTTTAATTAAGACACCTTTTTCGGAGGCTCTATCTGGGTCGGAGGTCTCACCCCCTCCAAAGACCAAAAAACATAAGGAAAAATGGAGTCACTCAGTTCCTACATCTCCGTCAGTTATGGAACTGAGTCAGCTCCATGCTTCTCCTGCGCCCTTGGTGCAGACCTCTTCGGCACCAGTCTCTGTATCTTCTCCCTCGATGCCGTCTATGATATTCACCCCTATTTTGGTTCCAACCATGGCACCACTGACTTCGGTGCTGTCCTTGGATCTGACATTGGCTCTTATAACTGTACCTGCTTCGGCACTGTCCCCGGCCACGGTGCCGATGGTTTCTTCAGCTCCATTGAATATCTGCCAAGGACCAGATGCTCTCCAATTTATGACCCTTTTTTGGGGCAGAGGTTTAGCCCCTTTCTTGAAAGACCTGATTCTCCTTCAGCAGCCTCCTTTAGATCCACCAGGAGTTTTTCTGAATTAGACCTAGTGCAGGTTGTGGACCAGCTTCTGGAAACTAGGGGATTACCCACTCCAGCTAGACCTTCTGTCCCTCTTGGCGCAGAATCTTTTACTACATCTTCCCCTGTTTATCCTCCTCCGGCCGCTACCCAGGTCCCGGAGATCTCGCTACCGATGTCCACCCCGGTGCATACTGTCTCGGCTCCGAAAGCAGTTTTTCCCCTGTTGGCACTGACCACCCTTGCTGCATCAGCTCCAGTGGAGCCAATGCTCTCTCTTGGAGCAGTGCTTGGACCATCTGTACCTTGGTACCTAGCCCGGTGCCTATTTTTCCACTGGTGCCATCTATGTCCATGGATCCAATGGCTTCCAGTCCTTTCGGAGCTCCTCACCTGGAGGTAGGCTCCTCAGGGCGGGGTGTGACCCCGGTTCCGAGGTTGTCCTTCTTGGTTCTGGGCTCCCATCCCTCCTTGGGTGGGCCTGCTTTGCAGGTGACAGAGAGGGTCCTTGCCTCTGCAGGCTCACAGTCAGCACCAATGACATCAGCATCAGAACCCCCCTCCCAGCATGCAGCTGTCCCAACCCCTACTTTGGGATCTCAGGCACGGGAGCTGCAAGATCCACCTTTGAAGGGAACCCCTTCTCTGGAGTCCTCCTCAGAAGATCCCACTGGGGAGCCACCCTGGAAGAAACGGTGCAAGAGGAAACACCTTGATTTCCCGGAGGAATCTATCACTAAAGACACCGATTGTGATGAGGGGTCCCCATGGTCTCCCCCAGAGGACATTTCATTCAGAGGCATTCTCAAAATCCTCAAGCAGCAGGGAGACTGGATGTCCTCTAACCCTTCTTCTGAGGAATCAGTGTTCTTGCAGGCCTTCTGTGCCTGGCCAGCTACTTCCTGGGTGACCCCACTGACAGATGACCTTGTTAAGCTCATTGTGCAGCATGCCTGGAAGGCCCTGGACAATGTAGAACCTGTCCTCTGGAGGCCAGACAAATTTTATCTACACCTGAAGACCAGCCCCACTGGTCCAAACAATTGACAGTTGATTCTATGGTCGTGGCGGTGACCACCGGGCGGGAACTGGCAGAAGATAGTTCCATTGTCCATTCTCCTAATGGGAGTCTTGGACCATGGATAGACTAGGGAAGCAGATCTATGCTTCAGCGACCTTCACTATTCATCACTGAACTATCTGGCACACTTCACTCACCTCCAAAGAGACCTGATTTCTGAAATGTCTTCCTTTTTGGTGGGGTTACTGCCTGATGAGGTGTGTGACACTGTCACCTCACAGCTAGCTATCCTTGAATCCATCTCAAACTCCTCGATGCGTTTGCTATCTCACACCAACAAGGGGGCAGCTCGAGCTGCCGCATCAGGCATTGTCATGAGACGTAATGCCTGGATGCAGTTGTGTGACTTCGCAGATCCCTTTAAATCTTCCTTCGTTAATGCACCTATCGATGAATCTGCACTTTTTGGACCCAAAGTACGAGACACACTTGCACGAAGTGAGAAAGATGGAAAGACCTTGTCTGCTGTGGGCATACGCTTTTCCACCCCCCAGAAGTCCTACTCCAGGAACCAGAAGGGAGGAAAAATCTGGTTCAAGAAATCCCAAGGATCTTTTCGTGACACTCGTGGTGAGCAATCCCCCCAGGGCAGAGGGGGCAATTCATCTGGAAGATGCCCTTTTCGGGGTAGAGGGGGTCCACATAACCAGGGCACTAGAGATTCTTTCTCGGACAAACCCTACCAGCTCTCCTTAGCAGCAGCCTGATTGCTTTCCTCTGGAAGCAGTCAGGGGTTATTTTTCTCTGCACCTACCAGCCTGGCAACTTACTACTACCGATGTTTGGGTGCAGAGAATACTATCCAGAGGCTACCAGATACCATTCGATTTAACTCCCAGATCCATCAAACGAATCCCCAATGTGCCACCCAATTAGAGGGAATTAGCAGCCTTAGAAATAGAAAAGCTGCTAAGAAAAAGAGTAATCCAACCAGTCCCACCAAACCAGACAGGATCTGGGTTTTACTCTAGGTTTTTTTTAGTGCCAAAAAAGGCAGGGGACTGGAGACCAATCCTGGATCTCAGCCTATTGAACAAATTTATCACAGTACAGTCCATTCTCCCCTTCCTAGGGAGGGACAACTGGATGTGCTCTTTAGACCTCCAGGACGCATACTACCACATAAAGATGGATCACTGCTCCCGGAGGTTTCTCCGCTTCTGGCTGGGAGTCAATCACTACCAGTTCTGGGCATTGTCATTCGGTCTCTTGGCAGCCCCCCAAGTGTTCACCAAATGTATGGCAGTTGTGGTAGCTCATCTTCAACTACAAGGATTCCAGGTGTTTCCGTATCTAGACGATTGGCTCCTTACCACTTTGACCTCGAATCTCCTAGTCCGCAGCCTCTCTTACACTCAAGGTCTCACTCTCTACTTGGGGATTACAATCAACAAGGACAAATCTCAAATGTCCCCAACAAAGACACTGGAATTTATTGGAGCAGTCTTCGACAAAACATTTTGTCAAGCTTCTCTTCCTCCTCACAGGCTTTCGAAAATAAGACACCAAATCCAAGACCTTCTTCCTCAGATCTATGTACAAGCCCGCCTTGTACTGCAACTATTAGGCTCCATGGTGGCTGCCATTATGTTAGTACCACTGGTGAGGCTGCACATGAGAATCCTGCAGTGGCTCCTTTCCCCACAATGGTCATTTTTAACACACCCACTCGACCACATGATACGTCTTACAAACTGTTGCAAGGAAGAAATGCTATGGTGGATGAAGTCACAAACGAATCTTTGGTGTCGACCATTCTGTCTTCCCCAGCCCACAGCCACGGTGACCATGGGTGCTTCCCTATTAGGGTGGGGGGGGGGCATTTCCAGGGAAAGATGGTCCAAGGCACCTGGTCCCCCATGGAGGCCAATTTGCACATACATTTCCTAGAACTGAGGGCAGTTCTCTTAGCATTGCAAGCGTTCCATTCATTCCTACGTTCTGGGACCATTGCAATTCAGTAAGACAACATGTCAGTCGTCTGGTATATCAACAAGTAAGGCGGAACCATCTGATTCACAGCCCGTGGTTCCTGGATCATTCCCAAGGTCTGTTATCTCATCCTCAGGGACTGATTCATCCCAATCTCCACAGTCTCAAGCTCACAGCTTGGTTCCTCCACTTCCAATGATTGCCAGGCTGCCTGACATCCCATATCCTGTTCGTGAAATTCTTCTGGCTTCACACAAACTTTCCACCAGGAAAGTTTATTCTAGTAAATGGACTAGGTTCTCTATTTAGACCAAAGATCAGAACATAGATCCCTTCTCTATGTCTGTTCAAAAGATCCTTCAATATCTGACAACTCTTTTACATGCAGGAGTCTCAGCATCAACAATCACTGTACATTTAGCATTTATCTCCAATTTTCATAATGGATTTGATAATTCTTCGATTATGTCACACCGCCTATGCAAGACATTTTTGAAAGGAATATTACAAGTTAAACCTCTGGTCAAGCCTCCCTCAGAACCCTGGACATGACTTTGGTGCTTCAATCTCTCACAGGTTCTCCTTTTGAGCCTTTTGATTCATGTGATTTAAAGTTTTTGTCATGGAAAATCTTACTTCTAGTAGCACTTATCTCAGTGAGAAGAGTGTCTGACTGCAGACCTTGAGTGTCAAAGAGACCATACTTGATCTTCCACATGGATAGGGTGTCCCTTCATACTGACCCTTCTTTCTTGCCCAAGGTCATTTCTGGATTTTCCATTAACCAATCTATTGACCTGCTGGTTTTCCTCCGTCAGCATTCTAATAGAGGGGAGTACCTTTTGCATACCCTTGATGTGCATCGGCAGCTTCGTTGTTATTTGGACAGGGCTAAAATCTTTCAGGAAAACAGATCAATTGTTTATGGCCTTGGCAGGGCCCAGATTGGGAAAACCTGTTTCCAAAGTGACTTTATCCTCCTGGCTTAGAAACGTCATTATCTTTATCTATGAACAGAATAAGCTCTCCTTACCTTCCAGAATAAAGGCTCACTCTACCAGATCTATGGCTACTTCTGTAGCATTCCATTCCAGAGCCTCTGTGAAGATTGGGTGAAGATAGATGAAGGCTGCCAGCCTAGCCAGATATAATTTTGGAGCTAAATCTGTCATCTGTAAATATTAATGTAAACCACAGGCTTGTTGTCTTAAATTGTAATAATAGTGTTACATGTGGGACTGGAAAAAATGTAACAACAGTGCACTCTACTGACCAAGTAAAGTATGTTGTGACCCTTTGATGTTAAAACACAGCTCCAGTTGGTCAAGATGAAGGAATTCTTGCTATTGTTTTAAGGCCAGAGTTAATGGCCAGAATTTGCATGCATAAATGTCCTTAATGGCTTTGCTTCCTGATCTGGTGTGAGCTTACTAAAGAATGTAGCCTGTTAGTCTGGAAAACCCAGGAAAGTGTGAAGAATGATGTAATGTGAATCAGGACTGTAATATCAATTTAAACAGAGAGGATCAGAGAGCATTAAGCATTTTTGTCTTGACCATCCAACTCACCAGCACTGTCTTGCTCTATATGTAAGTTTATCTTAGACTTGTGTTTTCTCTTAGAAATAGCTAAAAACTAGAAAGATTAGACTAAGTGTTTTTCTGTGATGTCAGAACTATACTACTGAATTATTGTAAGCATTTCTCTGTTATCTATGAACTATTGACTAGCACTGTGTAGTAAAAAGTATTGTCTTGTGTTTTGACTATTTGTTATTAAATATTTTTAAACCCTTCCAACCGTGGCTGTTTTTGTAGAGATAATTTAAGCTCTTTAGAGTACTTGCATGCCTTTGGTAAAATTGTACAAAGCCACTCCAATAGCTTTAGCCCGGGGCTATACTACCAATTGGATAATAATATTGCACAGTAATAATTGGACACCCTTTTAAGGGCCTTTGAGTTGCTGATAAATATTAGTGGGTGGTGGCAGCGGGTACTACCTTATAGTCTGGGAAAAAGGGGCACAGCTGGAGAACCTGTGCCAGCTTTCCCCAGGAGTGTATGGGTGGTTGTATAAACTCTTCTCAAAGTGTGTGTGTGTGTGTGTGTGTGTGTGTGTGTGTGTGTGTGTGTGTGTCAGCTACTTGGGCAGGGACATGAAGCACTGGTTGGACAGACAGGGTGCTTGAGATTTTAGCTTGTCCACTAGGCTGAGATCTGGACCCTATAGCCGTGCCAGTGGGGAGTCTTATTGGGGACCTGGAGAGCAAGGGGGTGACCAGCCCCAGTCTGACTGATATCTCTGTGTGCTCTTAAGGGAAATTGCCCTTTACTGTGTGTATTTGTTATCCTTTCCTCATATATGAGATGCCCCTCACTGGTGTTAATGGTGAGGATTGAGGCTCCTTGATTGCTGGGCCAGGGCATTGGCATCACAATTTAATTGTTTGGCAGTGGTGGGATATCCACACCACATATTAATTGGTTGGCAAATACTAATTGGCTTGTAGTGGTGTGGGTAGAGTGAATTCCTGTAGTTTGTGTACAGTGAGCTCTGAAGGTGTATTGTACTCTAAATCAGCCACACAGTGAATACTCAGAGTTCAGATCACAATTGTTTTATTTCTTTTGTTAGCTTAGTTAGTCAGGGTGAGCAGGCAGCATGTCAGCAGAGGAGTATGGAAAGCTGACAAGGAACCAGCTGGCGGAGATGTGCCAGGCTAGGGGACTGGTGCATGGAAACCTGACTAAGGCAGAACTGATTGCAGCCTTGGTTACAGCTGCATCAGAAAACAGCAACCAGGAGGACAGTCAGACTGGCAGTGGAGATGTAATACCCTCAGAGAATGGACAGCTCATCTTTTCTGCAGAGGACTTAAAAATCCATCTGGAGCTAAAGAGACTTGAGTTGGAGGCCAGGCGTTTGGAGATAGATGCAGCTGAGAGTCTGAGGAGTCTGCAGGCTGAGGAAAATGAGAAACTGCTATGCCTGGAAGCCAAGAAAAAGGAGCGGCAGAGGAAGCATGAGAGGGAAATGCTGACTCTTCGCCAGAGTCATGGAGGTAATGGGGAAGGGAGTAACTGGACCCAAGAAGCACAAAAGGCCAGTAAATTTCTTCCACAGTTTAAAGAGGGTGATAATTTTGATAGTTTCATTCATATGTCTGAGAGGGTAAGCAAACAGTATGGTGTTGACCAAAGGCTCTAGGTATGATTCCTGACCCCCGTACTCCATGGTAAAGCTGTAACTGTTTTGTCAAAAATGTCTGACATTGCATGTTTTGATTATACTGCTGTTAAAAATCACTTGTTAGAATTGTTTAAGCTAACACCTGAAATGTATAGGAAAAGGTTTCATGAGCATAGACACAAGGCAGATGAAAGTGTGTGTGAATATGTTGCTGAACTGAGCACTTATTTCCATAGGTGGGTGAGTAGATGTCAAGTCACCACTTTTGAAGGGCTGGCAGACCTTTTGGTGAGGGAACAAGCCCTTAGCACTTTGCCTGAGGACATGAGGATCTGGTTAGCTGATAGACAATGTGCCACTTCAGATGAGTTGGAGAAGAAGGGAGACCTATACCTGGCAAGCAGGGCAGCCCTGCACAGGAAAGGGACCCCCAGTACTGCTCATGGGTGTAAAGAAACTCATGGTGGGCAGCACAGACTGCCCCAACAGAATCTGCCAGTAACAGGGGAAGCCAGTAGTCCAGATACACATCCAGGAGCTAGGGTTAAATGTTTTGAATGCAACCAATGGGGCCATGTGGCATACAGGTGTCCATGAAGGCAAGGTGAGAAACAAAAGGTGAGGGAGCCAGTAAGTGGGAAAGACAAAATGCCAATAGTAGGTTGTCTTGAGACAACAAGGATACCAAACTACCATCCTACAGATGTCCTGATAGGGAAGAATTTGGATGAGGCAGTACAATGTGTTTGTGCAGTTACACGCAGTCAGGCTAGGAGACAAGCATGTGGGTCTGGTAGCCTGGGGGAGACCCAGACAGACTGCATACTTGCAGCCAGGACTGATGAGGTGGTTACTTCAGGGAGGGATCTACCCTGTAGCAGTGAGACTGAAGGTGAGCCACAGCTGCTTGGGGGTACTGATGGTCCCTTGGACAGAGTGACTGCAAAGGTAGAGGTCAGTAGTAGTACCTAGGCTGACAGTGAGGCACCACTGTCAGAGGATGCCAGATTTCTTGTGGAAAGGGATCTGGGAAGGGTTACAAGGAGAGAGTTGAGACAGGCTCAGCTCTCAGACCCTACATTGCAAGGCCTGAGGCAGGTAACTAGGGAGGCACCTGATTCTCAAAGAAAGGGGGAATCTGTATACTAGGACAAAGGGTTACCATACAGAGAGTGGACCCCTGAGGGAGGGTTAGAAGGTGAGAGAGTACAGCAGTTGTTAGTGCCTAGACCCCTCTGTCTGACGCTTCTAGCCATAGCCCATGATATTCCCTTTGAAGGTCATATGGGCATAAAATGTACAAAGAGGTGTATTATGCAAAACTTCTATTGGCCTGGAATTTCCAGAGATGTAACAGGGTACTGCAGGACCTGTGAGCAGTGCCAAAAGGTAGACAAGGCAGGAGACAAGGTGAGAGCTCCTTTGATGCCTTTGCCTGTGATTGAGGAGCCATTTCAGAGGGTAGCTATGGATATTGTGGGTCCTCTGAGTACCCAAGTTCCACAGGGAAAAAGTATATCCTAGTGGTAGTGGATTATGCTACACAATACCCTGAGGCAGTGGCTTTGTCCTCCATTGAGGTAGAGAAGGTGGCAAATGGTTTGTTAGAGATTTTCAGCAGGATAGGTTTCCCAAAAAAAATTCTGACTAACAGAGGTGCCAATTTCATGTCAGACCTGCTGGCTTGTTTGTGAAAGTCCTGTGGGGTGAAGCACGTGAAGACCACCCCCTACCATCCCCAGACTAATGGTCTTGTTGCGAGGTTAAACTCTACAATCAAGTCCATGCTATGGGCATTTGCAGATAAATTTAAGAGGGAGTGGGACAAATATTTGCCTCATCTGTTGTTTGCTTACAGAGAGGTTCCCTAAGAGTCCACAGGCTTTTCACCCTTTGAGTTGCTGTATGGGTATAGGGTGAGGAGACCTCTAGATTTAATTCAAGATGAGTGGGAAGGTGAGTGCGAGTCTCACAAGGAGTCTGTTGTGGCATACGTTCTGAACCTCAGGACAAGGCTCTGGGAACTCATGGGCTGGACCCAGGAGAACCTGGCAGAAGCCCAATAACAGAAAAAGGTGTGGTATGACAGGAATGCTCAAGCTAGAGAGTATGCTATGGGGCAGCAGGTAATGGTTCTCATTCCTGTCAGACACAACAAGCAGCTTGTGAGGGACCCTACAAGGTGGTAAGAAAGGTAAGTGATGTTAATTACATGGTGGAACTGCTAGACAGAAGGCAGGGGCACAAATTGTACCATGTTAACATGATGAAACCTTACCATGGTAGGGAGGCCCTTGTGCTGAGCATTTGCAGTGGATTGCAGGAGGAGTCTGAGGGAGATCTGGGGACTGATCTCCTCAGTGAGGCTTGGGCTGACACCTCAGTGGAAGGGGTAGCAATGTCCCAACAGCTATCTCCTACCCAGGTTTGAGAAATCTGAGCAGTCTTGCAGGAATTTGGGGACATGTTCACTGGGAAACCAGGGAGCACCAGGTGGATACAGGACCCCAAAGGCCTATTAGGCAGGCCCCTTATAGACTGCCTGAGAGAGTCAAACAGACTCTGAGGGAGGAGGTACAGGAGATGTTGGAACTAGGGGTGATTCAAGAGTCCAACAGTCCCTGGGCCTCCCCAGTGGTGCTCGTACCAAAGAAGGATGGCAGCACCAGGTTCTGTGTGGACTACAGGAAATTAAACAGTCACACAGAGTCAGATGCTTACCCCATGCCTAGAACAGACGAGGCCCTAGAGCAGGTGGGTGGGGCTAAGTATCTTACAACCATTGATCTTACCAAGGGTTACTGGTAGGTGCCCTTGACTCCCAGTGCTAGAGCGAAGTCAGCCTTTGTGACTCCTTTTGGCTTGTATGAGTTCACAAAGATGCCCTTTGGGATGATGAATGCCCCAGCAACTTTCCAGAGGCTGATAGATCACATCCTAGCAGGAGCAGGAGGGTTTGCCCTTGCTTACCTAGATGATATTGCCATCTACAGCCATTCCTGGCCAGAGCACCTTCAGCATGTCAGGGAGTTGCTGGGCAGACTACAGAGGGCAGGGTTGACCATTAAGCTGAGAAAATGTCAGGTGGGTATGGCAGAGGTCTCCTACCTAAGACATAGATTGGGGAGTGGTAAGATAAGGCCAGAACCTGCCAAAGTGGAAGCCATTCAGGCATGGCCTGCACCTGTTACAAAAAAGCAGGTGAGGGAATTTATAGGGGCAGCAGGGCACTACAAAAAGTTTGTCCTCAGTTATAGTACCCTAGCTGCTCCCCTCACAGACCTGACAAGGAAGAACAGGCCAGATAAGGTAGTGTGGACCTCAGCATGTGAGCAGGCATTCCAGAAGCTTGAAGAAGCTTTGGGAGTACCCCCTGTGTTAGCCAGTCCAGATTACAGCAAAGAATTTCTTATGCAGGTGGATGCTTCACACCATGGGGTGGGGGCTGTACTTAGCCAGATTTCTTCAGAGGGGGAAGAGCACCCAGTGGTTTATCTCAGTTGTAGGCTCCAACCCAGGAAGGAATGCTATGCAGCTGTAGAAAAAGAATGTCTACATAGTGTGGGCATGGCAGAAACTTCAGCCTTATCTGTATGGAAGGAAATTCACTGTTATGACAGTTCACACCCCCCCTAATATGGTTAAACAGAGCCAGCCAGCAAAATGCCAAGTTGCTAAGATAGAGCCTGAGGTTGCAGGCATATGATATGTCCATGTAGCACCACAGTGGGATTAGCAATGCCAATGCAGATGGGCTCTCAAGACAGGGAATGGGGTAAGGTACATTCAGACAGACCTAACTCCCTCAAGCAGCGTTTCTCAAGGGGTTACTTGAAAAACTAGCTTGAGTTCTCCAGGGGGGAGATATGTAAAGATTGGGTGAAGATAGATGAAGGCTGCCAGCCTAGCCAGATAGAATTTTGGAGATAATTCTGTCATCTGTAAATATTAATGTAAACCACAGGCTTGTTGTCTTAAATGGTAAAAATAGTGTTACATGTGGAACTGGAAAAAATGTAACAACAGTGCACTCTACTGACCAAGTAAAGCATGTTGTGACCCTTTGATGTTAAAACACGGCTCCGACTGATCTAGTTGAAGGAATTCTTGCTATTGTTTTAAGGCCAGAATTTGCATACATAAATCTCCTTAATGGCTTTGCTTCCTGCCCTGGTGTGAGCTTACTAAAGAATGTAGCCTGTTAGCCTGGGAACCCCAGGAAAGTGTGAAGAATGATGTAATGTGAATCAGGACTGTAATATCAATTTAAACAGAGAGAATCAGAGAACATTAAGCATTTTCATCTTGACCATCCAACTCACCAGCACTGTCTTGCTCTATATGTAAGTTTATCTTAGACTTGTGTTTTCTCTCAGAAATAGATAGAAACTAGAAAGATTAGACTAAGTGTTTTTCTGTGACTTCAGAACTGTACTACTGAATTATTTTAAGTATTTCTTTGTGATCTCTGAACTCTTGACTAGCGCTGTGTAGTAAAAAGTATTGCCTTTTATTTTGACTATTTGTTATTAAATATTTTTAAACCCTTCCAACTGTGGCTGTTTTTGTAGAGATAATTTAAGCTCTTTAGAGTACTTGCATGTATTTGGTAAAATTGTACAAAGCCACTCCAATAGCTTTAGCCCGGGGATATACTACCAATTGGATAATAATATTGCACAGTAATAATTGGACACCCTTTTAAGGGGCTTTGAGTAGCTGATAAATATCAGTGGGTGGTGGCAGCTGGTACTACTGTATAGTCTGGGAAAAAGGGGCACAGCTGGAGAACCTGTGCCAGCCTTCCCCAGGAGTGTCTGGGTGGTTGTATAAAATCTTCTCAAAGTGTGTGTTTGTGTGTGTCAGCTACATGGGCAGGGACACGGAACACTGGTTGAACAGAGGAGGTTTTAGCTTGCCTACTAGGTTGAGATCTGGACCCTATAGCTGTGCCAGTGGGGAGTCTTATTGGGGACCTGCAGAGCAAGGGAGTGACCAGCCCCAGACTGACTGTGATCTGTGTGCTCTTAAGGGAAATTGCACTTTACTGTGTGTATTTGTTATCCTTTCCTCCTGTATGAGATGCCCCTCACTGGTGTTAGGGGTGAGTATTGAGGCTCCTTGATTGCTGGGCCAGGGCACGGGTGTCACAGCCTCTATGGATGATATCTGCGCAGAAGCCACTTGGGCAAGACCTCATACCTTTTTCTCTCATTACAAATTGGATTTGGTCTCCAGGGGACGAGCATCTTTTGGTTCTATGGTGCTCAGGAATATCCTTTATTAGGGCCACCCAGGACTCAAGTAGCTGGGGACTCGGTCCTAATAGCAAGGAATGAACAAAGATTTACAACATCACATAAAGAAGTTATGTCTTACCATAACGTTCCATCTGTGTTGTAGATCTTTGTTCATTCATTACTTCCCACCCTCCTTCCCCCTGCCTGGACTCCAGGTGGACTTTATGAACTCCTGGTTAGGGTATTTGCTCAGACAGAGCCTTCTAGTATTTTTCTATTTACTACCTCTATTATATAGGGGCGGGCAAACTCGATCTGGAGTAACTAGGAGAGGGGAGTTATGGTTAGGTCTTAGCTGAGAGTTTTTGGCTGGCACAAGCTTGGAAACGGCCGCATCGGTTCCGAGGACAGAATCAAAGTCCCAATAGTAATGAATAAACAAAGATCTACAATGGAACATTATGGTAAGACATAACTTCTTTTTTTTTTTTTTTTGCTATCACTTCCCCGGAACAATAGAACCCATTTTGACTGGTGAAATATTTGTTTCCATGTCAATTTCCTTTAGGTTCTTTTCTGTCATGATGGGAAAAGATTATTCCACAGACAATTGCTTTCTTTTTTTGAATATTTTTTTTTCTACACATTTCTTTTTCACAATGATTAAAAAAATCAGACCCTCAAAACAGAATTAGACAAAATCCTTAATTCATTTTCATAAGTCTCATTGTTTCTTATGATTAGAAAAGCCTCATTGAGTACATAAGTTTGCAGACCATGGAAAAGTGTGAGTCTATTTAGAAGATCATACATTAGAAAAACTGAACTACAAAAAAACTATATTTGATAGTTGGTAAGTTGCTTTAAAGCATTTGGCAGAATATGCTTTTTTTAAGACAGTTGTTAGAAAGTGAAAAATGTTCAGCACAATTTTATTCTACAACTGCAATGACTAAAATGTCCTAACCTCTACAAAATACATTGTTTTTAGAATTTTTTATTTTTAGTTGAGCAAGTTGGGGAGCTGAACCCCTCAGCACTGGTGTGCAGGAAGTACATTCCCTGCACAGAACAATTGAATAATAATATGCCATGTTTTTCATGTTACAATAGACAGTGTTTTCCATGGATTTATGGTACCAGCGTATGAATGATGGATGTGTTTCAGTAAACTATGCTGTCAGTTCCTACAGTGAGGTAGAACGCATTCTTAAGTAATGCATATGTTGAAGTCATAGACATCGGCTAGTGGACTGTCTGTCATCCATCATGTCTTTGGTTCTTCTCCTTTCACCAGAGTACTTGGTCATTAGAGGCTCACTCTTATGGAAGACAGTCTAGGTCTCACCCAGTGTCACATCATAGGTGTAAGGTGAGTGGTGAGATGTATAGGTCTCACCCAGTGTCACACCATAGGTGTAGGGTGCGTGGTGAGATGTATAGGTCTCACCCAGTGTCACACCATAGGTGTAAGGTGTGTGGTGAGATGTATAGGTCTCATCCAGTGTCACGCCATAGGTGTAAGGTGCGTGATGAGATGTATAGGTCTCACCCAGTGTCACACCATAGGTGTAAGGTATGTGGTGAGATTTATATATCTCACCCAGTGTCACACCATAAGTGTAAGATGCATGGTGAGATGTGTGACAGATGCCATCTACTGGCAACATCCCCTGCTATGAGGATAGATAGCCAGTGAGGGTAATGAGATAATGTACAGTCTTGTGTATGTGTCATTAGTTTCAGCTGATAACCAGCAGAGTTATTCTTATTCCTGTTGAGTGTTTTGTTTTTGATCATTGTTTTTATTGTACCTGTGCAGAGTTTGTGGAGATGTGGTCCATCAGTCTGCCATATACTGCTCAAAATGGTTATTCTTCAGTTTTGTATTTGGCTATTGTAAAGGGGAAATATCTGTGATTGTGTTTATTTTTGTATCTCTCTGTCTGTCTTTATATGGGGTGGGCTTGCATTTTATGGCTATCGTTTGTCCTTGAGTAAAATACATACACGCTGTTAGGTGTATATTTCATACTAGGTGGTAAAACCTCAGCTGTTATAGGTAGTATAGGCAGTACAAGCATATAATTTATGTTATTTATTTATATTTTAGTATATTGGGTGTATTTGTCATACCTGTTTTGTATTTGTATGTGAGTGTATTTGTGAGTTTGTGAGCATGCACGTGTGTGCTCACAGGTGCATATGTGTGTGCATGTGTGTACATAGGTGTGCAAGCACACATATACCAGACCCATTAGTTTCTGCACTTGTGTGTCATCTCTGTATTTTGATTTTCATGTTTTTATTGCTGGTATTTGAACATTCACTATTTTAGGCTTCAGTCTGTCTATACAAAATTAAAATGAGCCAGAAAAATAAAAATTGAAATAAGCTTTTTATGACTTTTGTTATCCACTTTGGTTGCATTACAATTGTTAAATAAGCATTTATGTTTTTTTGCAAAGTTTTACACTCAGTGTAGATCACTCAGTGAAGGAAATTTACTGTTGGGTAGATTTCTGAGATTCAGAAACCTGATTTGTTAAACTTTTTTTACCACTTTGTTGGGTTTCCTGTAATTTTACCATGGGAAAAGCAGTCAGCACCACAAAGAGTAACTCTCAGAATAAACTGTTCCGGGTTGTAGAACTGGTGCTTTTCACTGCTTCATTATTAAAAAAAAAGTTATTCTGTGCATGTCTGGCAGACTAGAAGGTGGCAAATGTGCTTTGTCATAAGAAGAAGTGCAAACTGAAAGCCATTTGTATTATCATCAGTGCAGAATGACTCATGAAAGCACCCTCATATCCTGGCTTTAGCAAAACTAAGGATCCATATAGGCTGTCACTTCTTTTACTTTTCTTATAAACTTAATTACGCACCAGAAAATTCAGATGTGGGGGAGAGGAATGGCAAAGGAAAGGAACCCGAATGAGGCAAGCAATATTTTGTATAACATCAAAATATAAAGATATGAGAGAGTCTATAATTATTACAGAAAAGTTGTAGACCCCACCACGGCTGTGTTCTATCAAGTGAATGTAGGGGAGAAGAGATACCAAGGGACAGATCATAAATGGAAAAAATTCTGCAGTGGAAGCTGCAAAAACATGACTCTCCAGGGCAACTTTAGGTTCTCTGCTAGCCGCAGACTTAGAACAGAAATAATCTTGGGGCAGTAGGAGTAGCTGATAGACCCAGCAATGGATGAGGAGCATTGAGGTAGCGAGAAAGAATGAATCAGAAGACCTCTTTCATTTAGAATCTTTGTCTTTATGCCCCTATCCACACTCATTTTGTAATATATATTCTCTCCCCATGCAGTTGAATATCATCTCATCGCATTAACTCCATTTTCCATCTGGTCTACCTACCCCTCCTAATCTCCCTTGGACGCACTCCTCCAGAGTTGAGGCTGATGAAGATCGTTAAGGTTTCCTAGGACCACTTATCATTCTTCATGCTGTGGAGGGTTATAATGACCTGACCTCATTTCTACCCCTCCTCTGTGTTAATCCTTTATGTCTGAAGACTTCTCCCGTCTATGGACCAGGTCTCTTCACAGGGACCATCTACACAAATGCCGTCCCCAGGATGGACATGCCATTCCTTCCATGCCAGCATCTTAGATGTCTGAGCCACTAACTGAACCCAGATTGTCTGGTCCTTAATTAGGATCTTTCCCTCTACACCATGGCATTGGCTTGCAGTCATTATATTTTCATCTAAAATTTCTTTTCTTGGTTTGTATCAAGCTAACTTTATCCATGATGTTACCCTCTTAGGTACAATGCAAATGAGCATTCCTCTTGTTTTATTTTATGAATAATAGTTAAAAATTATTCTTTGCATATGAATACCTTACAAAGCTGTCAACCTCTTAGCACAAAAAATCTGGACAAAGCCAAAAATAATGGCAGGAGAAAGCCCCCAAAATAGGGACACATTTTAAATATTGCTCGTATAAACTTAGAAAGTTGGTAGAATAAAATGTCTTATGTTACCATGCATTTTCTGAAGGGTATGAAGTCTGAAACTCAAATGTCTGTCATTATTTAGTGAACTCAGTCTTCAGTGATTTGTCACAAAAATCCAGAAAATCAAATTTTATGAGGAACAGACCAAAAATATGAGGCAAAAATCTGGACATTCTGCGAAAATCTGGACAGTTGAGAGGTATGGTAACTTATCCTTTGTATGTGTGTTATCACCTGTTTCCAAGAGTCTGTAATACTTTGGTAGTGTACTTGCCTTTGGTGCAGAAGACTGCGGGTTCTATTCCCACCCCAGGTACATGGACTGCTGACACTGCAGTGCAGCATAAGGGGGGGGGGGGGTTCTGCACTCTTGAGTGTCTCATCCTTCAGATGAGATGTTAAACAGGGGTCCTATCTACTTGAGTTGGTGGTAGCTCAGGTGGATGTAAAAGATCCCACAGCAACTACCGAAAAGAGTAGAGGAAGTTCTCAAATGCCACGGTCAGATTTCCCCTAGTATAAATAAAACAATAAATATAATAAATGTAACAGCTATCAGGGCCCACGTCAGGATCATGTGCAAAGCAAGAAATGATTCTAGGATAGCGCTTCTAATAATTTAACTTTGTGTGTCATGCTTACTGAAGTATTTCATGTTCATTGGCATGATCTTTCAATTTCTTCCCAAAAATAAAATTAAGACAACTAGTGAAACTGAGTCTCCAACCTTCTTTATTATTAGCTGGACACTTCCAACATTGATCAGATTGACCAGGATGCATCCTGATTAGCATATTCAGTATATACAAAGTGATATGTAATTTTCTTACTATGAATATGTGTATGTGAGATAATGAAGTATACATTGCTGGGCTACTAGCAGCATATTAACATTCATATTTATATGTCCTACTGAGAGTTTCTAAAAGGTGTTAAGCATAGTTAACGTAACACCTCTTAGACTTTTACATATCAGTGGTAGAGTTCTTAGTTATGGAGGAACCTATTTAACGTTTTCACAGTAAGTCTAACACTGGGGCCTGTACCAGTCTTGAGCAATCTGTTACTAAAAAGTCCTTTCATATTTTGATTTAATAAACAGCTGTCACTTTCTTATGCTATCCACTCCTCTTGTTCAACAGTATATCTAATCCTTATAAATTGGAATGTTAAATTCTCCTCATCTTCTATTGCCTGATATCCAGAGGTTAAAACCATGCCTACCTATCTCTGTAAAAGGGTGACCCCACTGTGCTTAGTACCTCTGCAGATCCTATCAGATTCATTATTACCTTACGTTCTAACTTCTCCATATACCTTTTTAGAATATAGCTTCATGCTGATAGAATGGTATTTATTTTTTGCAGTCATTTTTCTCTCTGGATTCATCCTGACAGCCATCCAAATGTCCCATATCCATGCTGGGTCTACAAGCCGCTCCAATCTACCCCATGGCAATTACCAAACTGGGGCCAGAGTTGATCCTAAGGGCACCCTTGGGGGGTAAGCACTATCTGCCATCAGCTTGGGGGGGGTCTACTTTTTATCCTACCCCATTTCCCCTGATATGAGAGCTGTGGCTGACCTCCAGGGATATGCAGTAGGCACACCTGACTGCCCCATCTTCATACATCTGCATGGTGTAACATTGACAAGCTGTCCTGCTCCTTTGGCTGAACCTCTGCCAGGAAGTTCCTATTGCTCTGTGTGCCCTGCCCACACATCATCCACCCTACTAGGATATGCACTGTCATCCTCCCTGCCACTCTGTCAACCACCTGAGCCACTAATGGAACCAACTTCAACTGGACTGTAATTAGGGCTTTATTCTTCCATGCCACCAGAGTGGCTAGAATGGTAATTTCACATTAGCAAATCAGGCTTAACAGTAGTTTTAATATGTTGTGTTAACATCAACAGCCATCTCCAATATTTTATGCAGTTCTTTTCCAAATCCAAACCACAGTGCCATTAATATCTAGATATGATCTTAATTTCTGCTTGTTTCCATGTGAAATACTATACAGGGGATAACTACAAAGAGAAAACATTTTGGCGTGATGCCAAGACATAGGGTAGTATACTGGAGAATTATATTCCTCCCTGCTCCTTCCCATTTGTATTAACCATCACTTATGTGCTAACATTTAAATGAACAGGGAACCATATACATTTGGAGAGTCACCTAACCCAGTTTCTGAATTGTTCTCTTAGTGTGTATACATGCTTGGGGGATGTGGATCATTAAAGTAACTGAAAGAAAAAATAGTTTGGGGATCATGATCATTTCAATAACATTAAACTCCTCGTCATAAGAGAACAGCAGTGTGTCCAGTGGCTGAATCACCAT
Source organism: Protopterus annectens (assembly GCF_019279795.1). Taxonomy (NCBI): domain Eukaryota; kingdom Metazoa; phylum Chordata; order Ceratodontiformes; family Protopteridae; genus Protopterus; species Protopterus annectens. Next base: position 81,452,827 of record NC_056751.1, on the reverse strand, counting down.
TCCATGCCTTGGTCCACTTTACTCTTATTAAAGAAGATAAATGTGGCTGTTATAAGGGGCAACTTTGGTTCCCAGGTATTTAACAGAGTCCTTAATTCAGCTTTCTGACAAAAACTGTCATACTCCAAAAAGTGTCATTATTTGACACAAATGTCTGTCATTTCTATTATTAACCTTTGTATTGGCTGTCTTATCACTTTCTTTTTACTAAATTATAAAAGCTTAAATACACAACGTTCCACTTAGGAATTGTTAACAAAATATCACAGGCATGAAAAATAATAGAAGCCATTTCATGACCCATAGTATTTCCACCTTGATCTTACTAGAATTGCCTGATCTTACAAGTAGGATTCTATTGCCAGAGTATAGAGCAAAGGGGAAAGCAGGTACCCCTATCTTGTACCAAAAGTATATTGGCATCTTTTGAACAGTTTTAACATATAAACTATAAATGAATGCCTCCATGAATTTTTCCATTTCTGAAACCCTAGCTATTTCTTTATTGATTTATTCATTTTTTTCCTGCTTGTTTATACCATACAGAGTGCTGTTTGATGCACCGCCACACAGATTTGTACTAGATAGGCACAGGCAGTTCCATTTTCAGTTTGACATTAATACAACCCCTGGGCTGCACCACGCACATTAAACACTGTGTAGTTCAACTGGATAAACAACTGGTATTATCACATTGAGGAGGGCTGTGCCCTGCTTAAAAAAAAAAAAAAACATAAACTAAAATTATTTTAATTGCAGTGTAAACTAAAATTAGATTTGCATCATGTACAATAAATAAATAAAGAAATGAATAAATACAATTGATTTAATTGCAGTATAAATTAAAATTTTAATTAATTAAATTAAATTTGCATCCTCTGCTTATTAACTAGTCAGTTAATGTCAGTGGGTCTGCTACAAGTATTTCAGTCCTAGAAGATCAGAGCCAGGGACTTAAGTGTCTTGCAGTTCATGTAGGCTGGTGCTGATGTATGAACTCCATTTGAGTTCAGGCAGGCAGCTGGGAAGGGAGTGGGAGATGTTGGGAGTGTAGGTTATGGCAGGGGAGATTTAGGTTTATGGAGCTGGAAGGGATTTTTTGGTTTAGGGTACAGAAAGGGAGTTTTATGGATCTTTGACTATCCATTCTAGTTAGTTTTTTGTTTATTAAATCTAAGAGCTTTTGGATATATCCTACATTTGTGGTACAGGTATCCCAGTAAATTGAGGAGTAGTTAAAGTCTTCTAGATTAATGGAATTTGGTTTAAAGGAAGTTCTTCATGTATATTTAGGAACCTAACATGATTTTCAGGGAACATAAAGGAGGTCGGGTCTTGTAACAGAATATGAGCTGATATTGGTCCTCTTCAGAGTAATTTGTATTTCAGTTGAGTTCTGTTTGTGTGTGTATAGGAATCTGCTTATAGATGATGTGATCTGTCACAAATATGGAGAGTCCACCACAGTTGCCATTGGGACTAAAGGCGTGGAAGGCACAAAACGCAGGCACGGAGACGGTATTACATGGACAATACGACATGAATTTATAACAAATCTATTTACTCTTTTATGTAATTTTAAATAACTTAATATTCATAGTTATTACCATTGTGTTACATTGTTTTTGATAGCAGAGGATTGCTTTATAAGTGTTGGTCAGCTATATATTATCACTTATCCCTGCATCATTTTGAAATACCACTCAAAATTAAACAATGAGCACATTATTCTAAGTGCTGCAGTACTGCATTAGGAACTTCCTGTGCTGTTATTCCTTGAGCTATATATACTATGAATTCGTAATAATGACAGCCGCATTCTTTTCTGCATATGTATTTCTGTTATGAGCTCTGAACTTTTTCTAATACATTAGTGTACAGAGCGTACTGGGAATTTCACAGGGACATATTTATAAATGTATACCTTAGCAATGCATTCTTTACATTTCTTTTAAAATGGAGAGTGTTTTCTGTAAAATCTACTCAGCTGCTCATTAGTATCATAGCAGCGTATGTATAGAAATGGGATGTATTAGAATATCTAATGGGGGGTGCAAAGGCTGAATGAATATAACCTTGGGTGACAATGCCAGGGAGGGACTGATGTCTGTTCAGCCTTTTCTTCTTTTTTTTAAGTCAGGAATGAAATTTAATAGTACACGAGGTTGAAGAGAACAGCGGTTGGAGAGTGTGTTTTGGAGGTGAGTATTTTCAGGAAAGGATTCTTCTTGTATCACTTTTGTGATTTTAGGATATTAATTTTTATATTTATGAGACCTTGAGGGCTAAGCCTGTCATATGTAATCTTTTTTATAGATGATTTGGGGCATCTGCATTGACAGGTGCTACCTTTAAAATGTATCCAGAGATGTATTTTTAAGGCTGCCAGCTGTAAGATTTCTTTGCCTAAGTGGCATTTGATGACAGGTCTGAAGGGTATACTTGACTCTTGAACACTTTTGTATTCATTCTCAGAATAAGGCAAGCAACAAAAACATTTCAACATAATACATGCAGATTTTACCAGCTTCACAGGTGCAGTAATGGAGGCTGAGTTTGCAGGAACAGGCTTTGACACGACTAGAAGATCTTCTGTTATGTGACTACCTTGCACAAGCAGGATTATGACTGGGTCTCTTATTGTAACCATAGTGTTATGCGTTTGAGATATGGATGGCAAGTAATTCACCTGAAGAGCAAAGCTACATTAGTCACTCAGTTGAGTGAGGCATAACTACTTCATTTAAAGCTTTATTGTATTTTTCATAGCAAAAGGCAGTCCACTTTCCTAACCATTTGGAAAATGCTTGCTCAGCTGTGTCTCACTTCCTAAAAAAAGCCAAATAGATGGTCAGTCTTCCTGATTTCTTTAGACATCTGTTTATAATTCTTAAGTACTTTATGCAGAGCCAAAATATGAATAACTGCTTTACTGTCATTCCTTTGTTTTGGAAAAAAATAACTGAGACCATCATAGCTTGGATCAACAAAGGGACAGCAACAACTGTTTTATAAAAGAAGGTTTATTCTAAAAGAAATTCCATTCTTAAAGGAAACATATATAGGATCATTTATACATTAGTGCCTGCAGTTCAGAGATCCTTCTGACTGAATTTACTGCTGCTAAAAATTAAGTTTTTCTAGAATGAAATTTGAAGTCTGCAAATAACGCAGGCTTATAAGGTATAAAATCAGCTTTTCATTCATAGTATTTAAATCCTTCACACAGAAAATGTTTATTTTAGTAAGATTAAAATGTTAGCTATTTCTAAGAAACTTAATGTGATATGAGATGCTGTAAAAAAATTGATAATAATCAGAAATAGCACACACATTAATTTTGACTGATGAATGCTGAAGGCTTGGGATAAAAAGACCGGGCAAATAAAAAAAGGTGAAGCTTAGTACAAGAAGAAAGATCACCCCCCCAACCTGGCATCAAACAGAATACTTTTTATAATTTGCTAAATAAGATTTTCTGGTTGCCCTATTCTATAAACCTTCTCCTTACATTTCATTTTTGTACTTTAAACACCTCAAAAGTGATGAGTTTGAGCCACTACTTGAAAAAATACAGGATCAGACAGCATAGAACCGTGGTTCGTATACTACTGCAGAGATTTTATATGAGCACCACTCAAACATATAGACAACCTATGTCTGATCCAAAACATTATTCCCTCAATCTGGAAACCCATCTCCAACTAGTAAACTAGTAAACCCACCTCGAAAACAAACCAACCCATCCAAACCATCACATTACCACCCAATTTCCATTCTCTAAAGCCTAGGAAAAATCCTAGAGAAACTCATCTACACACAAATAGCAGAATACATCAGTAAATGCAAACTTTTTTCACCCAATCAACATGGCATTTGCTCAGGACACAGCACAGTAGCACTACTCAGAATCACACAGATGAAATTATTCTAGGCATAAATGAAGGCCAGTTGACAGGCACAACTTTTACTGACTTTTCATTTAGTAGATCACAACATGTTCTTATACTACCTACTTGAAATAGGAATTAGCCCAGATAACCATTCTGTGGTTCCAGAGCTATCTGTCTAACAGACACTGTACTGTCAAATTTCCACAGCTAATCTCAGAAAGAGGTGTCTCACAAGGCTCATTCCTTGCCTCCTTCTATTCTTCATATTTGTCAGTAAACTTCCCCTTGCCCCTCATCTTCTTGTGCTACTTTATGCAGGTGACATGGTTCTGTTCTACCCAAATAGTCCCTGACAGCACTCTAAAAACAACTTCAAACTAATTTTCTTTCCCTTTTATAATGGATTAAAAACAAAAAACCTTATAATTAACACATATAAAAGAAACAAACAAAAAAAAAACAGTGCTTTTTGGTACCAAATAGAAGTGCCACAAAACTCATTCTCAGAAATAAATATTTGATCATAACAACACAGCCTTAGAAAACACTGGGTCTATGGCTAGACCAGTCTCTCAGCTTCACTCTCAAATCAGGAAAAATGTTGTTACTGCAGTTCTGGGTCTACAGACTGCCTCCATTAATATCCAATGCATCCTGATCAGCTATTGGTAAAGGCATCTTCCTCTCTCAGTTGGTGTGCAGCCTCCCCTTGGAAGTATCTGCTTCAAAGATAAGTGTCTCACACATACTGTCAATCACATGTAACATCTGCAGGTTCATCAGTCTCTCCCATAAGCATGAACTATAAAAAGCAAATTGGCTCCCAGTCAAAAAAAGAACTGAATTCCTATTAGACTTCCAGCTATTCATACTTTTATACAACCAAACATTCTCCCCACTAGCAGAAACTAACATGACAACTTCAGTCCTACAACCTCCGGAATCATGACTGTTCAGCTCTCTTACATCTCTTCCCAAAAACTAAGCTTCACTGTGGAGATCATTCTCTTTTCTTCCCTTTTAACACTTTTATTGAATTATTACTTAAGGCATAAGCAAACATGCATTTATATAAAAGAAAACAAACCATGGTAACATGTCCCCAGTTACAAACATTATACATCAGATATATTCTTTTATACAATTATCTTCAATCCAGCATTACATAAATTGCTCAATTCCTGCCTTCCCTTAAACCTCACTCCTCCTGCAAAACATTATTCTGTATGTATTCTTCCCACAATTTCCATTTTTATGTAACTTGCTTCTACTCTTTCCCAAAGATCCCACATGCAGTTCTGTTATCTCCATTACAATATTCAGTACTTCAGACAAGTTGGTTTAGCCTTTGACTTCTTTTTTTCTAGTAACCACTTTTTTGGCAGCCACCAGAAATAAACTTAACGAGGCTAAGCATAGGCAATTCAGATTCTGTATTCCAGATTATAAAAAAAAAATTCCTTAGTTTCACCCATTTTCTCATGTAACATTACTCTGTAAGAATTTTTGAAGTCTGCCAACTCATTACACTCCCAAAACATATGTTCCCAGTTACCTCTTTCTTCCTCATCACACCTTCAACATTTGCCATATACCGGAGGAAAATTTTTCTGGAGTCTGTGTGGGATGTAAAAATACATTTGCAAACACTTCCAAGTAAAAATCCTAAATCTGCTGGATCAGACTTTGTTGCATATTTAGAAGCCATGCATATGTCCTTGCATTCTTTCCTTGTGAGTTGCTTACCCAATATTTCTTTCCAGTCCTTTCTAACCTCCTCTGATTGGTTCATGTAGTTACTGTGCAATATTTTATATGCCCTCCTACGTATCCCTTTTTTATCAGTGCCTTCTGTTCTCGATTCAACTGAAAACTCTATCAGAGTAGGTCTTTCACTTAAGATTCCCCTATCCTATCAATCCCTGATAGGGAAGACAGTCTCTATCCTGCAGCCCAAATATCTTTTTGGCCTCTTCTCATTCTTTTACCTGTCCCCCCTCTAGTTATTTGCTCCCAGTACTTCGGTTCATTTGCCATTTATCTCCAGTAAATTCCAGCCCCCCACCTATTCTTTGTACCCCTAATTGCATCACACCTATTGGAATAATCTCTGTTTTCCATTCTTGTGTTGCTTAGTTCTTAGAATACTTTCAGTATTCTGTATGGTTGTTGCTATTCTCCTTAAGGGTCTGCATCCAAAATCCCAGTCTCTCCTTACTTCTTGAATTTTCCCCTATTTCGTCATCATCCCTTTCCACTTGGAATTGTAGCTTTCTGCTTGTGTTATGCATATGAGCCTTAACTGTGTAGCACTGAAATGTCCCTTCAAATCTGATAATTCTAAATCACCTCATTCTATTGGAAGGATCATCTTATCCCACGTGACCCTTGCCCTCTTCCCCTCCCAGACAAAATCCTTCAACTCTTTTTAATTACTGTCTCCTCTGGTTGACTAAAATACTCCTGACCTGTATATAAAATTAAAGGGACAAAAACATTTTCACTGCTTGAATCTTGCTATCTATTTATCCACAAACAAGAGCCTCCGGTTTCTCAGTTTTTACTTACTGTATTAACCTTTGTTTAGTGTCTTCCCACATGTCCTTAGCTGCCATAACAGAATCCTTTTTAACCCATACTCCTAAATACTTCATTTTGTTTTGTCCCCAAAAATATGGGTATTGCTTAACTAGTTCATGTGCGGATAGTCTACAGTTATAGCCTTTATTCTGTCTTCATTCATTTTATATGCCAAAAAATGCAAAACTGTCTCAGAATGTTCCACAACACTGAAATGTCCTTTTCTAGTTTTATTAAGTACAAACTAATATTTTCTGCAAATAAAGCCGACTTTTCTTGATTACCATACCAATTATATCCTTAAATTTCTGAGTCCCTTTTTTCTTTGCAAATGGCTCTAAATATAACACAGATAACAAAGGGGAAAGAGGACCACCCCTGCCTGGTTCCTCTGTTCAGACACAACTTATAAGAGAGGAACCCTGCCACTTTACTTTTTGCCACTGATCCCTCATATATCCTGCTAATTATCCTAATTATTTTTTTAGGAAACGCTAATGCTTCCATTGTCCTACTCATAAAATCCCAGCTTGTCAAATGCTTTCTCTGCATCAAGACCCACCAACAACAGTAATATAGGTTCATAGGTCTAGGCTAACTGCCCTTGCAAGACATTTTAAGCCTAGCCAATTATCCCCTGTGAGATTCGAACCCTGTACCTTGTGTTTGTAAGGCAAACACCTTAACCATTAGGCCACCCTCCCAACCCATTGTCTTACTTTCTGCTTCCTTTTGAATCACCATTGTTTTATTAATGTTGTAATATGTTTGCTTCCCCTTCCCAAAATGACAATAATACATATATATATCCATTTTGGCAACACCTTTGTCATTCTTTTAGCTATTATACACATAAACACTTTATAATAATCATTGTTTAAAATTGAAATGCATTTATATGAAGCTGGGTCTGATGGATCTTTACCATCTTTAGGTATCAGCCACGGGATGTTGGTGCTTCCCCTCCTTTTAAAATACTGTTGAATTAAACATTCCAGATCTTTATCACTTTCTTCCCTTTCAGCTTTCAAACTTCCACAGGAATACCATCTATTTCTGGAGACTTTCCTGCATATTGAGAATACGTCTCCATTTTCAGCTCATCTCCTATCTTATCTGTTAATTGTTGAGCCTCGTCTGCCTCTAACCTTGGCATACCTGAGTCTTCCATGAATATTTCCATTTGTGCTAGTTCTTAATTTCCACATTTTTCTGCTTTATGCAGTTTTTCATAAAATCTCCAAAATATCTCTAATAGTTTTACAGGATCTCTGGTTATTTTTCTTGTTATAGTCTCCCTAAGTTTGGCAATAACCCTTTCTACTTTCTATTGCCTAAGTCATTGTGCTAAGAGTTTTTTGTGCTCTGGAGTTATTGTGAAAAACAGTTGCTTAACAGCAATCTTTCTAAACACATGCATATTTTTCAGATATTTTTTCTTTAGCATTCTGCATTTGCATCTCTTCTTCTTCTTCGGTGAGATTCCATTTTTACTGCAATACTTTAAGCTTCATCAGATTTTCTAAATAAATATTACTTATCTCTTTTTCTTTTATTTATACCCTATGTTTAAAATCCACTTTCACTTTATCCCACTCACTATAACTTCCAAATAAATTTCTGTCTTCCCTAGTAACTCCTGATTAATTTCCACTAACCCATTCCTTAAATTCCTTTCTTTTTAGCAGGTTGGTGGGGAAGTGTCAGTCTCTCATTTGTACTTCATTACCCTGCATTTTTATCTTAGTTATTACTGGCGCATGATCTGAAATAGTTATTGGATGTGTGTTGAAGATTTCAATTAAATGTACATGTTCCTGTGAAAAATAATTTCTGTCTAGGCTAGCCCAGTTATTGTACTGTGGCAAATATGTAAATTCTGTCAGAGTTCCTACTAGTGAATTCACATTTTTCATACCAAATATTTTCATAAATGTCTTCAGAAATGTATCCTATTTTGTTATATTTTCCCTTTCAGATCCCCCCAGATACATCCACACTGTTGCAAATCATGTCCTGGTCACCCCCTTTAAGCAATATTCCTTGCAGAAAGCTAATTATTTCTCCCCAGAATTTCTTAAGCTCCATAACATCAGTTTTGGGTGGAATATAAAAACATGCCAGTGTAATCCAACTCTCTTGTCAGTAACTGCTCCTCTATTTTTGACCCAAAACTCCATGAATCTATTCCCTTTAATATGAAATAAATATTATACCCAGTCTTTTGGATACAACTAAATACTAATCTTATGAAACTTTATGAATTCCAGTGTTATGCCCCTGGCCATATTACCTAAAAACACCATATTCTGTCACGGCCTAATAACCTTCTTACTCTGTCCCTCTGACTATATAGGAGACTTACCTTATCATTTGACTCTTTTGTATATAGTGTATGTAACTCCTTCATACTGCATAAGCTATTGAAAAATGAACAGTCTGACTATACGGCCCACCCAGTGTGCCCATTGCTAATTGAGCATCTACCAATATAAAGAAGTCCAGGCTTTCTATTGGAGTATGCACTGTAACACCGTCCAAAAGATAAACTTCCATGCTTCTTCTCTACAGGAAGATGCATTTTAGCTTACTTTCTCAGTGTCTCTAAGTCATACCTATCAGCCTCTTAACATAAAAATCTGGACAAAGTAAAAAATAAATGGGTGGCAAAGCCTCCAAAGTAGGGACAAATTCTAAATATTGCTCTTTTAAACTTAGAAAGTTGCTAGAATAAAATGGTTTGTGTTACCATGCATTTTCTGAAGGATATGAAGTCTGAAACTCAAATGCTTGTCATTATTTAGGGAATTCATTCCTCATTGAATTGTGACAAAAATCCAGAAAACCACACATTTTATGAGGAACAGACCAAAAATAGGAGGCAAAAATCTGGACATTCTGTGAAAATCTAGACAGTTTAGAGATATGCTCTAAGCAAAGAATTCAAACTGACTTAAAAATCATAAACAGTCTGCTCCATGGAATAGTTTACAACAGCATATTAAGAAAAAAAACCCAAAAAACTCACAGCTTTCCATGCCACATACACCTGCACAATCAGTTCCATGGTAACCCTGAATGGAACATCTCTCTCCTCCTTTATTTACTTCAGCCCTCAGTAATTAACCAGAAAAGTGCCTATTTTTATAAATAGTCTAAAATAAGAAATGACTGAACATTCTGAAAAAAAATTTAAAGGGGGGGGGGGGGGGGCAGAGACAACAACATTCTGTGCAGTTATTATCTACATGCAGAGTATGCACAGTACATCTACTGTGTGCCTCAGATTATCAGAAGCTGGCAGAAGGGCTCTAAACAGTTTTTATATAAAGATATTATTTATAAAAGGTATTTCTTTCTTAAATAATGTCATTGTAAAATAGCAGTAATCCACTCCTGGGTGTGGGTAATGCAGGATTTACCCATGGTTGGCTTTATTTAATCAATCAGGCTTTGCCCTTGTAATTAAACCACACCAACCATGCGTAAATCCTGCATTACCCGCACACAGTCATCGATTTTTGCTAAAGAATTTCCTTGTTAAGTTAGTCTAATATTGCTGTATGCATTGTATTGCATTGATGCTCTGTATTCTACACTTTAAATTTATTGCTGTACTTTTCTTTATGTTAAGGCTGAAACTGATCATTTATGATCAGTGCCCTACTATGGTTATCCATCACTTAACATATAAATAAATAAATAATTTTAATACTGGTAAAACAATGAAATGTTAGTGGGAAATCTTCAAGCTTTCACTCTGAGAGATTTGAGAATGGGATGAATGACCTTACACCACTACAAGGTCCACAAGTCCTGAAACATTGGCAGTGTGAGTAGAAGACTGTGTGCCATTTGTTCTGTGACACTGTCAGAGTAGTAGCCTCTATCTAACTTTCTGAGAGGTGGCTACAGAAGCCACCAGCAAGCTCTTCAGATCAACCTCCACAGGGTAGCCATTGTCGCCCAGCAGAGAAGCAGGTCTGGAGACTGTAGATGGCCCAGTGGCAGCCATGTTGTCTGGTACAGACCCAGGTGTCCACCACTGCACTCCATCTTGCATCATAGTTAACCTGCAGAAAGAAGAAACAAAAGGAAATAGAACAAAAATACCACTGATTACTACATGTGCAGTGCAACTTTATCACAAGATTACATTACAGACACATCCATGCTGACCTTACTTTGTCACTTGGAAAGCCTTTCACATCTCTTTAGGCAGGCCTCATGATTTGGAGTAGTCTTTTGGGCCACTGTATGACATAAATTGGGCAGTAATCAGTGGAAACAATGACAGAAGCAGGTGATACAATACAAATTGCTAAATCATATAGTCAGTGCTTACTACAGAAAGGTTCATAGGTTGATACTAGGCTATCTGCCCTAGGGCATTTATAAGCCTAGCCAGAGTATGTTTGGCTTACGCCACCCTTTTAGATTAGTTGACTGTCCCTCTGTATAATAGGTCACAGAAGGTAGCCCTTTTAAGATTTGTTTACTGTACCTCTGTCGAGCAGCGACACAGAAGAGATCCCAGGTGTAAACTTACGATCTCCCATCCATTCATCAAGATTTCTCTTGAAGAGGGTCAGTGAGGGTCTCTGCCTGACATGGATTGGGATTTTGTTCCAGAGTGAGGGGAGCCTCTGGGATATGAATCTGTCCCTCCAGCATCTCCTATTTATTTCTGTGCTGAGGTTCAGGTCCCTGGAGCATGTAGCTCTAAGGGATTTAGATTTCCTGAGGTGAAGCATGTCCATTAATTCTGGGTTGGACATGGCTTTATACGTCAGAAACAGATCGCCTCTGAGTAGGTGGTACACAACTGAGTAGAGCTGGAGTTTCTTTAGCTGAACTGCATAGGGCATCTGTTTGAGCCCCTTGATCCTCTTGGTGAGATACTTTTGCGGTCTTTCCAGTTGCTGAAGATGTCGGGTAAGGTACATCCCAAATGGGGCATTGTACTCAATTATGGGCCTGATAAGTGATGAGTAGAGGGGCACAATGATCTCTCTTGATCTAGATGTGAACCCTTTCATGATAAGGTGGGCTATATAGAAGGTCTTTCTAACCACTTTGGCAATGTGATTGTCAAAGGAGAGATTGCTATCTACTTGGGTCCCCAAGTCCCTAATTACTTCTTCCGTACTTAATGGATTACCACCTATGTGGTCATTTGTGGGCACTTTGTTTTTTCCAAAGGGGATGACTATGCACTTTTTGGCATTTAGCTTTAGGCCATGGCTCTGGCACCAGTTATCCGTCTCTGTGAGACCCTTTTGGAGGATGCTTGTGTCAGACGGAGAGTCGATTATAGCACCCAGTTTGCAGTCATCTGCGAACTCGGTCAGCCATAGTCCACCCATGTTAGCCTGTACCTCGGAGAAATATATACCGAACAAGAGAGGTCCCAGGACTGAGCATTGTGGGACACCACTTGTAACTGGTTTAGAGTCTGATATGGCACCTGCTATTCTCACCATTTGGGTTCTATCCCTGAGCCAGTTTGCAACCCATCTTGTGACATAGGGGTTGATATTTAAGCTGGTGAGCTTATTTATGATGCCCAAGTGGGGTATTGTGTCAAAGGCCTTTGCGAGGTCCAGGTAGGCTGTGTGGACTACCTTCCCTTCATCTATGGCTTTGGTAACTGTATAAAAGAAGTTGACCAGGTTCAAGAGGCAAGATCTGCCCTTAATGAAGCTGAATTGGGTAGGATCCAGTGTCTGGAGGTTCCCAATGTCTTTGTTTATGATTTCCATGATGATACATTCCATAGCTTTGCAGACCAGGCTAGTCAAGCTTATAGGGCAATAGTTTCCAGGGTCTGTTGTGGCACCACCTTTGTGGAGTGGGACCACTGTTGCTGTACGCCATTCCTTGGGAACATATCCTGTAGTAAGGCTGAGATTGAACAGTGACTTTATATGAAGTCTTAGTTCTTCTTGGAGCTCATGTAAGATGCAGCCCGGCACACCATCTAGTCCCATTGATGCTGTGTTTTTAGCTTTGGAGAGGGCAGCTCTCACCTGTGCATCTGTGATCTCAGGAAGGCTACACTCTGTTGGGATAGTGGTGCCTTCTTTCTGTCCTTTGCCTCCCACTGGTAGATCAGGTCTGGGTGGCACCTCTGTAGGCCTTTGAACCTGTGTCAGTGGTGCTGATCAGAATGAATGGTGATACTGGCATCACTCAGTGCCCTGGTATGCTGGTGACAGCCATTGATCTTGTATTGGAAGGATTGTACTGCACCAGCAGGTGCCCTATCTAGTTCTTGTGCAGCAAATAGAGAAAGATTTTTGCCAGCAGGCTGCTTCAGTTGAGAGTCCTGCTGAAACTAACACCTGAAGAGAGACCACATCTAGTCTACAGGTCAGAAAGCAGAAGTAAATGTTAACCCCATGCACATGGACAAATGTACTGGGCACCATATGACATGCAGCATTCAGCAGCACAGTTGCTTAATGTAAAGTGAAATTAGCAAGGACAGGCAGTGATCTGAGCTACACAGTGTCTGTGCAGGAGTGCAATGTGCACATGACCTCCCAACCTCGGCTTGGGGAAGGATAAGCGTGGTGCTGCTGAGTATTATTAATAAATCATGGTGTTGCAGCAGGAATTCAGAGATGATGATGCTAAAGCACCTCATTAACATAATTACCATGCACTGTGTACACAAGCACTGATCTACATGTGTAACCCACAGGTGTGCATGTCTTGTCACTGGACCAAGAGAATGACAATAGCTGAAAAATTCACCACACCAGGGGCATGACTTTCTGAGAAAGGCAGACAGAGCTTTCCACAGCCAGGTGTGGTTTGTTGCAAGGTCACCAGTATAATGTATGCCAAGACCAAGGTATAAGATATTGCTAGGGACAGGTCCACCAGGGGAGGTAGACCACTAACATAGGTGATGCTTCATAGAGGTGGAGGAATTTCTGGTCACCCTGCCAGGGCAAGGTGAAAGAGTCACCATACTGGGCAGTGGTTTGGATGTAGGAACTGTGGTGGTGACTGCCCAGCATACCTCTCAACTTATACCTCCAGAGTTGCAGAAAAGTCCCAAATTATGAGCACTTTTAAAATGTTAGTATGATTGACTTAAACATTTTCAAAATGACTTTAATCTTTAGCAGGGATTAAGCAAAAGTTTAAGAACACATTTGGGCATCCCTCCAAAATTTCGAGAGTTGAAGGTATGCTGCCCAAGTGTCTGTAGGGTATGGACCAAGTTAGTACTAGCATGTTCCATTACTGCTGTACCCACTAGTGAGAATGAGTTAATCAGCAGAACACATATGCATATTTGTTCTCCAGGTAAATTGGTGCTGCAGTTGTGATGACCTGCACCACAAGGTATGCATGCACCCATAGGCTATACAAATAAGTGGCATGTAACAGTATGTGTGCCACAAGATGGTGGGAGTGAGACCTATGTTCCAGGATTAGCAAAAGTATGTTATCATTATGCTTTCACAGGTTTCACTGATGGAGGGTCCAGCACTACAATGCGGCACATTCCTGATGCCAGTGGGTCAGCTGTGGCTGATGATGATGGCATCATGCAGATGGCACACTGTGATGACACAGCATCACTGTCAGCAAAGTTAATACTGGAGACCATGTATGCATCCCCAAAGAAGACATAGCATTTGAGAGTCAGGATGAACTTTCATCATTCCCTGTGCTGAGTGCTAGATATTCTGTCCACATGAGCTTCACTGCCTCTGAAGTGCATGCACCCACTATGGTCATTGCCACAGTGACTCCAGGATATCCCCTGATCTAGTTGTCACCCTTGGCATCAGTTAGGAGATGTGCACAGGTACAGACATCCACTAAACACACTGTCATAGATGTTGAGTGTGCAGTGTGATATGAGGAAGCCCACCCCCTACAGGGATTGTGAGGCTTTCTGCAATGCATGCAGTGTGACACAGCATATAAGGAACTGGAGTAGCATGACTGTTGGGGGCAATCATGGTCATGTTGGCATCTACTGATATATCCATGAAGATACTGTCAAATGCCCACCATGATTGTGCTAGGGGATAGATTTATGGTGTACAGTTTCAAGTCAAGGATACACAGATGGCATATGTGGTTCCAGAGACTACATCTGTCTTGGATCAGGCAATGGTTATATCTGGCCGTAAGTGTGGACACTCCCATGGTCATGGCTAATGCCCCTTTGGCTCCATTGTGGTGCCAACCACTCTGGGTCCTGTAATCATCTGGTGGCCTACTTTGTTGAAAGCCTAGCCAAGGCATTTGCAGGGGCATGGCTGCTAACTATCTACTGATCCCAGATGGTCCAGGCACAGTGGGGTTCTTGTATATGCTCCCAAAGTGCTACGCCACCCATTAAACAGGACACCTTCAGTCCTGATGGCTCCCTATTGAAATATCAGCACTCAAAATTCATTTTAACACTTATTTGTCTGTAGCTTTTCTATAACTGTGGAGTTTTTCTCCACTGAAATGTGAGATTGTACTCTTGTATATTTTTGTAACACTTGTTTGTATCTATTCCATAAATGTGGAGCTTTTATCTCCGGGCCTCTGCTGAAAATGGACATATATCCAGTCAGACTTTCCCGGTCAACAAATGTAAAATAAATAAATAGTTCTATTTTGCCTAAAAAAGCAGTCTTTGAGCAGGTGATCCAAGAGTTTCATCATGAGGTATGTTTCTGAGATTAAGCAAATTCAAGAACACATCGGTATTTTCATATTTTGACCTTTCGAGTAACTGCTTTGCACACTGTACTGCACCTTCAGCTAGACCATTTGACTGAGGATATTCAGGACTACTAGTGACATGTACAAAGTACCAGTCTTTAGCAAATTTCCAAAACAACTGGCTAGTAAATTGAGTACCATTGTCAGAAAGAAGTTTGTGTGGACTACCATGAACTGAGAAATGATGTTTCAGCTTAGTAATAACAGCATTTAAGTTAGGTAGTAGATTGATCTTAAACCAATTCAAATAAGAGTCTACCAAAACTAAGTAGTGTTGATTGTTCCACTCAAAGATATCAGCTGCAACTGTTGACCATGGTAGTTCAGGAACTGGACTTAGCTGAAGTGGTTCTCTTTGCAAATGTGGTGTAGTACTATTGCATACTGAACAAGATGAAAGTTCTTTATCAATGTCTTTTGGTAATGAAGGCCAAAATATGAAATCTCTCACTCTTCTCTTAGTGGAAGTGAATCCTGGGTGGCTACGATGCAAAATCTGGATATATTCTTGTTGTAAGGAAGCAGGAACAACAATTTTAGGACCTTTGAAAATAATGACATCTTCCAACAACAAAAACTACAAAGCCCAAAGCAAGCAAGTTGGTTAAGCGGAAAATGCAAGTAAAAAGCGCCCAACTGCTTACAATCTCCTGTCTTTATACATGAATATGTATTATTATGTTACATCTTTTATGTGTGCAAATTACTTATATACATTTTGTATTTCATGACTTATGGTTATTGTTATGAAATAAGTTCTGATGTAATTGTGAAGATATCACTTTAAATATAAATTGTTATAGATTGTTGGAGTGATATTTTATTTTAATAGGATGGCTGTGTCATGTGATTGTTTTTAAATTTGTATTTAATGATTGAATTTCACTGTTTTTTAAAACACTGATGAAGGACTTTTTATGTCTGAAAGCTTTGTTTCATGATAGATTAAATCATTTGATTTTCTACGAAATAACTTTTATTGCGTTTGTGGATTAGTGACTTTGTTTTTCATTTTCATCTTCCAACAACAATTCATTTCTGTACGGGATGTAGATTTACACTTCAGGTGGTACACTGGATTGCTTTGACAGCCATCCAACATTAATGTAGTGAGTGAGTGTGAAGGCTGCCAGCCCAGCTAACTGGAATATTGTAAATAACTCTATGTTATTTGTGAATAGTAATATGGTTTGTATGCTTGTCTTACAAATGTAAGAAAACTATATGTTATGTTAAACTGTATGTTATGTACTGAGCTTCAAGAATGTAACACAGTGTACCCTACTGGAAAAGAACAGAAATGTATATGAACTATATGCCTATGCAAATGTATGTTTTGATAGTAAGAAGCTTGAACATACAAAGTTAACTTGCAAAACTCTAAAAAATAAGTTGAAATTGTTTATGACTGTGATATCTCTCAGGTTCAGCTAGGAGACAGGGTGTCTACAGCTAGGAGTTCTCTCTATTGTCTGGAAACATACATAATAGGTTTCAAAGGTAAAAGTATTTAACTGTTTTATGACTTCTAGCTCCAGGCAAATTTCTGCGAGATAAGTATTTTTGACACAGATGTGACAAAGAATGATGTAATCTGAGATAACCCAGCAGAAATGTTTGATAGTAATTTAAGAACTATTTCAGAGAGAGAGTCTATGGATTTTGCATCTTGTCTTTGGACCTGTAAACATCCATTCAGCACTTGCATTTGCCTGGCTCTTTAAGTAAGATTTAGGTGTAGTGTTTCTCGTAGAGATAGATAAGAATATAGTAAGATTAGTTTATATGTTTTCTGTATTTATTTGAGACTGTCCTGCAATGTTGTTTTAAAATATTTCCTGTGATTCTGAACTGTGCTGTCACTGTGTTGAGTTATTGTATATTGTCTTGTGCTTTTATTATTTATTATTAAATATATTTAAACTTTTTAATTGTGGCTGGTTTGTTTAGAGATATTTAAGCACTTAGCATACTTGCATATAGTACTTGCATATGTATTTGGTGACACTGTGCAGGCTACTCTTAAATAGCCTTAGTCTTGGTCACACTTACCATTTGGATAATAGTAACATTACACAGTAGAACTGGTCACCCTTTGGGAAGGGCCTTAAAGTAGCTGATAAAGGGTGGTTGGTGGCAATGATTACTACCTTATAGTCTGGGCAGAAGGGGGCATAGCTAGTAAACCTGTGCCAGCCTTCCCCAGGAGTGTCTGTGTGTTTGTATATAAACCAAATCTTAAAGTGTGTGTGTGTTAGCTACTTGGGCAGGGACATGAAACACTGGCTGGACAGAGAGGATGCTGGAGTTTTTGGCTTGACTACTCAGCTGAGATCTTAATCCTATAGCTGTGCCAGTGGGGAGTCTTATTGGGGATCTGGAGAGAGAGAGGGAGAAACCATCCCCAGATTGACTGTGATCTCTATGTGCTCTTAAATTGTACTTTACTGTGTGTGTACTTTCATCCTCCCAATGTGCACATCCCTCATTTGTGTTAGTGGTGAGGATTGAGGCTCCTTGATTACTGGGCCAATGCAGGGGCATCACACTGAGCGTCTGCAAAATTGGATCAGTCTGACTGTGTTCTCTCAGCTCATCAAGATTAGTGATTGAAAAATTACACACTGACATCATATCAAAGTCGAAATTCTCTGTGTGAACCTGTTCTGTTGTAGTTCGTGGTGATCTGGATAAGGTATTAGCCAGATAAAGCAATTTGCCATTTGAGTAGACCATTTTGAAATTGTACTTTTGCAATTGATGGTCCAGGCACAGTGGGGTTCTTGTATATGCTCCCAAAGTGCTACGCCACCCATTAAACAGGACACCTTCAGTCCTAATGGCTCCCTATTGAAATGTCAGCACTCAAAATTCAGAGTGCTGAAAAGCAAAAAAAAAAAGTCTGAAAACACAGGAGAAGAGTGAATCTTGAAAATCGTTCTTGTCCTTAAAACTTCTTTTTGCAGTGAGGGAGGTCAAGCTCCCCTGCAACCTCCATGTGACAGGAAAGCCCTCCACACTCCCTAAACTTATATATACCAACTCCGAGATTACCATACCTTGGAGAAAAGGGAATAATCTGAGAAATGCCATCTCGGACTTGGTATTTACAAGTCCGATCTTTCAGCCATTCGTTCTCCACATTTCAGGAATTGTTCTAGCAGATCTTGACATTTCAAATGGTTACTGTTCTGATACTGCAAGGCCATATAGTACACCCAGCCAGCAGTCAAATCATTAAAGTTCCATCTGGACACTAGGGAATGTGGTCCTTGATTCCCCCAAGCTCCTAGCTAGATGCATGTCTGCCTCATTCACCTCCTATAACACTTAAACCTATGGTAACATTGCTGTCTTCTGTGACTGTGTACTGTCTCATGTTGCTGTGCTAATACTGATGTTGCTCTTAGCATCATAATGTGAGTGAAGTTCCTATACAAAAGGAAACCCTGCTTTTCAGAATAGATCATTGTACTAATTTTATATATTTCTGAATCGCTCCACCATGTTAGATTTCCTCATTTGTATACATGATATCTCACATCAGTAAGTCGATCCTTGTTTACATGCCACTGGCCAGTCCTTTGCATATGATACACACCAAGCCATTTCTCCAGTATCACTGTGTATGTGTGACCATGGATTGTCATCTCCTTGCACCTTGCCACTTAGCATGCTATTTCACGTAATACTGAGCACTGTTTCTTTCTGAATACCCCTATCATTTATATCCTGCAGTGTTATCTCTTCAGTGATAAAGCTGTGAGGGATATATATATATATACAAGTACAGATCCCCCCCAACATTTAAGACATATGTGATATTGCTAGCCTGCCACTGATCTTGTATATTCTAATTATTCAACATATTTACATGAGATTCTCACTGCTTTTCTATTGTTGTATAACTACACAGTATTTATTGATCAAGTGAAAAATATTCAGTTTTCTTCCCCATTTCCATTGCAAATGAAAAAAATATCAAGCATTAGTTTAAACAAAAAAACAAATTTTCTAGTGAGTTGCTGTTCTGTTTCCTGTTTATGTTGGTTTAAAATATGTGGGTGGTATTCATATTCAAGACACACATTGCAAAGGGCTATTATACTAGCCCTCTCTGAATGACAGATAGCTGCATATGATGGATGCTGCAGGGTTGTGTTTCTGCACACCAGGTGTGCTGGAGGTGAGCAGTGCACATGCTAATGAGAAACGTAGCATAAATAAGAGAAAACATACTTTGCAGATAGTCATGCTGTATCCTAAAACTGTCAAAGCACATTATGTAATAACATACTTCAAAACTATATTAACCAGATTATGTCCCCCAGTGCCACTGCTACAATGGCCCCATAATTGAAATTGTGTACCCAAAGCAGCCATTACAGTCCCTAATAAACATCAGCATCCACAACCACAAACTGACATGTACTTCATACTGACAGGGAAAGAACTTACCAACTATGAAAAGTCCTGGATTTTTTGTCCTGTAGACAGGCTGCCTTTAAATATGCTATTTTATTCTCCCAAATATGTTTTGTCAGGTTTCTTTACATAAATTTAACTTTTTGTAATCTTTATTTTAGAGGCTTACAACAAAGATAAATTAATTTGTTGTACCAGACATGCGCAGATATTCCTAGGTAAACTGAGAGGAACAATCTCTCCAACATATCCGATGTCTGCCTTGGTGCCTCCTTCTTGTTGATTTTGCCTGGTACACATCATCTAGGAGGTGTCCAAGATACAGCCCCACAAGGTGTCTAAACCACCTCAATTGATCCCTCTGTCACAAAAGAGTAGTAGCTGCAGTCTGAGATCCTTCTGCATTCCTGAGAGCCTCACTGTTTCACAATGAAAGAGACCAATTCCCCCGTGATGGAGCCTCACTTCTGGTACAATGGCTACAGACTGGTACTGTTATGCTTATTCTCTCTCTCAGTCTTCAGTCTACTGATCTCCCTGCCTTCACTCATGAAAAAAAAAAAGAAACAAGTTGCGTAAACTTCTCTACCTGTCATAGTTGTCCTCCCACCTACAGAGAGCAATAAACCATTTTCCAAGAGAGATATTCATGAACCTGATCTGAAGGTGCTGATTTTTATCTGAATCACTTCACTGCATACTGGATGCCACAGTCACTTGACATTAAATGGGCAAACACCAAAGTCATAACCCTTACATCCACAAAATGGATCATCTTTACCTTAGTTGTGCCTTGATATCCTTTGTCTTTCTAAGCTTGCTTGCCTCAGTACTTGCAGGAACACAGAAGAAACCAAATCTATCATGTTTTCTGTCATTACCTTTCAGCTCAGTAACTGAAGTATATAACTCTTGCTTAGTGGCATTGTTAGCATGTTGCTATTGTCTTTGATTTAACCCCATGCTCACTAAATTGTAACCAGCTTCCAGTCATCATGGATGAACTTTCTTCTGGACTGAGTATAGCCATCAGCAGTTGTCAGTCTGTAATTAGCATATACCTTTTTCTAAGTATCAGTTAATGTTCTTTATTTCTGATAGTAGGATAGAGGCCTCCTCCTGTTTTATATGGGAATAGTTAGCTTTAGCTTTGATCAGCTACCTTAAAATAAATGAAGTCACTCTCTCTGTACCATCTTTCAGGTGATGAAAAAGGCTGATTCCATAAGATAAAACATCACGTCAACCCGTTATGCAAAGTGGATGAAAATGTGTACACATATCATTTAACGTGATTATTTGTTACTCATCTTATTGCTATCTCATAGATTTTTTTTTTTATTTGAATGGATTATATGAGGTACCCATATGACTTCCTACCCTTATGCAGAGATTTCAAAACAATATTATTTTTAGCCAATATTTCTTATAGTGATATTTGCAGCTGCAAATAAGGAGTCTGTGATTTTGCCTCAATGTTTGTAGAAAACTGGAAAATGTTGCAAAATATGGATATAGACTATTCATCCTTACAAGTTATGAAAAGAGTATACCTAAATGTTTCCATCTTATAACAAAGAGCACAGATGATGATGCTAGCTTTGTAGAACAGCTACACATGCCTTGAAAGGTTATGTAGGAAGGGTTGTGCTGCAGCAGTCATAAAGGCTGATGGTGAATATGGTGTTTCACCCTGGTTTGATACATCCACACCTGAGTACATATGCCAGTTTGTAGTCTGTTAATGGTAGAGACCCTCACAGCGGTACCAGAAAACTGTAGAGTTCATTACTTAGTACTGTGTAGGTAAAAAAGTTACACTGAGTGTTATTAACAAGAAGTGGCCTGTTTTATTATTGCCTGACAAAAGAACAAATGATTTTTCAGGGAACATAGAATACTGTTTAGAAAGGGCTAGAAACATAGTAAGGACGTTTGTTCAGTTAACAGTTGTGATGCACAGATTGCACCATTTAGTAATCTGTTAAATAAACTAACACTTTCATACATCCAATGACTAAGAGGAAGTTTCTTTTGAAGTAAATACCTGCTGCTATGCTAAATGGTCATATACCATACAAAATCCATCTGTAACTCCTTTTATGTTAGGAAGGTTTTGAGACTCCTGAGAAATACAGTTAAGGCATGTCTGCTCAACATTAGACATTCCAAGCAGACTAGTGCTTTAACAAAACATTGTAGTGACACAATGTTTGCTATTGCAGCTTTTTGAATTTCCTTTAAGATGTGAAGCATTGATGGCATTCACTGGTTAGCCATACTTTTGTTATTTTAATTTTCAAGGATTTATTCAGATGTCTTCGCTTTCTATTTTGCAGCTGTTTTCTTTTCTCTTTCTGCACCCCAATATTCCATTACTTCTTGGCAATGTTTATTCACATTTTGTTCATATGATGTATACCAAGCTATTTGTCTAGTAGCACAACCACTCTGTGTGTGTGACAATGCATTGACATCTCCCTGCAGTTTATCATTCATGCTATTTTGCTTAATACTGAGTACTATTTGTTTCTGAATATCCATCCCATCATTTATATTCGGCAGTGTTATCTCATCAGTGACAAAGCTGTGGGGGATAGATATAAGTACAGATCCCTCCACAAACTATAAGACAAGCCTAACCAATAATCAGCAGTCAGAATCAAACCCTGTACTTTGTACCTGTGAGTAAAAGGTTTAACCATTATGCCAGCCCCACATCTAAATACTATAGTGCTACATTATATAGGCTATGTCCTACACAGCATGAACCTATTTAGACTTAAGTAGACCTTCTATTTAATCAGAATCTCTCCTTGACTAAGAGCCTACTTTGATGGTATAGATGAATGAAGCCCTGACTACAGGCCAAGTGACCTGTGTTCGACCAATGACTTGAGTATATGATAGCACCTGCAATAAATATGGGCATGCCTCTCCTAGAGTATCCACATACATGGGGTCTGATTTCCTTGCAAGATACCAGGAAAAGAACCATATGGTGTCTCATGTGGTTGGGCAAGGACATCCTGTTGATGCCAACATGTTATGGACTTGAGGGACTGTACAGCAAAGATGCCCATTGCATGTTCTGCCTACAAGTTTTGGTAGCAGTTAAAAGAAAATTGTCAAGCCTGAGGGGTGGCCGAGGTGGTGCAGTGCTTAGCATTGTTGCCTCACAGGAAGAGGTTCTCTGGTTCGATTCTCGGCTGGGGTGCCTTCTGTGCAGAGTCTGCATGTCCTCCCTGCGGTCGAGTGGGTGTCCTCTGGGTGCTCTGGTTTCCTCCCACATTCCAAAGACATGCAGTAGTTGGATTGGACACTCTAAATTGACTGTAGGTGTGAGTATGTGCATGAGAGAGTGGTACAAATGAACTTCTGTGGCAGGGCTACCCACCTGGCAGTGTAAAACTTGGCTCGAGATGATTGCCACTGCGGAAGTGACACCCTGACCCCATGCACAAAATGGGAAAAAGGGGTTAAAGATGGATGGATGATGGCTACCTTCATGATGGCCTTCCTGACCAGCCTTTGCTCTAAGTGATGGGCAAATGAATGGGCTATATGGCTGAGAGGGGGCAGGGGACACAGTGTTGCAAAAAAATATTGGAAATTCTCAAGTTAAGGTTAATCTCTGCTGGTAAGCCTTCTCATTAATTATTGCACTCACCTTATGGGATTCGCTAAGTTATTGGCTTAAGAACTATTCTTCTCTTCTGTTCTCTTCTAAAATTCAAAGCATATTTATTTATTTATTTGTTTCTTTGTCTTTTGTTACCTGGGTTGGTCCACTGGACTGGTGGCCCATTTTTCAGTGGAGACCCAAGGAGAAAAACTCCGATATAAAGAAAAAAAGTTACAAAAATGTATAGCAATTCTACAATCATTAAAATCAAAGCAATGCAATACAAATATCTACAAAGTTATACAATACTTACATATGTGATATAGAAGATGTAATACCGAAAGAAGAATACCTATAATATATATATACATACATATAATACATATATACATACATACATACATATAATACATATATACATACATACATACATACATATAATACATATATACATACATACATACATATAATACATATATACATACATACATATAATACATATATACATACATACATACATATAATACATATATACATACATACATACATATAATACATATATATATATATACATACATACCTATAATACATATATACATACATACATACATACATATAATACATATATACATACATACATACATATAATACATGTATACATACATATAATACATATATACATACATACATACATATAATACATATATACATACATACATATAATACATATATACATACATACATACATATAATACATATATACATACATACATACATACATATAATACATATATACATACATACATACATACATATAATACATATATACATACATACATATAATACATATGCCTTTTATATAGCCTGATTTTAATTACTATCTTACATATTCTATATTTTAAGTCCTAAGTGATGTTTGAAAAGTGTATAACTTTTTATTGTTTTTGTAAGGTATCCTAAGTCCTAGAAAGCCACCCTCTTAATACATTTGACTTTATCCACTTGTTGAAGTAAATGATGTGTTGATCTACTCTACCACTATATTTAAATAAAACATGACTTGTTACAGAAAGTAAAAGACTATTATTGGCTATATTCATCAGTGATGGCTAGATACATTAAGCAGACACCAATTACGACCTTAGGTTGCACTGTAGTATTGAATGGCAAGTTTTAAAGTTAAAAGCTCATTAAAAAAATGATTCCTAATGCATCTCAACATAGCTGAGAGAAGAAAGGTTAGAATTCTACCAGTCATTTAGAAATGTGAAATGTGAAACCCAAAACGTTTTCTGCACTCTGTTAGCTACTGAGATGTGAGCGTTCACTGCAGTGTTTACTAGCACGCTTGTGCAGTTACCTTGTAATTAGTGATAACACTATTTCAGGGTGATAAGGTTTCTTCTTGCTTTCTCACTTTAACTGTGCCAGGAGTCATCAAATGACACCAAATAACACTTTATTAAATGGTAGGTACAGAGAGAACAACAAGAATAAGAGCAAACAACAAACCAATAAAATAATAATAATAATAATAATAATAATAATAATAATAATAATAATAAAATCTTTCCTGAAATCTTATTACACTGACCGTATAAACTTAGAAAAAGATTAATGAAATGAACTGATTCAGTGGCCATTTTGTTGACTTGTTTAAGGAAATAAGCTGAATTATGACAAGAGAGCCATTTATAATGCTGTCAGCACTCTTTGTTGAACAATTAAGGCAGGTTGTACACATTGTCATGAAATGAATGGAAAACAATGTAAATCATAATAATACGCACTGACACTGCAATTCTGATCTAGCTTAACACATTTACTCAACAGACAAATTAAGCACTGCACCAAATGAAAACAGGGAAACACAGAATATTACAGAGTGGAAGAAGAAAATATTTGTCTAGATTCGCAGTTTCAGTGTTTTCCTGTTTTCTTGGCTTTATGGACATCTGTGTCTGTCTCAGCCTTGAGAAAACTATCTTTGTTTCTTTCCTATAGCATTATTTGCTAAGTTGTACCTTCTGACTGGCACGTTGTTAAATAAGAGATTCCATCTAGAGCATACAGGACCACAAGGCTTCAGTTCCCTTTAAATGTGTTTTTCTGTGTTATTAACAGTGACTATGGGAGTTTGCAAATAATTTGTTAGATTATCATATATTGTTCTTTTTTTCTGAACCTGAGGGTAGACTGTCCAAATCTTCAGTGATTCCCATATGGCTTTTGCAAATTATGTAAATACACTTCTGGAAATCCCTACTGTTTGAACATGAAATCAGGTAGGATCTATGGTTGTAAATGCCATTACAGTTGCAATACAGAAAATATTTTTTATGTTGTTTTGTGTGTTTCTTGTTAAGCCTTCTGAGCAGGAAAACTACAAGAAAGCTGCAGCAAAGGACCAGAGACAATTAATATGCCATAAAAAGAAACATGAAATATAATGCTTTGTACTAAGTAAGGTTCAGTGTACTGTGCCTCTTATAAACGATTTACTTTTTTGTTTTAGATAGAGTCTTAAAGGATTGTAGGACAGGAGGGGAGATGATGATATACAGATAAATAATAGGGAAGTAGACTTCCAGCTTCTTATGGAGCCTTATGGAAACAGTGCTTAAAGCCAGGAGCTTAAATAATTGTGGAAAAATGCAATATGTGATTCTATAATATGCACCAAGTTTTTATAGAAATGTGCAGTGTTATTTTTAAGTGAGATCAAGTGAGAACATTTGTTTTATGTACATTCATGTTGTATTTTTTATTCTTCATACAATTTCATTCCATATCTGTGTTTTCAATGGTGCTTGAATTTTAATTAACAAGTCATGTTCTTTGAAAAAAAAATGTCTTTAGAGTTTTATATATATTCTGCTAAACTGTATAACATTTTCTATTATTAGCACACAACTAAAATGTCCACTGTCAAATATTATCACTTACTGGCGTGTACTGTGACTTTGCCAAGTGGCCTGTGTCATGGCTGAAAAGTGTCCTTAGACCAGACCTCCTACCTGATTAACAAATGTAAAATACGTAAATGAATTAAAATTTGCCATTTAAGTTACGGATTTTATGTAATCATCTACATTTTGTTGGCATTTCTGTTTACAGCTGTGGTACAAAAATTCTAGATGCTCTGGTCTTATGGTTTCCATAAATATAATAAGCTGTATATATGGGGACATTCTGTTCATCCATTCCATATCAAGGGCAGACATTACAATTTAAATAGAGATTATGTAAACTGCTATTAAGTCACTATTCAGTTGATTCATAAAATCAAGAGACAAAGTTAAGGGAAGGGTCACCACTACCAACTTCAACTTCAAGGATTCTGCTATGTAGTTTCACATTGAAAATATTACGTCTGACTGGCTGTAATGCAGGGTTATATATTGTTTTATATATGAATATATATATATTCATGCCTATGTGAATTTATCTATGAGTTTGTTTCTTTTTTCATTTATTTTCTCAAATGTCACATGTTTTGTAAACTTAAAATGAAAATGATCAAGGAAGACATTTTGGAGTTCTGCCCAGACATCTTCCCAGGATTCATGTAATTTTAGGACACATAAAGATGAATATTTTCATCTGGGGCTCATTTATGAACAACCATTCAAAAGCTATAGACCTGACCATCTTGTTCATTATAATCTACATGGATTGGTTAAAAAAGGCTCCCTTTTTGGTAGAATTTTCTTAAAAATGGAAGTCAAGCTATGGCATGTAGATCATTGCATATTTTTTTAATTTTCCAGTGGCAAACCCACTTTTTTTCTGTCATAAGTTCTCACCTGGGGATATAAGGCAATGACTCAGTTTGGGAAATTTATATACCTAAGCACAAGAATGAATGGGGCACAAAACACATGTATGTTGGACACCATCATGGCATAAAATCATTCACCTGTACTTTCCAATTATGATTTATATATTTTAATTAAAATGTATTTAGTACAGAGCCATTTCTTCTGCAAAAGGCAAAATAGGGGTGAATTGATTTAATAATGGCTATGAGAAGGTCATCTACTAGTAGCTGAAAGACTCTTTTGAGACTAAAATTATTCCTATATTTTTAGTAAATTTGCAGTAAGCTGTGTCATGTCTGGGAACAGTGCCAGCATAAGCCGCAGGCTAAGTTAAATATGTCTCCACCAAAGTCTTCCTTATGATATGGCTGCAGTCGGTCTGCTAACAACATCAACACTTCTCTCATCCCCACCTCTTTTTCTCTCTCTTTCACTTTGTCTCTGTCCTTTACCCTAAATATACAGTGCTTCCAATGTATTCATATTCTACTTTTAAAATTCTTTATCATTCTCTAATCATCCTTCTTCTATTATGTTTTCACACACTAACATTCACAAAACATAAGTAAATTTGTCTGTTCATTCTTCCTTATATGTCCAATATAGGTTGGTGTCCATTTTGTTTACGTTCTTTAATTCCTATATAAGTGTAGATTCATCTGTGCATTATTCTGTATTTTTGGCCATACATGGACTCCATTTTCTTTAATTTCTACCTGATGTTCGGAACTTCTTCCCATTCCTCTATACTTCATGCATTGTAGCTGTCCTGGTGTCCTTGCCCATCACTGGGTCTACCTGCATGGACTTCTCTGACTGAGTTAGAGCTGGCGTGGATATTAAGGGCATCCTGGAGGCATTCCCTGCAGCTTCTTTTGCTGCTGAGGGGGGATTATTCCCACCTCCACCCCTGCATTTGTCAACAAATTTTCAGGGCTGCTCCTCTCTGTGCATCACATCTCCTCTCAGGGAGCATCTTATTCAAATGCTTTGTCCCCCCTGGATGGGCAAACCAATCCCTCCCTGCCAGCACCTCAGAAGCCCAAGCTAGTAATTGAACCTGGATCTCCTGGGCCATAGTTAGAGCTTTATCTGGCTGCACCACAGCACTGGCTTTGCTTCCCTATTTTTTGATTCCAGTGCATCTTTGTGATCCATACCTCCTCTCCCCCTCTTTCTGTTCTCCCTACCTGTGAATTGGGATTGTCCTTCTTGACTTCTCCTTTCTTTTATTATGTATTTTGGCTCATGCTAATAATCTGTTCTCAGTTTACTTTAGAGTTCACCAGTTTACTTTCCCTAGTTTAAATTATTGTTTTTAATCATTCTGCCTCCATTATTTTCAATACCCTGTATTTCTTGTATACTAACATGCTGTATTTTTCATAACCTGTCTTTGTTCTATTGCATCTTCATTCTCTTATCTCATATTCCTTCGTCACTTAGTTCCACTTTTCCCTTAAATTCCATTCTGTTTTGACAACATTATTCACTTCTGACCATTATATGCTGTTTTGCCACTTAGTTCCAGCTCTAGTTTTCTCCAGTTTGTATGACGCCTCTCTTCTTTTCCCCTCAGCCATTGTTGGATATGAAATATAGTTGCATAACCTATGTTGTGTGGCCTTCCCTGATCCTCACACTTTTCTGTCATTTCTTAATATCTATCTTGTTTTTTCCTTGTAAAGAAATGTTTTGCATGTTTCTGTAGCTGTCCTTTCCCACCATTGGTATATATTTTATAATATAATTTAATGCTCACCTTACAATCATCTTTAGTATATTTATTCATCCTTTTATAGTCCCAGTTTTCTTCTGCTATCCTTTATATGTATTCTACTATCCTATTATAGTTATTCATGGCACTTTATTTTATTCTTTCCATATTCTTAATCCCACCAAATCATCAAGCTCCCAAGATTGTATAACAGTGGGGAAACTCTTCCTACACCATTGTTATCCAATCACACTATTTAAGATGGTCAGTGAGTGCGATCAACCATAACTTGTAAACCATTTGTCCTTCAACAGAATGGTTCTTGAAAGAGTGTCTTTGCTACACACGCACACACACGCACACACACACACACACACACGTACACACACACACACACACACGTACACACACACACACACACGTACACACACACACACACACACACACACACACACACACACACACACACACACACACACACACACACACACACACACACACACACACACACACAAAATTGCTCACAAACATACATGCAGAGAGCCAGTGTTCACTAACACATCTGAAAATGAATTTGTGAGACACAAGAAAATGCTGCAATCATTTCATATTTACTATCATCTGAAACATGAACTCTGATATATTTATGTAATTCTGTTTTATATAACACTCACAAATGTTTCCAGTTACTTACAGTGGTAATGACACCTGCCTGTTAATTTGTAAGGCTAATGATTACTATTGTAGATTACCCTATGTGAGTACTATGTGTTTGTGATGGTCAGTACATCCACGGTTGAGTATTAAGTTACCATTGCTGTTCCCCAAATTTTGCTATTTCATGAAACTCAGGATTAATAAAAATGAGAGCAAAATTTGGAACCACCAAATTAAAAAGAATCATTAGAAGCTACAGAAATGCCAACGATATTTGTTTTTTATTGGAGTCGTGTAATAAAAAGCAATAAGTATTATATCAGCAGTGCTTTGTTTGCAGCTAATCACTACCATTTGTGAAGGTATGGACCTTAAAATAAGCACCCTTTTTCAATACCAGGGTATTAATTTGGTTCACAGTTCAGTATAAAAGCCAGCAATGAACCCAGACCTTATGCTATAGTTGTGTACTTGTTAAATTTGGTAGGTATTTTCATTTCTAAATTGTGCATATCTTGCCTTATATCTGCCTGTTTAGGTATGCATTTATTACTTATCAAGTTTTATACTTTATTTAAAATAAACCATATTTATATTGTGCTTTGGAAGACTATGGCTGGACCCAGAAGGATGCACTGTGTACCTGAGGAAGGCTTGTGCTTCTTAGAAGTGATACACTACAGTGTAAGGTATACATAAGTATATAAATAGTAAGAAACCACATGGCTAAGCCACTGGCTGGATATAAGGGTTAGAATCAGAGCAAGGTTAAAGAGCAGCAAGCCATTTAAGCTAGAACAAAGCAAGTAGCATGTAGTGGAGCATGGTAGTAGCCATGCACATGCCAGCATGGATTTCACAATACTTGATGGCAGTAGTTTCATATGAGTTAGTACATGATGGAGCAGGATGACAGCAGATACTACAGACTACTAACCTGCAGCACATTGTCAGATGGCCATTTACTGATTCCTTGAAAGCATGGAAAGGAGAGTACAGGACAGAAGGAATGGGGGAATAGAACAGAGGCACACACAGAAGAGAAGGGTAGTTTGCAAAGGCACACAAGCAAATCAAAAACAGTACAGATAAACAGGGATGGATGAGTGCACACAAGGAGGATGAGAAAGACTGGACAGATACAAACGTAGATGAAAAATGATGATGGAGAGGATTAGACACATTACAGGGAGTAAATTGATGTGCAGTAGAATGGGGATACACCTGGATGGGGGGGGTATGGGCAACATGCTGCTTGTAAACTAGTCCCAAGGGATGTCAGTTTGACCAAGAAGATGGTTCATATGGCTCAGAGTGACTGGTCATAGGGTCACACCCTTCTTTGGTGACCTGATGATAGTGGTCTGCCGTCAAGCCCATCTGCTTTGTTCTCCAGGAGGAGCATATTGGAAGCTGCCCAGTGGGTTATCACACTGTCAACCCTCGCTCACACCTCCTGCTGTACTTATGGCTAGGCTGCAGCAGATAGGTTAGCTAGGCTATCTCTCTAAGAGTGGTTGGAACTCCCCCATCACTGAGGAGCTTCCAGGCCTCTTACCTACCACAGCAGCATCCACCTGCAGAGGCTGACTATGGCTGATGTACCTGCAGCTCCACTGCTTTATGAGCAGCAGGAGGGAGACAGATTAGGATGTATGACATCAATGAAGACATCCTATAAATGGTACAATTAATATAGTACACGTTAGTAGGTAATTTACATCTGACCATACTGTCAACTGCTTCCTGCAGTAGCCATCACAATTTGCCTCCTACTCCTGCCATGCTAACAAACACAAGGGACAAAACAGCCTTTGCACACAGGTGTAGGCAAGATACAGACCACTGCAAAACTACACTTCCATACGTGCATGCATGATAGCAGAAACCTAGAAATTTGACCATAGTGTCACAACTAAGCTATAACCCTATATGTACATGTAAGAGAGAAGTAGCCTCAAATTGTGTTCACAGTCTCATAATGGTAATCTATGCAGTATCCTAGTCAATTCAGCATTGTGAAGATAGAGAGACAAACAAGAGGAACAGCACAGAGATGATCCCCACAGTATCTCACTTGGTGTGTTCTGGTATTTGTCAGAAGAAATAGACCTTATCAGGAACACAGCTCTAAACCACAGACAAAAAGAGTAAAATTGCACTTTGAAAAACAGTTGCAATTATTCTATAGAAGTTGAGCCTCTCCTGCCCCATCTCCACTTCCCACAGCTAGTGGTCTTCAGGGTAGCAGTGCTGTTGGTTATCTTGCTGGTGCCAGGACCTCACCAAGCAGCTCAGCAAGATAATGCTTTGCATCCACCTTATGAAAACTACCATGACAGGAGCTCAGCAGCTACTCCCTGAACTAGCTATGTCAGAGTTAGATTATTGCCTTGGTCTGCTTGGCGCACTAGGCCACCTCTCTCTAAGAGGCATTAGTATCAGCAGCAATCCCTACAAATGTCATGTAAAACAAGTTGTTGACATAGGATTTATGCTGAATATGTAAATTCTGAATCTTGAGCAGTGCAAACTAGTGCAGCTGCAATGCACAATGCACATACATGTGCATGTAACATGCACAGACCCTCACTCCTGGGCTAAAGGCCACATGCTGTAGGACTTGGCTGCATGTATTGTTGCCCGTGTAGTTCACCAAAATATAGTGATTCCCAGACACATGTAGAACCTGGCTTCATTTGCATATACACCATGCAAATTGGTATTATTTGTATTTTATGTGACACCCAACATTATTTTAAATGCAAGCCATGTGCTGAAAAAAGGAGCAGCAGCAGGTATGCAGCTTTTTGTAGAAATTGACTGACTGCCGGGAAGAAGACACAGCCCTGAGGGGTTAAACAGTGTTCTGCAATAGTGGGACATAAGACATAAACTTGGTGTGATGTATATGTGAAACCCTGCCCTGGAACCACATGTAGGTATACATATTAATCTGTAAAGCCCATACATAGTCTACATGGGCTATATTACATCCCATATGTAGTATATGTAGCTGTAGTTAAGGGAAGGGAACCTACTATCAGGACTACCTATTCCTATATTATCCAGGTTGTTGCACGCATACATGCTATGGGTCAATGATGTGGGGACAGTTGTTGCGGGCAAGCATGTGTACTCTAAAATTGTACCATGCAACCTCACTCTCACATGTTAACCATGTTGGTGTCCTTAACCCACACAATCAGTGATACCCACCTTTCACATGTATACCTTTGTATCAGGCACTCCTGCTGACCATATGCACATGTCCTTCCCTAGCAGTAAGCTGGGGTATTACTGTGGTACCCCACTGACCATACATGTCATATCTGTGGCACCTAGCCCATTGACATCCCTGACCACAACTGTACTCTTGTGTGTATTTATGGCATCCCACTGTTAATACTAGTTGTTTAATGTCCCCAGCAGTCACAAGCAGTTATGTGTCTTACTCCATTGGGTGTCCTCCAGATGGGATGGACAAATGGAGATGGACGACCACTTTAGCTGAGCTAAGAATGGCATCCTGCTGCTGGCACTTAGTATCTATAGATGCCACCTGTTGGGAGACGTGGTGCTCTCCAGCCTCTGTGGAACCATATCTGGGAAACAGTAGTCAGTAGCATCAGTGGCATGTTGATAGACTGAATAATACAACACGACAGTGTCAGAGGCAGCATGATCTGGTGCATCTGCAAAAAAGTAATATTGCACAGTGACAGAGAGAGAGGGAGAGATCAGGAACTGACAGGGGCACCTTCCACTCCAAACCTGACCAATGAGTAGGACTTCCTAGTGTCCCTGCATGCAGATGATGACAACAGAGGAGTGGACAGAGTAGCTGGGAGCGGCAAACCCTCACCTGTCTCAGAGGGAGATGCACTTGGATACTATCCATATTGTATATCTATATAGTAGCTTTGCATTATGTGTTGACAGGCTTTGCATACCACTGTCTGCATTTCCAGTGGTTATGCGGGCAGACAGGAAAGATACAGAATTATGTATCTGTTTTATCTATATAGACTGTTCCACAGTTTGTATGCATAACAATGACCTCATATGCAGAATGGGTGCTCAAATTCACTTTATTCTGTCTTTTATTGTGTATACATAAGCCATACCATTGCTATGGTGACACATATTGGCTGGGTCAGGACAACAGGTTAATTCCAGCAACCTTGTAGTGTTTGATGATGATGCTGAGATACAGATCGAGTCATGGTCAGATGAAGCACAAGCACTGTCTGTGTCCTTCCTGAGTGGTCCTTCACCCATTCTTCTGCGTGAAGGTATCGCCTTATTCACACCTGAGCTACAGGCTGTACAGCCTGAACATTTAACATCCCTTGACTAACCCTCTTCCTATATTTTCAAACTTCAGCTATCCTACAGTAAATGCAGGCTTAGATATGTCTCCTGACTAACCCTCTTCCTATATTACCACAGTTCAGCTATCCTACAGTAAATTTAGACTTACATATGTCTCCTATATATGGAGTATATAGACCCTATCCTATTCTTTCCTAACCTGGAAGAAATAGCTAAGGCTGCATGGGGGGTGGGGGTGGGGGGCACAGCAAAAGCTCATGAAAGAAAAAGCCTATTATTGACATTTTAGTGACTTCTGATAGGATAGAATGCAGGGAGAAATAGAAGTTAGGTGGCTGGGAGAAATGTTGATCTGTCTGGCATATTTTCTACAGGATTTTGACAGGTAATGTGTAAAGATTTGTACTCAGTATATTATTTAACTGGGTCACTGCTTGACACATCATCTTGCCATATTTACCTGAGTATGGATAAACTGAGGACTTTACTTATCAACTTTATTCCATTCTTTTCAAAATCAGTACACAAGGGTACATTCAGTTTATTTATTACTCTATTATTGTGTCAGAAGGGGGCACCACCTAACTTAATAAAGACAAGTAAGGTTTAATGCATTTTTATGTTTTAATATGCTTTTTAGTTGTCTGCAGGCTGTGTGTACACCATTCCGTACCATTTTAAAGTAAACTGTCACATCATAAGTTACAGAGAAGCACTTTGTCAAAGCCACGTAAGCTAGCCACTGTTGTAATGTTACAGAACCTTTGGTGGCACAGTAATCTTCATATTTACCAAATAAGTTTAATTCAAGTAATTAAGTTTTGTATTTTATTTATTTATTTTTTTGACTGGATCTGTTAAAACAGTTATTTTTTCAGTCCTTTGTACCACAGTCAAGGCAATGAGCTGCATACCTTACCTTTATTAGCCAGGAGAACACAAACAAGATTAGTTTGGAGTACTCAACCGTAAAACTTATTTTGTACTCTGCCTATAATGTCATATGACATTTCTTGCAGCTGCTGCCAGACAAGTATTTTACAGGTCACATTTCATCTCTGCATGTAACACACGCTTTCCTAGGCTTGTCCCCAGGCATAAGGCCCCACTGGCAAGGAAGTTCCTTCTGTTCTGTAACTGCACTGTTAACATTCTCAGCTACTGACCTACATCTGGCTTCATTTCTTTATTCTCCCTGTAATATATTGCCATTTTCTGTTTTGTCCATCAAAAATGACAACCATTCATTTATTTTCTTGTTATGGAAATGGAAAAACACACACTCATACACAAAAGAGAGGAAGGTGACTGCAGACTCTATAAGACAATTCAGATCCCTTCTTCCTGTTAGTCCTAATTTTGTAGCTGCTGTTATACAAAATGTGCTCTTTTAGAGGACGGGATAAAACCGTGGCCACAGATACTTTTGTGTGAAGAACAGACTGGCTGGGAGTAGCACAGCTAGTGTGCAACAATAGATGAGGCATGTGCCTAGAATGAAAATTAGAA
Source organism: Protopterus annectens (assembly GCF_019279795.1). Classification (NCBI taxonomy): domain Eukaryota; kingdom Metazoa; phylum Chordata; order Ceratodontiformes; family Protopteridae; genus Protopterus; species Protopterus annectens. The sequence goes on along the minus strand of NC_056751.1, from coordinate 81,417,520 downwards.
GCACTCTAAAATAATGAAACAGTAAATGGAATGGTTTTACAAACTGTTTTGTTTGGAAAAGTTTGCTCTGACCTCCCTCTACTGTACTTTGTTGGTATTGCTTGTTGCTGTGAATGCAATAGCAACAGAAATAACAATATTACATCTCCTTGTTTCTGGCACTAAAATGGGCAAGACAGTGTGTGACAAGCGGACGGAGCGTGTGACACTTGATCAGAGTTGACAGGAGCAGTACAAAACACTAGCTTGTTAAAATCATTCATGTTTATGATGTTTGTGGATTACAGAGCATAATCAAGTCTTATTAATTTATCATCTGCAATTTAATTTAGCAGCATACAGAATACACTTTCTCTCCATGATGTAGAGAGTTTGAGGGCCAAAATGCAGGATCCAGCTGATAATATGTGATACGTGCAGGCTGTGAAAATAAAGCACTAAATGCAACTTAAGTGTATAGTGCCTGGTGGAGAAGGCATCTGGCTATTTCGCAGCTAAATAAGTTGTTTAAAATTTAAATAAATGAGATTGCAGCCTTGAGACCATTTATTAGGCAATGTATCATAAAGTCTTTCAATGAGAGAAATGTTATGCCTAAATATGCAGATATGAATTCTCTATACTGTTGTCTTGGAAGAAGAATGCCTGTAATGCATGTAAACATATTGGAGTAAAGGTCCACTAAATTTATTCTGTGTTTGAGAGTACTACATAGCATGGGAGTGACATTTTATAACGTGGGTATTTCTGTACACTGCTACTTGTTTGGAAGGCTCATTCTTGTGTTATTTTACATGATGTGTAGCTGTGTATTTTAGGTTTGAATGATTCACAGGTTTCCTCTGAGCTGTAGTGCATGTTCCGTTGCACTTAATGTAATGTATTTCATTCCATTTAAAATCTGTTTCAAAACCTAGTGTGTGCACATACATCAGGTATTATGTGGCTAATTCCAGTCCATAAGGACCCTGTTAACTTGAAATAAAGGAAAATGCTCACAATAAGCATGGATCCTAGCTGTCCAAGAAAGACAGTGTACCAGCTTCCCTACAAAGACAACACTATGATGGAGGATCAGCTTGTATAATAAAGGCAGGTAAAAATGCCATATCAGTTTACTCCACAGCATAAACAGAACTAATTTATCAAAAAGTATTTTTAAAATTTCAACCATGTTGACATTATAGAAGTAGTCAAACAGTGTGTGTGTGTGTGTGTGTGTGTGTGTGTGTGTGTGCGCGCGTGTATACATATATACACATACATATACGCAAACACACACACATAAGGTCTGGAAAGGGCAAATATTAAACTATCCTTTCCCTATTCAGTAGTTTTCCTTCCATCTTCTTATTATTTTGGAAAAAAAAGTATTTATATATGTTCACTTCCTGGGAATAAAAAAGATTTTTTGTTGTAAAATGCTAGTTATTGTAGCTGCATATTGTTTATTAGTGCTCAAATAAATGAAACATTGGTATTAAGAGAAGTGTTTGAGGGTTGTTAAATATTCCATAAAAGGGCATGTAGTGATGTTTGAATATCAGTGATGAATAATGCTTACTTTATACTAAAATATGCAGACTGTCTTTTTTCATTAGCTTATTTCAGTGGATTTAGTTTACTTTTCACCTGACTTGCTCATTATTTATTCATAGTACCTGTACAGAAAAGAAGAAAGCAGGCTAAGACCTGAATGGAAGATGGTGGCATTTGTATTCTTGTAAAATAGCACATTTAAGACAATGCTCAGTTTAGGAATTTCTTTCCTTTGTGAAGTTCGGTGTCATGTGATTTATTAATTAATGCCTCTTCATGTACAGCACTCGAAAGAACACAGACCACACTGGCAATACCTAGCTTTGGATCCCACAGTTAATGAGTTCAACTCCATGTGGGATAAATTTGTGCATGGAATGTACAGAATGTGTTTGCATAAATGCTTCTCAGTGGACTACTTTAATGAATGCTGAAACTTTTATAGGAATTCTGTAAAAAGAATCAACATTTTAGGTCCCTGTGTATCTCTTTTAGCTTACATTGTTTTGACAGGCTATGCAGTCATTATATTTTTCTTCTCCTCCGTATGTTTCTCTGTTTGCTTAGGTATATGTGTATGTCTATGTCTAAGTTTATGTATATGTGTATGTATCTGCGTACGTATGTGTACATATATGCATATGTATAGTTGTATGCATTTTATATATATATATATATATATATATATATATAAAAAACAGAGGTGGGAAAAGGCTGAACATGGTATAACTTGGTCTTCTTCTTTTCTTTCGGCTGTTCTCGTTAGGGATCGCCACTGCGGATCATCTGTTTCCATTTCTTCCTGTCCTCTGCATCTTGCTGTGTCACACCAACCACCTGCATGTCCTCTCTCACCACATTCATTAACCTTATCTTAGGCCTTCCTCTTTTCCTGTTACCTGGCAGCTTCATCCTTTTCCCAATATACTCAGCATCCCTCCTCAGCACATGTCCAAACCAATGCAATCTCGCCTCTCTGGCTTTGTCTCCAAACTGTCCAACCTGGGCTGACCCTCTTAATATACTTATTCCTAATCCTGTCAAACCTCATCACACCCAGTGCAAATCTTAGAAAAACAGCCACTAACCTACAAACGTAATCTGTCTGAATAGTGGTACTGTCACGGAAAAGGTATGAGCACCCTAGTATGTAGAGCTGGTTGGGGTGCTGGGCATGTGTAAGGTCATGGTTAGGGTTAGGGTTAGCACACATGAGTAAGGGTGGTGAAGACAGACACACATCACTGGCAGACTTGGATCCATCTCTGTAGATGAGGTTTCTGCAAATGTTAAGACAATTGCACAACAGAAGGACTGTGGAAGAGAATAAGGTATAGGTAGAGATCCTTAAAGTACTGGACATTGTCAGGATTGTCATCATTACTACAACTTTACATTAGTGCATATAAGAATGGGTACCTTTGGATGTGCAAACTGAAGTGAGCTGTGGAAGATGACAGTGCTGTGTAGTTTATTACTATAATTATGAAATAACACTGTGCAGCAGGGTAGCTTATCTAACACGGCAATGTTTATGTGTTAAAGTAATGAATGCTTGGGATTGAGTCACTCCAGTGCTGGTGGAAGAACAAAAATATGTGTGATTGGACATGGAGGTACAAGTCTCATGGTGCTTGACAAGGTTACATGTGACACCCATTCGCTCCATGTCACAATGTTAGTTAAAGTTTGTTTTTACAATTAAACAAGAAGTTCAGCATGAGCAGTGGTGTCTGAATTTCTGAAGATCATGGAGTGTGCAGTACGTCTCTCAAAATTAGCTATGCCTCATTGCTCACTCACCTCCGCAGTGACACAAGCATGTATAAGAAGAGGTGGACAGGGCCAAACCCCAATGACGAATGCCCCTCTACACACAGCAATATCAGCTTCTAGGCACATCCTGTGGGAGCCCTATCATTGCCATTTGGGGGGACCAGTGACACAAGTCAAAAGGAGTTAAACCCAGGGCAGCTCTATAAGAAATAAGTACTTGTGAATGGGGGACAGTTAGGCTAAGAAGATTCATGCTGTCAAGCATCGCACATCATTCAAGCCAAGCTAAACAACTTGCATTAAAAACAATTAAAAATTAGTAAATGCAACTACCAGCTTTTAGAACGTATTAATTATTTAAATCTCTACATGTATAACATTAAAGTGTATTGCATAAAACTTAAATATAATGAATTTCCTGTTTAACAGAATATCAGATGTTTGTATGCAATGAAGATTATTGTGATTTTTTTTTTATAAACTGACATGCAACATGGATGAAAATCCCTTAGTGGAAACATATACATCACCTAGACAAAAATGGGATGTACAAATAAAACACAACTATTTGTTGCATAATGGTTCATTATGAATGCACCCATCTTCATGTTCAGGACATTATTTTGCTTTATGTGTATATGTTTAGCATTTTGTCTGCCCTACCACCTCATTAACAAGCATGTATGTGGCATGCAGTGAAATAATGCAGTGTTGGAGGCATATGTACTTCCTCTAATGCCATCCTGATAAACTTTCTGCTGTGAGCTGACCAGAAAGCATGTACTTTGGCAGATGATTTTTCTACCACTACTCGGAATCACCCCCTATATTAGGATTGCCTCATGTCCATTTCTCAAGAAAGGTGGACAGGAATCATTTGCTCATTTCTCCCTTTTCAAAATGTCCTTCTGATATCCAGGTCAGTAAATAAACTTGAGTTACATATCTGTGCCAGTGGGCTATCTCATAAGTTTGGTAAATGTAATTTGCCTGAAGTGTACATATGATAAATGCATTTCAGTGACCATTTGGGATGCATATTTACTGGCACACCACCAGTGTAGGGAATTTGTGAAGTGCTGATGTGTTAACAGAGTGAATGCTCTATTCTCACTTTATATGTATATCTATATTTATTTATGTATAATTATATAAATTTATGTATATAATTGTAATTTAACATGTGGCAACAGTTCATGGCTTCTTGCTCTTAAATGTGTGAGGATGCTTAGAGTTGAATGCTGTCCAAGGAGACCTGATAGCTGCAAATTCTCTACAGTTAGTTTAATTACAATTTAAAACTACAGAACACAGTTTGGATCAGTGGTGGCTGGTGACTTCAAATCAAAGGGGGGGGCTGCAGGAGACAGATGAATGGGGTGGGGCCAACTAGAAAGGGATAGGAGCAACTACAAAGGGGCGAAGCTATGTTACAGTGGAATCAACCCTGACCTTCTTCTTTCGGCTTTTTCCGGTTAGGGGTCACCACAGCGGATCACCTATCTGCTCATGATTGGCAATGGAGTTTTACGGTGTCGAGTTGCCAACCTTCCACAGAAGGCACACACACACACACACACACACACACACACACACACACACACACACACACACACACACACACACACACACACACACACACACACACACACTCCCCTAGGGCCAATTTTAGCATGCCCAATCCACCTAGAGCATGTCTTTGGGATGTGGGAGGAAACCGGAGCACCCAGAGGAAACCCACGTGACCACAGGGAGGACATGCAGACTCCGCACAGAAGGCATCCCAGCCGAGAATCAAACCAGAGAACCTCTTGCTGTGAGGCAACAATGCTAACCGCTGCACCGCCATGGCCTCCCTCGGGATCAACCCTGACCATGCTTACTAATTTACATAAAATAAGTGCTTAGTCATTATTGCACGTGCTGAATGTTCTACCAACCAATACTAGACTAAAGCACATTTCAGAGTTAAAGAGGTGTTTAGGTTCAGCTATAACATCTCTAAACAGTAAAAAGTGGCTGGTCTTGACTGCATGAAACTATTATGATTCCATACAATGTAGTAAACATACATTGTAATGTATGACGTAATCTGCATTACATCAAAACTACAGTGCCAAACATTTCATCCCCAAACATCCATCATATTAATTGCTGACCTAAAGTGTCTGCTTTGACCCTGCTAGGATTAAAACAAAAATAGCAATGATTCCATTAATTTGCTCTGTTGCACAGAGTCACAGGCTTGTATGACAGCTGACTTGACCCAAATACACATTAATCTTGCAAAGCCGCAATTATGACAGCAAGGCCAGTCAACTCATTTAATTCACAAATACCGCCCCCCCATTACCTAACTAAAGTAGCTGCTTTTCACCCTGTCAGGATTAAAGTAGAAATAATAGTAACAGTTGAGTTGGATACTTGCATTAGTTTCATTTTGTTGACAGAAACATTAGTCACAGCTTATGTGTGCCAGCCAAGTACACATTTCATTTTATTTATTTTAATTTTGTTTATCCAGGTTTCTACAATCGGCTTTAGTCGAAAAAATCATTTCCAGCATATGTCCAGGGAGAAAAGCAACAATTTATTACAAACATTTTTAAACAAACATTCAGTATAGACATAAACAGATATGAAATAATATGCATTAAGAATCACTCATACACTTGCTAATTATTTTACATTCATCTGAAAGTACAGACAGAGAAGTATTACAGTTTTGCAAAGCCGGAATTAAAACAGTAAACAGCAGGGACAGATGTTTCCATTCACACATAGCTCCAGTCCCCATTGTTTACCTCACCTACAGTATTTGATTTGATCTTGCAAGGTTAAAAAACAAAAAGCAAACAAACAAAAAAAAGATGGCACTATCATTAATTTATGTATTATTTTTTCACATAAACAATACTCCGAGTTCAGAGCTTGTGATTGATCTTACTTCACTGAAATGCACATTACTCTTGCAAAACAAGCCAAAACTACAACAGTAAAGGCCAGTCATTCCATATACATATAGGCATAGCTCACATCCCAATTGTCTACCCAGAGAATCTGCTTTGAGCCTACAAGGTTTAAAATAATGAAAGTAGAAGACCAGGGTTACATTAATGTATTTCTTTCGCATCACATGGCCAGGAGCTTGTACATGATCTTACTTCAGTTTACTTATACACACTTTACTCATGCAAGAGTAGAGTTGATTTCAACAACAAAACATTGAGAAATCATCCTAATGTATCTTGACTGACCCTGCAAAAAGATATTGGGTTTAAAAAAACATGCCATTCATAAAAGGCCCCCTAGAACACACTGCATACATAGCCGGCCTTAGGCATAGGCCAACTAGGCGGCCGCCTAGGGAGCTTTTCCAGTATTTATCTGGTGTAGGTAGACCAGGATGGGAGCACCGGGTGGTGTCATGGGGGGGGGTGCCGTAGAGCCCTTTTGCCTAGGGCACCAGTTGTCCTAAGGCTGCTCCTGACTGCATACCTAGTATCTGTTTGACTCCTGACAGGATATTATATTAAAAAAAAGAGAGTCATCAACAGGCCCCAAAACACACAAACCACTACTGTCTGGTTGACCCTGCCAGTATATTATATTAAAAAAAGAAAATCAGCAGCAGTCCCCAAAGCACATTGCCTCCTTAGTATCTGATTAACCCTGCCAGGATATTATATTAAAAATAAAACAAACAATCATCAACAGCCCCCGTAACACACAAATCACCTATTAGTGTCTGGTTGACTCTCCCAGGGTACTGTTAGACAGACTCATAAACAGCCCACAAAACAGTCAGCTCACTGCAGATTCGGCCTTCTGCTATCTGGTTGACCCTGGCAGTCTCCAGGCCCAGGATGGTAGAAAGAACATTTGTACTCTACTGCACCATTTAAAAAGTATTCTGTTGACCCTGCCAGGAAAAAATTAAATACAGAAAGTATCTGGTTGCCCTGCCAGGAAAAAATTGAATACAGTAAGTATCTGGTTGACCCTGCCAGGAAAAAAAATAAATACAGAAAGTGTCTGGTTGACCTTGAGAGGATGAGAGGAGGGGAAAAAAAAACTGAGAACTTAATGAGCTTTTTTTTTTTTGGGGGGGGGGTAATTTAAAAATAGCCTTCCTTCCCTCCTTGGCTTCTCTCACTTACCTTAAAATTTGATTCCGAATCTCAGAATCTAAAAATATTCTGATCCATATCCCAATGATGGATTCAGATATCCGTTCGTGATGCGTTTTTCTGTCTCTCTCACAACTTAACTACAGTACAGTTACAGCACGGGAAGAGAAAGCAAGAGTAGCAGGACTAAGCAGCAGCTGTGTCATGTACACACATTAAGTAACAGGCTGCTGATCTAACAGTCCCATCAGCTTCCAGTTTCCTGCAGTTAAAACTGCAATGACTTCTGGCCATCTTCGTTGATGCCTGCAGACTTCCTAATCCGGACTGTTTTAAAAACAGACTGGTGACAAAAAGTTTTTTTTTTTTTTTTTTTTTAACAATCTATCAGAACTCGAGCACACATGCATGCTGCTCTGAGTTCCGTGTTGCATCTTCGGCGTTTCACACTAGTTAGCAGTTTGAACTGCTACTAGTGTCTAAAATTAATTGATTAATTTATCTCTTTTTTTTGTCTTTTATGGGAAAGTTGGGGGGCTGCAGCCCAGTAGTCTGGTATCACGAGCCGCCCCTGGTTTGGATTAAAAAAGTTAACACAGCAGGTGAGCATTAGCTTGTACTGAGATGCCCTGCTTCCACCTAATTAGATTTATAAGGAGGGGACTAAACAGACCCCTCATGAATATTTAATCAGCTGATCTGTTGCTGTGACTATGCAGCCCTTTTCTTCTTGGCATGTCACTTGCCATCGTAGATAACACTGCAATAATATCAGGTAGGGGTTGTCGCCATGGGAACAGCTTGGTTTGCAGCCATGGAAAGAATAAATGTTTAAAACTAACTGTTCCAGATGATAATTGAAACTTGATGTACCTGCCCAGGAGTGCTCTGGCAATGATGGGAATTTGTCTTCTCTGCATTTTGTACTGTAAACTGGAATAGTTCTCCAGGAAATCTTGTGTGGAGTGCTGAGCCAAAGCTTAGCCCATCCTGCAGCAGAGCATGTGGCGTATGGGTTTTAGAGTATGTGTTGGACCATTGGTGCATGATGCCATGTGTAAGCAGCTCAGCCTGTGCCGAGTTACATGTCACTCACATGTTATGCCCAGAGCAGCTGTAAAGCATGTTTGGCTAGTTTGAGCTGAGCTTAGCTGCCAGTACTCCTTGAAGCTAGAAGCAACTTTTCAACTGAAGGGATAAATCCTTTCAAGCAATAGATCCAGGTAGTGCAGAAGCCAGCTGAGGGTGAGCAGGAGCGAGTGATCCTAGCTGCCTCTCTTGCCCTGGTGTGAGGATTGGCACAACTTCTGCTACTTGCGCTCCAGCTGCACAAGTGCCAGGCAGAAGGCCTGAAACTACAGGGTAAGGCTGGTGGGGAATGCTGAAGTGTGCAGGAGATTCAGTGAGGGGTAAGAGTGGGACATGGTGCTAATAATTGTGCTTGGGTCTGACACTGTTATTGCAATGTACCTACTGGTACACAGGTGGAGGATTAGAGCATTAGCAGAAAGCTGAATTAGCTGCCAATGGTGATTTATCGATTTCTGGTTTCTCAGTCTGTGCTACCAACTGCCAAAAATGGAAAACTTCAATAAGAGTGATATGATAGGCTAAACCAGCCATGCAGGATGGGAGAAATGAAAGGGTCAAGAAGACCTATATATACATACATACATACAGACACACACACACACACACACACACACACACACACACACACACACACACACACACATATATATTATATAGATAGATATATAAAATGGAAATCATGTCAGATTAATGTAAGAGACCATTAATGGGTAAGTAAAACAGTAAAATATTAGTTTAGGGGGTGGCAAAGGTTATACTTGTACATACCTTAGTGACATTTTGTACATATCCTCTTCATAATACATTAATATCTAATTTGCCTCACCCTGACCTGGGCTCCAGCCTGGTAGCCAGAGTAATAGTCTGGCTAAACAGCAGTAGACAGACTGCACTCTGAAGAAAAGGGTAGGGTTAAAGGTCAGATTCTACAGAGTTCAGTACTGGAGCTGATCCTGTTTACTGTACTTGTGCCTGTTATTAGTTGACTGATCCTGTTCACTGTGGTTATGCCAGTTATTAGCTGAAACAAAGCCTGTGATAGAACTGATAAATATTAAATGGTATAATAGAAGAGGCTTGAAAAATTTTGAAGAATGTTCAGTGTATGGCAGTTTAGACACAGTGCAGAGAAATGGATCTGGGCAGCAGAGATTCATGGGAGAGCCAATGGGAGAATGGTGAGATAAAATAAAATAATAGTAAAAACAAGAATGAGAGGACCTGGCACTGTCTTATTAACTTATATAAAGGAAGATGAAAGAAAGGCAAGTCTTGGGAAGATGCAGTCCATGAATCCGTTTGGTGTTTTTGCATGATTTTGCTTTAAGAAAATTTTAATTGTCTTATTGGTCAATTGAATGTGGCTTTTGATTGGAACATGGTTTATTTAAATAGTAAGCACTATGTGTAAGTTTTTTTTTTCTGATGAAGTCTTTTATAGACAAAAAGTGGAGATAATAAAGTTCTCGTATGCTTAAGGTTGACTGCAGTT
>NC_056751.1:81372491-81402491 GCF_019279795.1 Protopterus annectens | reverse complement strand
TTAGAAGAAAAGTGGCCTTGTGTGAACATTGGATGAAAGGAGGTGACTGATCATATAAAATAGTTTTAATTGAGCAAGGACTTTATTAGTTGCAAAATCTGTATGTGTGTTAAAGGAAATGGTAGGGTCAAGTATTAGGTCTAGGTGCCTCTGTTCAGCCACATTAGGTATGATGTTTCCATTAAGAACTGTTAAGAGAATAGGATGGATAGTGGATTATTTCTTTGCTGAGGCAAAGACTATGACATTGGTTTTCTTAGGGTTATTTAATAGTTTGTTAGATGTGGGCCAGGTGCATAACTGGGTGAAATTGTCCTGTAACTTGGTTTATAGGTCAGAGTGGCTAGTACTGGACTGTAGGAGCAGCACATCACCTGTATATATTATTAATTCAAAATTTGGTAATTCTAGGGGGAGATCATTAACAAAGAGAGAGAGAGAGAAGAGGACCTAGCACCGACCCTTGTGGTACACATGTATTAAGTTTAACAGCAGCAGAGGAGGAGATATTGCTATGGACTTGGAAGGTTCTGTCTTTTAGATCCCTGTGATACTAGCAAATAGTGTTATCTCCAAATTTGATTCTTTCAAGTTTGTTGAAAAGAAAGGTATGGTTAACTATTTCAAAAGTCTTTCTCATGTCATCAGAGATACCTGCCCGAATAAGTCCCTCATTCAGGTAGCAATAAATGGTGTCAGTGGTGATTGCCAAAGCCGTAAAGGTACCGAAGGCATTGGAAAAGCATGCTGAGCATCACATAAGAGGTCGTAGCTGTTAATGAGCTGAAGTAGATGCTTGTCTAAAAGTTTTTCAAATATTTTGGTAAATGAGCACATGGTAGAAGTAGATATATAATCCTTCAACCCATTAGAAGAAGTGACTTTAGGTAGAAGGATTGTAAGTGTTTTGATTGAATACTTGAAGGACAGTGCCTGAGGTGATAGAGAGGTTAAAGATATATGTAAGGGGTTAATTTTACATATATCTTTAGGGTGGAAAGTTTTTACAGTCATAGGGTTTTAATTTTAATTTAATGTATTTGTTAACTGGGTAAGTGAACTGGCCTTCAGAGCCTATTCAGCCATAGGGGAGGCCACAAGGATAAGGATTAATGCAATATATATGGATAGTTACGAGGAGAAAAATCAGCCAGCAAGCTTAGGGGGAAAAAGAAGAAACCAAAGTACATAGGAAGCCTGCATAGATATAGGGAGAACTTTCCAGCTCCACACAGAAAGCAACCAGGAGTCAAGACTGAAAACTGAATCCTGGAGCTGGGAGGCAGAGCTCTTACAAATGAGCCACCAAGCTGCTGCTAAAAGATGCCAAAACATTTTATGTAAACATTACTACAGCCTGAATATAACATGCCTTTTAAGTGATAAAGTTGTTTTAGCTATCACTAACATATGTTATGTTATGTATCTAGGTAGTGGGTAATATTCATAAATGCCCATTAGAGATGGGCAGCACACTGTACTTAATTTGGCAGAGTTATGCTGCTCCGCTATAGTGTGATTCAGTGACATGCATAATTAGCAAACTGCTGAATCCTATTAGAAGCCTCCGGGGAGCATATCTGAATCACAAAGTGCAGATTTACAACTGTCTGCAGGATCCCTGTACAGTCCACTGTGGTTGTGTAGCTACAGTCCACTCCTCCATAGAAAAAGCAGCTTTCCCTATTGAAGTGAACTGGTACAATGCAGCTAATAGCTGTGCAACCCTTTCCGGAGGTTGCAGAGTATGAGTGTCTGAATCACCATACAATGCAACTCTGAACACGCTGTTGTCTGCGATGTGCATGAGACTGACTAATAGAGATCACGGCCACAGACTGATACTCATTTCCAGAGACATGCATCCATTCTTTCTGTATTATTTTTTTGGCTTGCATGTTATGCAAGGCTGTGTAGGATGACTTTCAATAGTTTATTTATGAATACTAGTCAGTGTATGGTTGTATGCAAGGGTACTATACAATATAACCAACAAAGCCACGATCCAAAAAGCTGAAAAAAAAACACAAGGAAAATGGACTTGTATAAAACTTTATTTTATGTCTAGCACTTTGGCATTACTGCCTTCTAATATTATTTGAGCCCCTTGCCTTTGTGGTTTATTTTGTAGTATACAGTGTGTTTTTGCAGTCCTTTTTTATCTGACTGTACTGTTTTTTTTTCACCATAATACTTTGGAACTTTTCTCCCTGGACCTGCATTAAAAATGGGCTCCAACCAAGTCAGACTTTCCTAATAATCAAATCTCAATAAATAAATAAATAAATACATAAATTATTCATATATTAAATACTGGTGTTGTAAGTTTGCTATAATAATTCAATGGTAACATCCTAAAACTTTGTAAACTCTTGAAAACATTCTGTGGAACGATAATATGGAGGTGTATTGAGATGTGGTGATTCCTCATATCTGTCTTTTTCCATTACTTCTGTAGTTACTGAACACCAAGCCATGTTCAGCATGTTTAATGTTAGAGGATTAATTCCAAGAATTTTGAATTAGTGACTTGAGCAGCTGACAAGACGGCAGGGAAGGAATGGACATTTCCATCTCAGAGGGCTGGGTGGTCTTAAGGGTGTTCACCACAGGATACCTGATGGTGGCCGGGAATATATGATGAAGGCAGCATAGTCCTAAGAGAGTTTAGGGTGGGGGCATTGAGCTGCTGTGGCAGTGGGGTGATATATTAGCATATCCTCATTGCATGCCCACCCTCTGAATGTAACTAAGAGACTGCAAGATGGAGGGGAATGGGGTAGGCATAAATAAATAAAAAAGTCTTTCAGCAGGTTATGTGATGGCCAGATCCACAGGATGTCTTTAAGTTCTGCACCAGCCCCAGAGCATATGGAGAAAGTCTGGAGTGTAGAGAAATCTGGTAGACCTGGTGATGGACATGGGGTACTGGGGTAGGATGCCATAGGTCGAAGCAAGGTGAACAAAATAAATAAATAATATGTAGAGCAAAAAGTATGCTGAGGTTTTGTGCCATAGGCTTAGGATAACTGGTGAAGCCACAAGTCATGGACCAAGTTCCCTAATCCTGCAATACCACATTTGTGTTTCACGGAAACAAGACCCCTTTATATATACTATTTATCCATTTTTCTGTTATTTTATGTTAGAGTAATGTTTCTGAATGACTTTAGTGGACTGTTGTTTGCCTAACTTTCTGCAAATAGGGATTTAAGTAGTCTGCTTAGGTTTTACATGAATGGAATGAAAACCTAAGAAGTTATTGAGTGTGAACCCATTGCACCTGGTAACTATTAAAATGCTAATGCTAATGTGTGCAGTAAGTGGAATTTTAACCTTCTCCACTAAATTATGTGATCAGGAATATAGTTATATACATATATACATGGGGAGGCACAACCTTCACTGCACCCAGGGCCAACTTATTTGTTTCTAAAAATAAAAATTCACCATTTTGATATTTCCCAGGTTGCACGCAGGAAGTTACTAGGAAGCTGATTGGAATGTCTTAAGGGTTACCTGGAGTTTAGTTTTGAGATATTGTTTGATTAGTGTTTTGCAGTGGCAGTTCATTATTTGATGTATTTTAGTAGTATAATGAAGATTATGTTAGTATCAATTAATTAAGCTTAGTTATATTTTAGTTAGTTTATATTTAAGTAATATAGATACAACTGGGTCAATTTTTCAGATAATGCTATTTTCTAAATCTAGCTGTGATTAGTGCTATATGAATGAATTTCATTCCTGGGGGTATGATTTAGGTGAGTTTTTTTGGGAGGTGTTGATTGTATGGGGATTTTGTGTGTGCAATCTGTGTTTCCATTTTATTTGTTTATTTTTATTTTAGTCTCTTCTTTTTGTAAAGTTAAATGTTTGAGTTCAGGGGGAACTTTAGGTTGGCTAAGGTGTCTTGTGGATGAATTTATCCATGCTCTGCATGCACCGTGTAAAAACTTTTATGTCAGTGTTATTAAGTAGCTTACATATGGCAGGTTCAGAGGAATTTTTGGGAAATTATATTATCTTTGATGCTGCACCGAGAATGAAGATAAATATCCAATGAAGCATCAACAATGTCCATTAAAATGTCTACACAGTGTTCCAGATAATGCGCTTTTATTGTAACTACTTGGTTAATTATATATTGGAGTTATAAACAGGTGGATAGACAGACAGACAGACAGACAGACAGACAGACAGATAGATAGATGATTATAATCAGGTCTGTGGTCATACCCACTCTGTTATGTGTTTGAGAAATTATGTCAAGAAATTGGTCTCAGGAGCACATAATAACTGTGATTTCAACTGAGATTTCCTGGGATTCAGAAAGACCCTCAAAATGAACAGTAAAAGTTATGTTCAAAAGGGGCTTCCATACCTCTCAACTGTCCAGATTTTTGGCTCATATTTTTGGTCTGTTCCTAATAAAATCTGTGTTATTTTTCTGGCAAATCACAATGATGATCTGAGGAATAAAGTCATTAAATGACATACATTTGATTTTCAGACTTCAAATCCTTCAGAAAATGTATGTTAAAACAAACCCTGTTACTCTAGTAACTTTCTACGTTTATAAGAGCATTATTTAAAATATGTCCCTATTTTTGAGACTTTGTCCCTCCCTTTTGTCGGGCTTTGTCCAGATTTCTTTCACTAAGAGGTTGAGAGGTATGGGCTTTTCCCACAATTATAGAAAATGCAGTTCAGACACGTTAGCTATAATGAGGAATGACCTCTTTATCATCAAACTTGCATGTCTGTGAATCACCAGTAGTTAAAGCTAGTGCAAATCAGCCCTTTTCTATGATAAACACCTCTGGTTCATAGGTAGGTACTAGGCTATCGGCCCAAGGGCCTAAGTAAGCCTAGCCAACAAGGTTCCCTGGCTTACGCCACCCAAGAAAGTTATTTAGCTGTGCTCCTGTCAAGCAGAAACACAGAAGTGATCCCGGGGTGTATACCCATGCTTTGAGATAGGTGTAGATCAGAGTGTGTGTATGTACCTTTAAGAAGCATTTCCAGATGTAAGCACATGCATATAAATAGTGAGCATGTGCAGGCAGCAGTGCCATTTTGAGAGAACAGCCAGAGTGTTAACATGTATGAGTGTAGTAGTGAGTCTGTTTATAAGTGTATGTAAGTTTAAGTTACAAAGCCTCATTCCTGATGTGTTTGTGTGTAATAAAGCTGCTTGAACTGAACCCATGAATGTTCATCTGTTTTATCCTGACCAGACAAGCGACAATAGGCACCCTCATTTACTCTGTCATATACATACACACATTCAAATTCACAAACTCTCACACATACATAAATACACACACACACACACACACACACACACACACACACACACACACACACACACACACACACACACACACACACACACACACACACACACACAGACACTCTGACATACTTCTTACCTCTCCCTGAGTTGACAGAGCTCTGATGTATCCACTTATTTTTGTCCTTGTCCTTGTAAATCAGTCACTAATGCCAGACATTAGAGTTTCATTCTTATTATTATCAGTAAAGTGCATCATCATGCTAGACCTGTTGCTCTATTACATTTTTTTAAGTCAGTTGAAGTAATACTTTAAAATGTCAGCCTGGTGTTATCTAGTGTTCTTCCTGTTTTTGTCCTGAAACCTTAGCATGGATGTATACAGGTATGGTGCCCACCTGACACAAACACACTGCCATCCTCTTTGCTGCTCCTGATTTTATAGACTACACCTTAGTTTGCCTCTTATACTTGCCCTTTTCCCATAACTCACCGACTGCTGCAGTCAGTCAGTAATGCCAGAAGGCATTAGAGTTTATCCTTCTTATAGTTTAAGAAGCACACCATAATGCAAGTCCTCCTCAGTTATGTAGAGGACCAAAACTCTGGTTTGATAAGAAACTTCTTTCTTGCCAGGGGTACAGGGTTTGAAACTTCCCCTTGTTTTACTTTAGCTTTTTTTTTCAGTAACATAAGGTCTTTCTGTCTTTCGGCTTTTCCCGGTTAGGGGTCGCCACAGCGGAACTCCGGTCCGCTAATGATTGGCAGTAGATTTTTATGTGCTGGCTTGCCGGGCCTAACGCACAACCTTCAACGAAGGAACACCCATTCACGCATGTTGACACACAGAAGACGCTCTAACTGAGAATCGAATGTGCAACGTCTAACTGTGAGGCGACAACGCTACCGCAGCACCACCACCGCAGTTTTTCAGTAACATAAGGTAATATGTTGAAACTGTCCCTAGTATCTAGTGGTAGCACACAGGACAAAAACTCTATTAAGGAGCTGTTTTGTGTGTCAAAGGTACATGCTTCAAAGAATTTTCCTTATTCTTATTATGGCTTACTTTTACACTCCTGGTGTCTAGTGTCTCCCCGATCCCATACATCTTTTATGCTGCAAAAGTATTGCTTTATCAACTTTTTAGGATTCCTTGCTGTCTAGTGCCCCCTTCTTCCCCAGTATTGCAGGACTTGCTCTTTAGTCCAGGCACGCAGAAATGCAGACATGCAGACACACATACACACACATACACACACATACACACACATACACACACATACACACACATACACACACATACACACACATACACACACACATACACACACACATACACACACACATACACACACACATACACACACACATACACACACACATACACACACACATACACACACACATACACCTCTACCTGTCCACTAAACTTATTGAAAGTAATGGATGCATCTGAACCTTTGGCTGTGTTCATTAACATGGTTGGCCATGCTAACATACACAGCCAAGTTATTCTCTGAATCACTTGGCTGCCCAAATGCCTTTCTGGGGGAGACTACATGGCTAAATAGCATAGGCCACTCTCTAAGAATTCCTCATTAGTGCTGTGGTAGCCCACCTCTTCATGGCACAGCACTGTGGTAGGGCTGTCTCTGAATCAGAAATGGTTACTGCCAGTGGCTTATAGGGCTTACTTCAGGTCCTGAATTCCAGTCTGTGAGTAGCACTGTGGGAAGACTCTGTCATCTGGCAGTAATACCCCAGAATATTAAACCACCTCTGCCTCCCCCCATAACGACACATCAAGGTAGAAGATACCATAGACTTACTGATGCTATGCCAGAGTGCAAGTCTACAGAATATATGCTGCACAAGTACCAGGTTAAGAGATTCTGAAACAGTCCATTTAAATTAATCTCATTACGTATTATTTGTATATTTCAGTCACTGCTGAGCCCGCTGCATAACTGCTGAAAACTCCCAAGGTTGGAAATCCCCACATCACACCTCAATATTGGCTATAATGCTGCATTCCTGAAAGCAAAATCTCTGTCTTACATGCATTATTCCAACCAGAAATGCAGCAGTGACAAGATGTGGAGCTGCACTATATGCATAGTTGAAATACCTTAAAAATGAGGTGTGAAGGCATCCTCTGTGTATGAAGAGGACAGCATGAGCACAAAACCAAGCATGCACACAGTTCCTGACTGTGCCCCCAACAGGTTCCCATGGCCTGCATTATAGCTCCACCTATAAGTTGGAGCTGGTACTGCAGGTATTTGGCCCGCTCACATAATATTGCTTGTAGTACCATTGTTGGGATACAGGTGGAACTTGTAATCCAAAAAAAATATGTGCAAATCCACTAGTGTATATCCAAGAACCAAACAGTAAAAATGCACATTGAGCCATGTGCACCCAATTAGATGAGTTTATTGCATGAACAATGATTAAGTACTTTTGTTCCAAAGAACTTCATCAGAATCTGTCATTCCATTCCATTAAAAGATTTTTACTTTCTGCTATCTGTAAATCAAATTTTTTATGTATAGTTAATTTCCATTTCTCCATTTTAGGAAATCAGGTGAACTATCCTAGCTTGAGTTGTTTTAGACCTGCAATGTCTTTCTCTTTAGATACTTTTTCTGTGGTAGTGCACATTGCATAAAACTAATTATACAATGATGGGTCATTGTTATTCAAAAATGTGCATGCTGATTGGGCAGACCAACTAGCATGTCCACTGTAAATCGAGCATATACCAACAGAAAAAAGTCCATCTGCTAAGGTATCATTGAGTGGCCAGACTCTTTCTATTGATATATGCTACAGAGGCATACTGCTAAGCTATCCAGAATTTCCAGATTTTTGCCTCATATTTTTGGTCTTTTCCTCATAAAATTTGTGGTTTTCTGACAAATCACTGAGGAGTGAAGTCACTAAATAATGACACTCATTTGAGTTTCAGAATTCATATCCTTCAGACAATGCATGCTAACACAAATCCTGTTATTCTAGCAGCTTTCTAAGTTTATAGGAGCATCATTTATAATTTGTCCTCCGTATCCTTCAGATAATGCATGCTAACACAAATCCTGTTATTCTAGCAGCTTTCTAAGTTTATAAGAGCAGCATTTACAATTTGTCCCTATTTTGTGGCCCTTGTGCCCTGTTATTTAAGGCTTTGTCCACATTTCTTGAGCTAAGACTTTGAGAAGTATGTACAGAGGGCAGACCAAATACAGGAAAAATCAGGTATGTTCCGCAAAACTAAAGAAAAAGAAATGTACCTGATTTCAATTGCATTTCTGCTGTGTCTCGGCAGACTCTATTATCTCTGAATGGTCTGGATTTAAAAGTTAAAAAAAAAATAAGCAATAGAGATTTTTTTTCTGAGTTGCTTCTGTTGAACACCACTGGTGTACTGTGCAAGTCTGGGAAAGTAAGTCCCATATGCATGTACAGCACATCAACAAACGTGGAAGAACATTACGGTGCCATTAAACAGACATTATTTAAGAAAGATAAGCAATTTCTTTCTTAAATAATGCCATTGTATAATAGCAAAAACCAGTTCATAGGTATGGGTCTATGAGGATTTACCCAAGGTTGGCTTTGTTTAATCACTTGGGCTTTGCCCTCATGATCAAACCACATCATCCATGGGTAAAGCCTCATATAACCACACCCGTGCAATGGTTATTGCTTAAATATTTATTGATGGTACCCTTTTGTATTCTGTCCTTATTTGTATGTCACAGATATGTGTTTTACAGGTTTTTAGACCTGTTCATTTATTGTGGATATAGTTCTTTATTAAATTTCATCTCTGTGATGGCTTGCCTTTTTACGAGTATAAATGTGAAGTTCATGTGTAAGAACCTTGCAATAACAAACTTGTTTTAGTATGGTTCTTATGTATGAACCCTGTTATTATTAAGCTTTTTATGCTGTTACTGTTCATATGTAAGTACTAGCTAGCTGCTCTTGTGGGCCATTTGAAGCCTGACCAGTTTCTATTCTAAAGGTGAGAATCAAAACCTGAATCATGTGTTTGTGAGGTAAATACCTTAACCATTATACCAAACCGATTATAGTGGGAGAGAGGAAACAGTAAAGGTACTAAAATAGCAGTCATACTAGGAAACTATAGGTCTGTTTCTAGTTAGGAGCCAAGAAGCACAGAGGGTGGCATAGTAAAGCATATTAAAACAGTGTAGCTGGCAGAGAAGGCAAAACGTAGAGCAGGAATGCTAAAGGAGTGCTTCAGCGCAGCACGTGTTGAATAAATGGAAGGACAGTTATGAAATTAACATTTTTTTAAATGTCCTGTGTGGGAAGATGTAGAGTGAGGTGGGATGGAAGTCCATGCTAGCTATCATGGAAGGCAAAGATGGTTCCAAACTGGATACTGCATGTCCAGTCAAAGACCGCTCTAATGAACCGTGTTGACTTTTGCCCAGCAGACTAAACGGGCTTCTGACAAAGGGCTTTGGCTTGTTGACATCCCCCAAACACCACCCATTCAAAGGGTTTTGTCACTTGCAAGCCCTAGCAAATAGTTATCTCTAAGGTTTCCAAGTACTGAGGGGCAATTGTAATTCTTTTTGTGGGAAGCCTGTTTGGTTGGTCATTCAGGTGGGTCCAGTAAAGTAGTTGTCAGTCAGATGAATAAATACCTTTAAGTCAAGTCCTGAAAGTAAAGGCAGGAAAAACAATAGGCTTGTTGGCCTTAATACCAAAATACATTGATGAGAGCAGGAAATAAAGTTGTGTGACGCACATTATTTAGTCAAAGCACTGAAGGAAAGTGATGCATTAAATTACTGCAAAAGAGGATATAGGTTTCCACTGGTGAAGAAGCTGCTTTGTCAAACAGCCTGGTTTCTTGTCCTCATGGGGATTTGGACATCGGGATAACAAAGATGAACCAGAGGGGTCACGTTAGAGTGGATGATTTGGTTGATTACGCTGTTGATCTGAAGGTAGATTCACTTGTGTTTCCAAAAAAAAAAAACAGTTCAACAATACCTCAAGCTAAATAATTAAATAATCTTTCACATATCTGTAGAGAAGGTAAATTTAGAACTTTATTCTTTAATACCTGGATAAGCACTTTTGTCTGCTAAGAGACCAACAGAAAGTAGGCTTAAAACACAACTTGTGCCTGTATTTAAGCATAACATGTTATAGTGACGTAAATGGAAATGGTTCTTTTATAGCATCATGTTTGGTCTCGTCTTAGAGGGAAGCCCTAGCAGATGTGGGCACCTTTCACATAATCTGGAGCAAGCCAGAAGCAGGGATCTATCAAGCTGTCAGTTTGATCTCAGTGGTAGGAAAGGTGGTGGGATAATTTCTAAAGGAAAAAAATGCAACTGAGCATCTAGAAGCAAGTCCAACAAAGGACTGAAGACAACACTGATTCCTAGGCAACAAGGTCATGTCAGATGCATTTCTGTTATATTTAGTAATGAATAATGAGGGAGGAAACTGTGGACATAGTTTATCCATATTTTAGTCAGGCATTTAAGGCACTATAACATAAAAATCAAGTACATTAGTGAGATACCTTGGTATAGGTGTTAGGTCATTAGCCTGGCAAAACATCAGCTAGATTAATGTACAAGGACAATGACAGTGCATAAAGATCTTTTATTTTTTAATAGCAGGCTTATTAGTTGGAAACCTCATATTTCACTACTGGAGCCAATTTTGTGTAGTGTTTTTTCAAGGGAACGTTACATAAATAATTCAGGAATATCTAAGTATATTCTTGGGCATCAAAACCCCAAGGAATGGGAAACATAAGAAGAGGAAATAGTAGCAATGAGTGGAAATAAATGGTTTTCTGGATACTCAGAAGACGAACAGGTAATATAAAAGTGTTGAAAAGAAAGCTGTGAGGATGCCAGGCTGTATAAGAAGTAGCATTGTTAGTACAAAATAAAAAAAATCCTTTATTGTGCTTTTATACAAGTAATGACATCTCGTCAGCAGTGCTGTATGCAGGTATGGATGTCCAGTTTTCCTAAATTCAGAGGGCAGAGGCAGTTCAGATGAGGACAATAAAGACAGTGAGGGTTGTTTTTAGAAGGCCTGTGAATTATTTGTAAACAAACTAATTATGCATATCATTATGAAAAAGCCCGATGAAGGAGACTGAAAAAAATCTTTAAGTATCTCAGTTGAGTCAGCTGTATAAAAGGACAGTTATGAGAGAGAAAATGATGCTTAAAAACAAAATAAGATTATCTGAAGACAGTGGCTAGACAGTCAGGGCTGAGTTCTTGAAGTCCTGTTTAACAAATGATGGCAGATACATTACTGAAAATCCTTACTAGTGAAGCTGCAGTGCGGCAGAAAGACAAACAGCAAGGAATTCAGACATTTGTGGCACATCAATAATGCAGTTCTTAAGTACCAAACAGGGGTAGGCTGCAATGCATTTATTTAATTAGTTTTATTGATCCTTCGCAGTCTCTGGTTGCAGGAAATGGGAGCACTGTAGGTGTAATAAGTAAAGTAGGGTGCTTAGTTTAAGAATGAATCTGGGATATCAGGACAAAATGCTCACACAACGTAACTTGCCCATTTCAGCATGGAGCCATTAGTTTGAGAAAACAGAACCTATGAGTACATGCACATGATGAATACAAGTTTTCATGCACACAAAATTCAGTAACTAAACTAAAAATTTTTGTTGGTGGCAAATTTCCGTACACCCTGTCACTGTGGGAGTATTCTTAATCCAAAATAACTCTTAACTCAGAGAAAGAGTGATTACTCATAAAAATGAAAAGAAAAAAAGATTACTCTTTCTCCAACATCCCCTTGATGTCAGAGTTTAAAAAGTGAACACATTTCTAGCCTAAACATATTATTGCAACAGCAAGTAGCTACAGACCAAACCCTGAGATAATAGACTCAATTAAAAAGAGCAAGTCAGCTTTGAACACACCATGTATACTTAATACTGACACTATGTTGGAAACATAAAAAAAATTAGCAGTTAGGATTGGTTAAACATTTTTTATAAATTATGTCAGTTATAGTGGGACTTTATCTGATGAAGTTTGTTTTATGCAGACGAAAGCGCTCATATGAATTGTATTTTACATTAAAGGATTGGACTTCTCAGCAGGTGAACTGTGTTTTGTTACCAGTTTATTCTACTTACTTTGTGGCAATTGTTACCTTTGGTTCACCTACGAGTTGCCTGCCTTTGGATTTTGACAAGCAGCATTTAGTGGTTAAAAGATAACCATCTTTTTGCTACCTTTCCACTATACTGACATTGCACTTACTTTTGCGGTTTTATCACCTCATTTTTCAATATTATGGATCAGTCTCCAAACGACTCCACTTTACTGGGAGCCGAGAACGGATTGGAGACTAGTATCACCTTAATACAGACCCAGAACGAAGTATTCCGTCTTAGAGAAGAACTTTCTTCCCTTCGTGGGGATTTAACTAAACTTATTGACCTGTTCACACAGAAGGATCCACCAGAGGGAGCTATTGCCAGTTGTGTGCATTCCTCCACGGGCCCGTAACCACCTGTGACGTCATCGCCTGCTTCCACACTCCAAGATGCCGGGGAAGGAACGAGTCTGCCAGGTGAAGGCCAGCCTAGGAGAAGAAACTACACTAACAGTGGCGCTCCGACGATGCAGGACACCCTTCTACCTCCAGTTCACTCTGATTCAGGGGATATTCGAAGGTTTTTACGAGCCAACAACCCTAAAGGTACTGTTTCGAATTGCTTTAAAGACTGTGAAACCACCGGTTCAGCCTCTCATGCCTCACGGGCTGTTCCAGGGACTGATTCCGGTTGCAGAACCTTATTTAAGGGTTTTATAGACAAAAAGTTTGTTTTTTCTACTACCGACAATCAAGGGAATGTTAATGTTGCATCTAAAATTCCCGATCAAGATGGGAATAACGTTTTCAGTTTGAAAGACTGCATTTTTAAATTTGAAAAGCTGCTTTACAAATACAAATGTTTGGAAATTGAAAACAATTATTTGCATACATGTTTAAATAATAAGATAGTCCCTCAGGGACTCCGTTTTCATAAATACCCTTTTGGTATTACATATACAGAAAATATTATTAAAGAATTTCATAGTTTTTTGACGAATGTGGATTTTCACTAATTTTAAAACTTATTAAATATAATGAAGTACATTTAAAAACTTTATTGGTAGAAATTAATAAATTACATCATTCCATCACCAATGATTTGTTGTTTGAACAATATTATGAGTTTTTTGAAAGAATTTTAGAGAGAACCAAAGGGAAGGTTGAAAAGGTTTTTGAAAGAAAACAAAAGAAATATTTTAGGGACAAGGGGCAGTATGAAACTGGTAAAAGTTACCCATCACCTAACTTTACTTTTGCAACTGCCCTTCTAGACCTAGGGAGGGACATAATAGGAGAAATTTGATTACACCAACTCACTATAAACAGAATACAAAAAGTGTCAGGATTTCCTCTGACGAACCGCATCACCATAGGGACCCACCGGTTGTGTACACTGGTTCTCTAGATGAATTGGACTCTTTTCAAGAGTCCAACGAAGTTTTTTTAGGACCCAGAAGGTCAGAACGCTTAGCCCACAAAAATCAAAATGTAATCAACACGAATTCCTTTTCAAAAAACCAGGATTGGAATTACAGGGGACACAGGGGGAACAGGGAGGGTCAGATGCCATAATTACACACGACAATGGTATTGTGTCTGAATATTGTGGATATAAAATATACAACTATTCTGATTTGACATTAGAAAAAACTCATTTCCACCTGTTTTCCAAAGGCTTCAAGTTTATAAAGAGTTTTAAAGGAGACTTGTCACAGATTTTAATTGATTTAAAATTGTTCCTTAGAAAATTAAATCTTAAAATTCTTTATAACAAAGGAGTTGCAAACCAACATACAGGGGACAGTGCCAACCAAACCTCTACTAGAAGGAGTGTTTATAACCCTCCACTTCACCCTTTGCTCCATACTTTTGAGAATATTGTCACAAAGAAATATATGAAACATATAGTAAAAATACCGAAGGGTTTTGGCAGAATCACAATTTAAAAGCAGAAGAAGCCACCCTTCTGAAGAATTTAACACAAAATAAACAACTACGTTTCATGGAACCAGACAAAGGGGGAGGTTTGGTAATTTTTAAGCAAAACGATTATACAAAAGCCATAAGTACCATTTTGACACAAGAAAAAACCTATTGTTTGGTGTCCCTCAATGAAATTACTACTGCCTACAACAGAATTGACTCCCTTTTAGAGGAGTATTTGGTGGAACAACGAATTAACCAGACGACCTTTCATTTTCTCCGACAAACCCACCCACTGATTCCTGGTTTTTTCGGGATACCAAAAACACACAAAAACATCATGGAACCACCTTTTAGACCAATTGTCTCTGCCCGTGGATCTAAAACCCATCCCCTGGCAATATTTATTGATCAGAATTTCAAAAATATTGCAAAAAAACATAAACATCTTATAAAAGACTCCTGGGACTTTTTGGGCAAAATGCACCAAGGGTTATGGTCCAAGGATAGTCTCCTCATTACCATCGATGTGAAAGATTTATTTACCTGTATCCCTAGGAAAGAGGGCTTTGAATTTTTTGAAACCAGTATTCATAAACATTCTGAATTAACACCAGACAGAAAATCTTTATTAAATTAACCACAAAAAGGAGCGAAATGGCTTTGCAGTAAAAAATCCAGTTCCCAATGTAAAATAACAAAAACAAAAACAGCAAACCTCTATTTCCAAAGTAAAACAGCTTTTTCAGCTCATAAAAGTAGTATGCTGCAAAGTAAAGCAGGTGTAGCTGGTTCTTCAACCCAAAAAGAATCGCACAAAAGTATAATCCAAACGAGAACTTTAATAGCTAGCTAGAGTTAAGCGCTTTCACCAAATGGCTTTTTCAAAACTTCAACAACTGCCATTAAAAACAAAGCATTTAAATATACAATGGAAGAAGTTCATTGGTGCACATGACATAGTTAATTGACTTAAACTCTAGTTCATTTACATATATACAGAAATCCTTCTGATATACTTCTAAAATACATTTAAAAAAGCTAAGATAGTTTATTCATCATAATACAGAAGGACATAGTATAAATACACATCTATGACCTAAAACAAATGTAAAATGAGATAGTGAAATGTTATAAAAAGTTATAAAACA
Source organism: Protopterus annectens (assembly GCF_019279795.1). Taxonomy (NCBI): domain Eukaryota; kingdom Metazoa; phylum Chordata; order Ceratodontiformes; family Protopteridae; genus Protopterus; species Protopterus annectens. The sequence continues at coordinate 81,386,969 of NC_056751.1, read as the reverse complement.
TCCATAGTGTAGCATGAAGAGGAAAAAAGGGGTAAAATACGATTGATTCAAGTGTAACTATATAAAAATGCTCCATAAATATACATCCAGTTATAGAGACGTTCTCCAGAATGGTAGAGAATGATATATATAAGTACTATGATAACAGAAGTAAAAATACTACTAAAAAACGTAATTACAATCTTACCTATTTACAAAAACAAGCCTTAGACAATCTCAGAAATGACCTCTCAATAGTTATAAGACCAGCTGATAAGGGAGGCCCCATAGTGATTTTAGACTCCACTAGATACATCAGTATGATGGATTCTATGTTAAGTGATGGAACATTCTATGGTAATATAAGCCTTTTAGAGGTTGGTACGAAAGTCTTCCAAGTCTATGACACTCTAGATGACCTCCATCGTAGTCATATTATTTCGGATACCCTATTTGAATATCTTAGAGTTAGGAATCCCTTGATACCAGTAATACAAGGCTTACCGAAGATTCACAAGTCATTGACTTCCCTCCCCTGAGACCTATTGTAGCAGGGCAAGGATGGCTAACTGAGCCTTTTTCTATTCTACTAGAATATTTTCTTAGACCTTTAGTGGATAGTAATAAATTTATCCTTAAAGATAGCAAACAGTTTTTGCTTGACTTGTATGAGTTTACTGCTACACTGAAAGATAGGGAACCATTTTTACTGGTTACACTTGACGTTACTAGTCTCTTCACTATGATTCCTAACCAAGAAGGTATGTTAATGTTTCAAAGATATATTCGTAGTAAATCTAATTTTGAAGAAGGGACAGTGGACCTACTTTCTTTATTTTTAGAGATTGTTCTTGAGAACAATATGTTTATTTTGGAAAGGAGATCTATATACAGAAAGATGGCGTAGCTATGGGCACTTCATGTGCCAATAGCTACGCCAACATTGTGATGGCAGACTGGGAGGAGAATTTCTTTTTTCCGTTAACTTTATTCCAGAAATATGTGGGTTACTACAGACGGTTCGTAGATGACCTCTTTTTTATCTGGAAAGGAGATGAAGCATCCCTTCTGGAATTCTTTGATTCCATTAATGGACTAACGGATTTCTTGAAATTTACTATTAATTATTCCAGTATTGAAATATCATTTCTAGATGTCCGCATAAATAGATTACCTAGTGGTTTATTAAATACATCAGTGTATAGGAAACCCTGTTTTAGGAATACACTGTTGCATCGACATAGTATGCACCCCAGATATGTTTTTGAGAACATTATGAAAGGGCAGTTTATGCGAGCATCAAGGTTGAACCCATGCCCCTCAGGACATTCCAAAGAGACTGAATCACTTACAAATAGATTTTTGGAACGTAAATATGTGATGAGAGACATAGATAGGAATAGGAATCAGGTTGACAAGTTGAGAGACACAGTGGCTAAACCTTATTTTTCAAGGAAAGAAGCATCTGAAGCAGTACCAGCTATCAGTAGGGGTGATAATGTTAAGTTGTCCTTATTTTACTCTAGAGATGTTGACAAGATCAAGGAGATAGTACATAGACATTGGGGAATCCTTGGATTGGATGACCAAATCATAGAAGTAGTAGGTGATAATCCAAGGTTTGTCTATAAGAATAAACCCAATCTAAAAAGGACCTTATGCCATCGCCCTTTAGTAGAACATGGTTACCAGAAACCAAGATCTGACCATAATACAATATCCTGTCAAAATTGTAATCAATGTCAATATATAGACAACAGTGACACTTTTAAACATCCGACAACACAAAAATTTATACTTTAATACTGGCACCAATTGCACCAGCAATAATGTTGTATATATTGCTAAGTGTGTCTCTTGTCCGGTATTTTATGTAGGCAAGACTTGTAGACAACTTAGAGAACGTATAAGAGAACATGTTTACAACATTAGGATAGCATCTGATCATAATGCACTTGCCAGACATGTTAGAAATACAGGACCTGACCATTACTTTAACTTTAGTGTACTACAACAAGTTGAACCTAATCTCAGAGGTGGAGATGTTGATTCACATTTATTGGAATGTGAACTGAGATGGATTGTCCGCCTTAGAGCGGACAAATTCCCTGGTGTCAATGATAGAGTCCAGGTTAAACCATTACTACGTAAGAAAAGGGTTTTTAGACCCCTACTTAGTTATTTCTCCCTTCCCATACACACGCCTACCTGTATCACCATTGTCTACTGAGGTAGATTGTCCCCCCTCTCTGAGCAGACATTTCCCTGGTGTCATTGATGGAGTTCAGGTTTTACCTTTTACTGTGTAAGCAAAATGTTTTTAGTTTACACACTTAGTTGCCTCCCCCCCCCCTTTTTATACACATACCTACCTGCACTACTTTTTAATTCATGTACTATCATGTATCTGAACCCTGTTGCACATATAGACTTATATAGACTTTTATGGAGCATTTTTATATAGTTACACTTGAACCAATCGTATTTTACCCCTTTTTTCCTCTTCATGCTACACTATGGATGTTTTATAACTTTTATAACATTTCACTATCTCATTTTACATTTGTTTTAGGTCATAGATGTGTATTTATACTATGTCCTTCTGTATTATGATGAATAAACTATCTTAGCTTTTCTAAATGTATTTTAGAAGTATATCAGAAGGATTTCTGTATATATGTAAATGAACTAGAGTTTAAGTCAATTAACTATGTCATGTGCACCAATGAACTTCTTCCATTGTATATTTAAATGCTTTGTCTTTAATGGCAGTTGTTGAAGTTTTGAAAAAGCCATTTGGTGAAAGCGCTTAACTCTAGCTAGCTATTAAAGTTCTCGTTTGGATTATACTTTTGTGCGATTCTTTTTGGGTTGAAGAACCAGCTACACCTGCTTTACTTTGCAGCATACTACTTTTATGAGCTGAAAAAGCTGTTTTACTTTGGAAATAGAGGTTTGCTGTTTTGTTTTGTTTTGTTATTTTACATTGGGAACTGGATTTTTTACTGCAAAGCCATTTCGCTCCTTTTTGTGGTTAATTTATTTATGATACACTGTCGTCTGAATTAGGAGCATTTACCTTTTACTGCAAGCAACTTGTTGCCTGGTTTTATTCTATTCCTGTTTAACGCCTGCAGTAAGGAATGGCTAGCAGTCCATCGGAGGTGAATGTGGAACTACCCTATAGACCAGAGGAACTGGATCGCGCTAATCGGAAGTTAACACGTTTCAGGAGTTGTTTAACAGCTACAGAGAACATTTTATTACTTGTTGAACCAGAAATTGGAACTGGTAATATCTCTGACATCGCAGAGATAGGGAGGGAACTTGATAAGATGGAATTTGACTTTATTAAATTAAAGAGGCTCCAGTTGCAACGGCAACATTTTGAGGCATGTCTTGAGAGACGCGTGATACCTCGAGGTCTACGCGTTCTCAAGATGCCAACCTCAGGTAACAACTTTCCTGAGCTGTTGCTTAAATGGCAACAGCTCAATTTAGAACTCAGTTTTAATTATATGAGACTCCTTAATGAGTTTCATTTTCATGAAGAGGAACTTTTAAGGAAAAGTGTAAATGAAAAATATGAGTGTTTTGTTAATAAATTTCAGAGTCCACAGGCACAATATGGTATGGAGAAACTACTAGACAATGTTCAATTATTTGAGAAGAGAACTCTTGAAATAAAAAAGAATAAACTTTTGAGGGACATACAGGATTTCCAAAATGGGAATGTCTTTACTTGGCCACGTTACAGCAAAGAACAGGGTAATGGACATGTATTTAGAAATGTAACTGAAACAAGTAATGACAATAATGTTAATGTAACAAAAGCTGTACGCATTTGTTCTGAAGTGAATAATACATGTACTACTAAGGATGTTATCCCACCATTACTTAATGAAGTAACAATGGTTAACCATGTCGATGTTACTACCAATGCTATAACGAATGAAAATACATCAGATGTGGTACATATTGTATACTCAGAGGATGTTGCAAGTCCCATTACAGATAAAGGGAAAGTGGCTAACATACTCTCAGATAAAAGTAATGAACCAGTAGTTAGGAAGAAGAATATGAAGGAACTGAATGATATTTTCCCAAGAACTGGTAATAGTAGATCTCCCATATGTACCCCTTTCCCCATAGCCAACAAATCCTTCCCAGGGAGACAGAGATCCCAAAGCAGAGGGAGGAACAAACGGAAAGGGTCAGGAGGGAAACATCCAGGACCAAGTTTGAAGAAAATGTGGGAGAAAACAGGGGGACCCTAGTGGTCAACTTGTCTAACAGGCCTTTAAGTACCTTTGAAGAGGAAGTTTTAAACAAGGGCCTAAGTTTTATCCCTACACGAGATAGTGAATTAACAGACTCTATTTTAGATGTAAAGATGTTTATTAGGAATATCCAACTGAAATTGAATTTTAGAGATCAAGACCAAGTAGAGGAGAAAAGAGATTTGGAGAGGTTTAGACCTAATAGTTTATATATTCCAAATATACATCCAGTTATAGAGACGTTCTCCAGAATGGTAGAGAATGATATATATAAGTACTATGATAACAGAAGTAAAAATACTACTAAAAACGTAATTACAATCTTACCTATTTACAAAAACAAGCCTTAGACAATCTCAGAAATGACCTCTCAATAGTTATAAGACCAGCTGATAAGGGAGGCCCCATAGTGATTTTAGACTCCACTAGATACATCAGTATGATGGATTCTATGTTAAGTGATGGAACATTCTATGGTAATATAAGCCTTTTAGAGGTTGGTACGAAAGTCTTCCAAGTCTATGACACTCTAGATGACCTCCATCGTAGTCATATTATTTCGGATACCCTATTTGAATATCTTAGAGTTAGGAATCCCTTGATACCAGTAATACAAGGCTTACCGAAGATTCACAAGTCATTGACTTCCCCTCCCCTGAGACCTATTGTAGCAGGGCAAGGATGGCTAACTGAGCCTTTTCTATTCTACTAGAATATTTTCTTAGACCTTTAGTGGATAGTAATAAATTTATCCTTAAAGATAGCAAACAGTTTTGCTTGACTTGTATGAGTTTACTGCTACACTGAAAGATAGGGAACCATTTTTACTGGTTACACTTGACGTTACTAGTCTCTTCACTATGATTCCTAACCAAGAAGGTATGTTAATGTTTCAAAGATATATTCGTAGTAAATCTAATTTTGAAGAAGGGACAGTGGACCTACTTTCTTTATTTTTAGAGATTGTTCTTGAGAACAATATGTTTATTTTGGAAAGGAGATCTATATACAGAAAGATGGCGTAGCTATGGGCACTTCATGTGCCAATAGCTACGCCAACATTGTGATGGCAGACTGGGAGGAGAATTTCTTTTTCCATTAACTTTATTCCAGAAATATGTGGGTTACTACAGACGGTTCGTAGATGACCTCTTTTTATCTGGAAAGGAGATGAAGCATCCCTTCTGGAATTCTTTGATTCCATTAATGGACTAACGGATTTCTTGAAATTTACTATTAATTATTCCAGTATTGAAATATCATTTCTAGATGTCCGCATAAATAGATTACCTAGTGGTTTATTAAATACATCAGTGTATAGGAAACCCTGTTTTAGGAATACACTGTTGCATCGACATAGTATGCACCCCAGATATGTTTTTGAGAACATTATGAAAGGGCAGTTTATGCGAGCATCAAGGTTGAACCCATGCCCCTCAGGACATTCCAAAGAGACTGAATCACTTACAAATAGATTTTTGGAACGTAAATATGTGATGAGAGACATAGATAGGAATAGGAATCAGGTTGACAAGTTGAGAGACACAGTGGCTAAACCTTATTTTTCAAGGAAAGAAGCATCTGAAGCAGTACCAGCTATCAGTAGGGGTGATAATGTTAAGTTGTCCTTATTTTACTCTAGAGATGTTGACAAGATCAAGGAGATAGTACATAGACATTGGGGAATCCTTGGATTGGATGACCAAATCATAGAAGTAGTAGGTGATAATCCAAGGTTTGTCTATAAGAATAAACCCAATCTAAAAGGACCTTATGCCATCGCCCTTTAGTAGAACATGGTTACCAGAAACCAAGATCTGACCATAATACAATATCCTGTCAAAATTGTAATCAATGTCAATATATAGACAACAGTGACACTTTTAAACATCCGACAACACAAAAAATTTTTACTTTAATACTGGCACCAATTGCACCAGCAATAATGTTGTATATATTGCTAAGTGTGTCTCTTGTCCGGTATTTTATGTAGGCAAGACTTGTAGACAACTTAGAGAACGTATAAGAGAACATGTTTACAACATTAGGATAGCATCTGATCATAATGCACTTGCCAGACATGTTAGAAATACAGGACCTGACCATTACTTTAACTTTAGTGTACTACAACAAGTTGAACCTAATCTCAGAGGTGGAGATGTTGATTCACATTTATTGGAATGTGAACTGAGATGGATTGTCCGCCTTAGAGCGGACAAATTCCCTGGTGTCAATGATAGAGTCCAGGTTAAACCATTACTACGTAAGAAAAGGGTTTTTAGACCCCCTACTTAGTTATTTCTCCCTTCCCATACACACGCCTACCTGTATCACCATTGTCTACTGAGGTGGATCGTCCCCCCTCTCTGAGCAGACATTTTCCCTGGTGTCATTGATGGAGTTCAGGTTTTACCTTTTACTGTGTAAGCAAAATGTTTTTAGTTTACACACTTAGTTGCCTCCCCCCCCCCCTTTTTATACACATACCTACCTGCACTACTTTTTAATTCATGTACTATCATGTATCTGAACCCTGTTGCACATATAGACTTATATAGACTTTTATGGAGCATTTTTATATAGTTACACTTGAATCAATCGTATTTTACCCCTTTTTTCCTCTTCATGCTACACTATGGATGTTTTATAACTTTTTATAACATTTCACTATCTCATTTTACATTTGTTTTAGGTCATAGATGTGTATTTATACTATGTCCTTCTGTATTATGATGAATAAACTATCTTAGCTTTTTAAATGTATTTTAGAAGTATATCAGAAGGATTTCTGTATATATGTAAATGAACTAGAGTTTAAGTCAATTAACTATGTCATGTGCACCAATGAACTTCTTCCATTGTATATTTAAATGCTTTGTTTTTAATGGCAGTTGTTGAAGTTTTGAAAAGCCATTTGGTGAAAGCGCTTAACTCTAGCTAGCTATTAAAGTTCTCGTTTGGATTATACTTTTGTGCGATTCTTTTTGGGTTGAAGAACCAGCTACACTTGCTTTACTTTGCAGCATACTACTTTTATGAGCTGAAAAAGCTGTTTTACTTTGGAAATAGAGGTTTGCTGTTTTTGTTTTTGTTATTTTACATTGGGAACTGGATTTTTTACTGCAAAGCCATTTCGCTCCTTTTTGTGGTTAATTTATTTATGATGCACTGTCGTCTGAATTAGGAGCGTTTACCTTTTACTGCAAGCAACTTGTTGCCTGGTTTTATAGAAAATCTTTATTGTTGGAACTAATGGAAATAGTTTTAGACAATAACTTTATAAACTTCGAAGGGGTTTTTTACAAACAAACCAGTGGAGTGGCAATGGGGGCAGCTTGCGCCCCCATTTATGCCAACCTGGTACTCCTGGAATGGGAGACCTTACACATTTTTGAGAGTGTTTTTTCTGCTAAAATCACAGCTTATTACAGATTTTTGGATGACATTTTTGTGATTTGGGAGGGGACACCAGTTGAGTTGGAAGAATTTATTTTACACATCAACCAAACCACCTCCTGGTTGTCTTTTACTCACCAAGTTAGTGCAGAATGTATCAATTATCTAGACATTACACTATCCAAAACCTTGAATGGTTTTAAATCTCGGGTGTATAGAAAACCAACTTGGTGTAACAGCTACCTCCACTTTGACAGCCAACATCCTTTTTTCCAGAAAAAAGGTATTATAAAAGGGCAGGCTGTCAGAGTGGCTAGGATGACATCCCACATAGAAGATCTCCAACCAGAATTCATTAAACTGGGTAAAATGTTTGGAGAAAGAGGGTATCCTGAGGTTTTGGTAGAAAACATTTTGACGGAAGTATATAACGGGTGGGGGACCCGTTTCAAACCTTTACTTGGGCACCCCATTGAGAATATAGAAACATCAGAAGATAGACCCCATGAATTTTCAAGTTCTTGTTCTATTCAACACAACAACTTTTCTCCTATTTTTAAAAAATCTTACAAGATAATTGGTCTATTTTAAAACTAACCCTGAAATTATTGAAGTTATAGGAATCAACCTGCATTTATTCATCGGGTGGGCAATAATTTTAAAAGAACCTTGGAAGGAAGAGATTATTCTTACAAGAACTCTAGGGTACCCACCCTGTGGTAGATGTACCCAATGTTCCTCTATCAACACCTCCAATAGTATTGTTTTAAAAATGGGTTGAATACGGAGGTTAAATTCTGTAGGGTAACTGTTATTCTTCCATGGTGGTGTATTTGGCAACCTGTTGTTATTGCCCATGTTATTACGTGGGCAAAACTGAACGTCATTTAAAAGAAAGGATTTACGAACATAAGAACGATATAAAAAATAAAAAAGAGACCAGTGCTTTATACAAACACACCACCATGTGCCAACCCGTCCCTTCTTTTAAATTTGGTATCATAGATACGGTCAATTTGGAAATCAGAGGAGGAGATAACAAAAATATTTTACTGCAGAAGGAAGTTAGATGGCAGTTAAGATTAAAATCCAATATTTCTCCAGGTTTAAATGAGTATATAAACATCAAAGCCATCTTAACAGGAAAGGCAAATATACATTGAAAATGGCATAAATATATTTTCAACACATCAGATGTAACCATACATTTTACATCAACTTACCCATGAAATAATGTTGTAGACTATTCCTTTGTTTATTTATATTTTTAACAAAAATTTTTCATTATGCATTATTTTTTAATCTGTTAGAAGTGTGTGTATACATACAAACAACCACCAACATGTTCTTGTTTCTTTAAATTTTGAATGTTCAGTATCTTTAGAATTTTATTGATTAATTGTTTTATTAATGTGAAGATTTCATTGGTTAAACATTTTTTATAAATTATGTCAGTTATAGTGGGACTTTATCTGATGAAGTTTGTTTTATGCAGACGAAAGCGCTCATATGAATTGTATTTTACATTAAAGGATTGGACTTCTCAGCAGGTGAACTGTGTTTTGTTATCAGCTGTATAAAAGGACAGTTATGAGAGAGAAAATGATGCTTAAAAACAAAATAAGATTATCTGAAGACAGTGGCTAGACAGTCAGGGCTGAGTTCTTGAAGTCCTGTTTAACAAATGATGGCAGATACATTACTGAAAATCCTTACTAGTGAAGCTGCAGTGCGGCAGAAAGACAAACAGCAAGGAATTCAGACATTTGTGGCACATCAATAATGCAGTTCTTAAGTACCAAACAGGGGTAGGCTGCAATGCATTTATTTAATTAGTTTTATTGATCCTTCGCAGTCTCTGGTTGCAGGAAATGGGAGCACTGTAGGTGTAATAAGTAAAGTAGGGTGCTTAGTTTAAGAATGAATCTGGGATATCAGGACAAAATGCTCACACAACGTAACTTGCCCATTTCAGCATGGAGCCATTAGTTTGAGAAAACAGAACCTATGAGTACATGCACATGATGAATACAAGTTTTCATGCACACAAAATTCAGTAACTAAACTAAAAATTTTTGTTGGTGGCAAATTTCCGTACACCCTGTCACTGTGGGAGTATTCTTAATCCAAAATAACTCTTAACTCAGAGAAAGAGTGATTACTCATAAAAATGAAAAGAAAAAAAGATTACTCTTTCTCCAACATCCCCTTGATGTCAAAGTTTAAAAAGTGAACACATTTCTAGCCTAAACATATTATTGCAACAGCAAGTAGCTACAGACCAAACCCTGAGATAATAGACTCAATTAAAAAGAGCAAGTCAGCTTTGAACACACCATGTATACTTAATACTGACACTATGTTGGAAACATAAAAAAAATTAGCAGTTAGGAGAAAGTCAATGTGCATGTATACACACACACATCTCTGTCTCTCTGTATATACACACACACACACACACACACACACACACACACACACACACACACACACACACACACATATATGGGTCTACTACCAGAGATTGAAATTACACTATTTCGAAATCCGGTAGAAGATGCCCACTAATGCGAAAATGCACTTCACCGAAAGTGCACTTTTGCGAACGCCACTAGAGCGAATGGTTAGGACCTTAGTGTTAGGGCTTGGGTTAAGGATACTGGATAGCTAGTAGGGCTATCCACTATCCTTAACCCAAGCCCTAACCCTAAGGTCCATGACTACTGTACCACAATGGAGGAAATTGTATTTCCTCCACGGTGCAGTAGTCACGGAACTATGCCCTCCACTGTGGTGCGGTAGTCATGGACCTTAGGGTTAGGGCTTGGGTTAAGGATAGTGGATAGCTAGTAGGGCTATCCACTATCCTTAACCCTAGCCCTAACCCTAAAGTCCATGACTACCGCACCACAGTGGAGGACATTGCCCATTTGTTCTAGTGGTGTTCGCGAAACTGCACTTTCGGAGAAGTGCACTTTCATGTTAGTGGGCATCTATTACGGTAGTAGACCCATATATTTTAAATATATATATATATATATATATATATATACACATATATATATATATATATATATATATATATATATATAGGTGTCGGATATCCTGTTGAAATGATAGAATGCTGTCACCCAGGAGACCGATGGCATTTTGTTGATTTGTTGATGCAGACAGATGGTCAACAGGGGTGCAAGATCAACAATCACCAGGTATTGGAATATTTCCTTTCCTCTGGGATTATGCAATCTCAGGGTTAGTATATATATTTTGCAGGATTTGTGTGTGTGTGTGTGTGTGTGTGTGTGTGTGTGTGTGTGTGTGTGGGTGGGGGGGGGGTACAAGGGGGCATATGCCCTGCAAAAACACTTGCTGTTGGTTTAATCCACTCGTGGGTAATTCTCAGAACATGTTGAGGTTTGTGACTGACATTATGATGTTGATGTACTTGGTCTCGGCGCACTGTCTGTCCGATTGTCCGCCACAGACACACGTGTGTGTGTGTGTGTGTATAATTTATACACACACACCTCTCTCTCTCTCTGTCTACATAAAATCAATATTTTGAAAAGCTATTAACTCTAACAGTAGGTATTTCAGACATTCACCATTCTTTAACACATATTCTGTTTGCTTTGACAAGCAAACACATCTGGCTCAATGCTGTAGAGTAATTACACTTACTTAAAATAAAAAGGCTTATGCATTAGAATTCAGAAGGTATACTTTGTTTTTTAATAAAAACTGATCACATAGTTTACAGAACATAAAGCAGTCTCACCTTACTTATGCTCAGAGTCCATGATTTCTGTCCCAGCTTTCATCTATGAGCTTCCCAGCTCCGAGTCTCTTTTAGTCTGTTCTTAGGTCTCTGCTTTCACATTTTCCTCAATACATTTTTTTCAGCACCTTACTACATTTGATATTAGGGGTGTAGCAAGCAAATTCTATTTGTACTCACAAGCACTTAGTGCTACCCCTGACACCTAGTTATCACTTAAAAATGGACACCTCTCTCAAAAATTCTGTCCTCCAAGCACTTAATAAATGTAAGTAACATTTTCAGCTGTTAACCCTACAACTAATAAAAATATAGTTTTTAGATTAGCAGTATCACATCTGTCATTAGAAGCAGTCAGGCAGTTGTAGACATAATCTTCTTCTTCTTCTTTTGGCTTTTCCCGGTTAGGTGTCACCACAGCGGATCACCTGTCCGCTCATGATTGGCAGTGGAGTTTTACGGTGTCGAGTTGCCAGCCTGGCGCCCAACCTTCCACAGAAGGCACACACATGCACACACTCACACCTAGGGCCAATTTAGAGTGTCCAATCCACCTACTGCATGTCTTTGGGATGTGGTATATCATGAAAAATACCACGTTGTTATGATGCTCAGAAAAACAAAGATGTACTCAGTAGAGTACAAAGAGTGTGCCTGGCTACACCCTTGCTTGATGTGTATATCACCTGTAAGTAATTTTTCAACAATTTCATATCACTATGTTCAAACATTTAGCAGCGTTTGTCACTCTACCACTGTTTTTTTTCTCCATGCAGTTCTTTTAAACTGGGTTTAACAATTATTTCATTCTGTTCACTCTCAGATTCCAGTTTCTATGTCTGGCTGTTTGTGTGGGGAATGGCAGAGAGAAGCCTATAGTGTTATTTAGCACAGCATAGCTTAACCGGTAGCAATTAAAACTTGTATTTCACTTGGAGTTTAGTGAATGTGGTCCAAGTACAGCTAACCCCACAGCTTGTGACCACAGACCTTTAGGCTGCACCTCTGAGCTACCAATCAGTTACAAATCCACTCAACAATCCTTCTTTGGGGAGGTGCTCTGCCACTCCTGTTTCAAAACACACCTTTTTTAGACTAACAGTAAATCAGAAGCACTTTGCATACTTTCTTATGGGGGTTACTGGTAGCAGAAACTGATTTTTTTGAACAGTTCTGCACCAGATGTAATATTTTGGGGAAGTATTAACTCAAATTGTAGACATTTTATGCATTTATCTTTCTTTTGCACATTTGCAGTTTACTTTATCAAGAAAATCCTGCAGATGTGAGGTTGTGTGGTAGTGGTAGTAAAGTTTACTTTTTTTGTCCCCTTTTCTATCATGTTACCAGTCTGACGCTCTAGTGCCTGTGTCCACATGAAATCTACCAGCCAATCTCCTTACCCCCAGAAGTGCTTCAGTATGCTGGGGATACTCATGGATCTTAAGAGTCACTGGGGCTTGGCTGTCTCTGCTTCTGTCTGTTCTTTTTTTTTTGTATAACCTACCCACTACTCCCTCCCTTGTGGCGTTGTGGTTATGTCTGAGGGATGAGTATGCAATAGGGACATTACAGCTTATCGCCCTGCCTCTGCAGCAGCTCAGCCAGGTCCACCTCCTGCCTTCTCTTTGTATCACATCTACTCCCACTGACATCCCCAGCCTCTATCAGGGATTGTCACAGGAGATACCCGTGTCTCTGTCCTCCCACCAGGATAGGCAAGCCCATCCTCTTCTGCTGCTCTGTTAGTCATCTGAGCCACTAATAAAACGCGGGTCACGTGGGTTGTAGTCAGGGTTTCATCCCTCTAAGCCACCAGGGTAGCCATAATAATGTTTATTTAACATAAAAAGCTTTTCCATAAGAGTTTACAAGGCATACCTTTATGAATAAAAAATAATCTCGTAATTTGCTGAAAAAATTCAGTTTTACCTTATTTACATTCACAGTCCAAAATTTCTGTCCCAGCCTTCCTTTTTGAGCTTCCCAACTCTAGTCTGGTCTCAGGACTCAACCTGTCTCTCACTGTGTCTGGTTCAGTTTCTCTGCCTCTGTCTCTGTTCATGATTCAAGAAAATCTATCATGTTCGAGGTAGCATGCTAATAAAGTTAATTTTTTTGTCCCCTTTTCTATCTTGTTACCATTCGTCTCCTCCCAATGATGTCTCCAACCTCTATTAGGAATCACCACAGGAGATGCCTGTGTCACAGCCCTCCCTCAGGATAGGCATGCCCATCCTTTTCTGCTGCTCTGTCAGTCATCCTAGCCACTTATCGAACCTGGGTCACCTGGGTTGTAGTCAGGGTTTTATCCCTCTAAGCTACTAGGGCAGCAGCAATAATATTTGCTTAACAGAAAAAGCTTTTCCATAAGAATCTACATGAACAAAACATATTCATGTAATTTGCAGAAGAAAAACAGTCTTGCCTTATTTTTATTCACATTCCAAAATTTCTGTCCCAGCCTTCCTTAATGAGCTTCCCAACTCTAGTTTGCTTTCTGGACTCTGTCTCTCACTGTGTCTGGTTCGGTCTCTCTGTCTCTGTCTCTGTTCATAATTAAAAATTGTGCTTCTAAGTCTTATTATTTCATAGGCAAATTACTCTGTGTTTGTCTGTCTTGCTATCTGTCTGTAAAAGAAGTAATCTCTGCTTATCTGTCTCCAGCCCTAGCTGTTATAGGAAAAGATAGTGGCATCCCTCACTTGGAGAAGTGTGAATTCTACTCCCACACTGCCCCAAGACTGTAGCTCCACATACCCTATAGCAGTCACTTGAGGGAACTATATGGCTGACCAATCATTTGACCAACAAGATTGGTCAAAGTAAAGAGAAAGACTGGGATAATAATACTGCATAATGTCTAATATAAAATAGACCCGTCAGAAGAGGTGCTTTAAAAAGCAGAATTATGCAGCCCTTGATAGCCAGTGCAACTCTAGCTGGAATGTGATAGTCGCACGTCAATTTAATGCACATATTTATCAGAGTGAAATGATATCATCATATCTCACAAGATATAACTCCTTTTCAATATGTTAAAAT
>NC_056751.1:81094991-81367491 GCF_019279795.1 Protopterus annectens | reverse complement strand
CAGAAGGGGGGGAAGATGTGGGTCCGTAAAGCCCAAGGAGCTACACCGGACGCACGTGGTCAGTTTACCCCCAGAGGCAGAGGGGGTAACAATAATAGATGCCGCCCTAGAGGCAGGGGGGTCCTCAGAACCAGGGCAACAGGGAGTCTCTTCCTGAGAAGCCCTTTCAGCATCCCTGAGGTGTTGCCCGACTGTCCACCCTTGGAGGCAGCCGGGGAAGGACTTCACTGTACCCAGTAGCCTGGCAATCCCTATCACAAGAGATGTGGGTACAGTCGATCATATCCGAGGGTTACAAAATCCCTTCGAAGGTTTCCCGTACCTCTACAATCCCTTCCAGACATCTCACCCGGTCAAAGGGATTTGGCAGAACAGGAGGTTTCAAAGCTCCTAGAAGAAAGAGCCGTCCAGACTGTGCCGGCAGACCAGGTAGGATCCGGCGTCTACTCGAGATTCTTTTGGTCCCCAAAAGGACGGGAGATTGGAGACCAATATTAGACCTGAGCAATCTAAACAGATTTGTCAAGAAGGCAAGATTCCGGATGGTCACACTTCAGTCCATTCTGCCCTTTCTGGGCAAGGACAACTGGATGTGCTCTATAGACCTTCAGGATGCGTACTATCACATAAAGATTCACAGACGCTCCAGAAGGTTTCTCCGCTTTCGGCTAGGGACCAGTCATTACCAATTCAGAGCACTGCCCTTTGGCCTCACTTCAACCCCCAGAGTGTTTACCAAATGCATGGCAGTGGTCACAGCTCATCTGAGACGTCAAGGATTCCAGGTGTTTCCCTACTTGGACGACTGGCTCCTCTCCGCCACCACCAAGTGTCAGCTTCTTCAGTCCAGAGACTACACTCTACAGCTTTGCAGGAGTTTGGGAATTTCAGTAAATTTCGAAAAATCTTCTCTGCTGCCTTGCCAATCTATCACCTTTATAGGCACAGAATTAAACACCGTCAAAATGTTAGCCAAACTAACAGATCAAAGAATTCTGGACATCCAAAAATTCGTTCGGATTCTATTGCAGAGCAACAAGATCAAAGCCAGATTTATACTGAAGGTTCTAGGTCTTATGGCTGTGGCCATTGTTCTTCTACCACTGGCTCGCTTCCACATGCGTCTTCTGCAGTGGATGCTTTTCACGCAGTGGTCATACCACAGTCTTCCGATGAGGCACGAAATCTTAGTCACAAAGTCGTGCAGAGCTCATCTGAATTGGTGGATATCTTCCCCTCTTCTTCATCAGGGCCGACCATTTATTCCCCCTCCTCCAGTTGCCACAGTCACTACGGATGCCTCTCTGATCGGGTGGGGGGGCATTATCAGGGCAGGATGGTCCACGGGACGTGGCAACCCATAGAATACCATCTGCACATAAATGTCCTGGAGATGAGAGCAGTGCTTTTAACGTTGCAAGCCCTCAACGACTTTCTTCCCACGGGGACTATTGCAGTACAAACGGACAACATGTCCGTGGTCTGGTACATCAACAAGCAGGGCGGGACCAGGTCCTATCCGTTATGTCGAGAAGCTCTCAGACTTTGGCAATGGGCGATCTCCTCTCATCGGTTTCTGATAGCAACGCACATCCCCGGCAGGTCCAACCTATTGGCGGACAGGCTGAGCAGATCCATTCTGATGCCTCACGAGTGGTCTCTCAATCAATCTGTAGTGGATCAGATTTTTCTGAAGTGGGGCACTCCTTGTTGCAATCTTTTTACTACTCCTCAAAACAACAAGTGCCCCGATTTTTTCACTCTCTTTCCCCTTCCAGGCCAACCCCTGAGAGACTCTCTAACCCAGGATTGGCCCCGGGGACTTCTGTACGCTTTTCGTCCCTTTCCCTTGATTCCACAAGTCATTCAGAAAGCCACCGTTTTGAGGGCCAAGTTGATCCTCATTGCCCCATATTGGCCTCGACAAATTTGGTTTCCGTCTCTGCATCGTCACCTTCTGGTGCAGCCCTGGCATCTGGACCCAGTTCGGATCTCTTGATCCACCAGTCGGGTCAGCAGCACCGGGCCATTCATTCTCTCAACCTCACTGCTTGGTTGCTCCACTTCCTTCCCTAGCCAGGCTACCGATGATTTCTGACTCAGTCAGAGACATCTTAGTGTCTTCTTTAAAGTCATCCACTAGGACTGTTTATGCTAGCAAGTGGCGACGTTTTTCTATTTGGGCAAATTCCAGAAATATTGATCCCTTTACTGCTCCTGTACATTCTGTTTTAGATTTCCTGGCGGAGGTTTTTCATTCAGGATCCTTGTCATCTACAGTCAAAGTACAACTGGCTGCTATTTCCAAGTATCATGTTGGCTTGCATGACAATA
Source organism: Protopterus annectens (assembly GCF_019279795.1). Lineage (NCBI taxonomy): Eukaryota > Metazoa > Chordata > Ceratodontiformes > Protopteridae > Protopterus > Protopterus annectens. The sequence goes on along the minus strand of NC_056751.1, from coordinate 81,365,157 downwards.
ACATTATGTCTCATAGATTATGCAAGGCCTTTCTGAGAGGAGTTTTTCTCCTAAAGCCGCCTATAAAGCATCCTCCTCCGCAATGGGATCTAAACTTAATGTTGGCATCCTTGATACTACCTCACTTCGAACCGTCTGCTTCATGTACTATGAAGTTATTTACCTGGAAAACAATATTGTAACAGGCTGTCACTTGTGCAAGAAGGGTTTCAGATTCAAGCTCTCTGCATTCGTTCCCCTTATTTGGTTTTCATAAGGACAGGGTATCATTAAGAACGAACCCTTCCTTTCTCCCCAAAGTTGTGTCTCAAACCAATATTAACCAATCTATAGATCTACCAGTCTTTTTCCCAAACTATTCCGACAGAGCTGAACAGAAACTGCATTTTTTGGATGTCCATCGTCAGCTCAGGTACTATTTGCATAGAACTAAACAATTCAGGAAATCGGACCAATTATTTGTCTCCTATGCAGAAAACAGGATAGGTCTTCCAGTTTCTAAAGTGACCTTATTCAGATGGTTGACTTCCACCATTTCCTATGTGTACTCTCTCAGAGGCAAACAGCTATCTTCTAAACCAAAAGCACACTCAACCAGGAGTCTATCCACTTCTGCAGCCTTTCAGGATAGACTACCCATTGATACCATTTGTGCAGCAGCTACTTGGGCCACGCCTCATACCTTTGTCTCTCATTACAAGTTGGACTTGGCCTCCAGAGATAGGGCCAGTTTTGGTTCCACAGTTCTCAAGAGTCTGTTCCATTGAGCCACCCGGGATACAGGTGCTAGGACGCTGTCCCATCCAGCAAGAATGAAGGCGAGATTGACAACTTAACATTTAGAAGTTATGTACCTACCATAACGTTCCATGTTAGTTGTCTTCTGTCGCCTTCTTTCTTGCGTCCCTCCCTCCTTCCCCCTGGCCTGGACAGATCTTGAAGAGTTCCTATCAGGTTGTTTTCCTCCTGAGCCTTCATATGAGGACTTCTATTATGAACTTGTGTTCCTAATTATGTTAGGTTAGTCTTTAGCAGGGTAGGTTAGCTACCAAACGAGATCTGAGGTAGTTCCGCCTTGCATCATGGGATATAGGGTTGCCTCGAGCTGGTAAAAGGAGTTCTCAAGCTAAAGCAAGTGCCGAGTCGGAGCCGAGGATCAGCTCCGAACCCATCCAGCAAGAAAGAAGGCGAGAGAAGACAACTAACATGGAACGTTATGGTAGGTACATAACTTCTAATTCAATGAAAACCTGGGATACTGATTTATGGATCTCAAAAAATGAAATTCCAGTTTCGTGAAATGAAATTCAGGAATTATACCTATGAATGTCCTTACATTCACCGCTGTAGTATTCCTTACTAATGGGATTCCCTGCTGTGAAGCCCTCCGTCCAGCCAGTTTACAAAAGTTTACCATTGCTTTAAGGTACGCTGAATGTCACCTGCTTAATCCTTGCGTAAGGTAGGGCATAAAGATGATGTTCAGATGTACCATCCTCAGAACTTTTTTGCCGCCAGCCAAACGCTGTTTTAACAGCCGGTCTGTTGCATACATCCGTTTTTCTGTTTATTGGCTATTCTGTGCACACCTTTACCAAACATTCCCAGTTGGATGGTATCTCCACATGTGGACTTGTGTACATACCTTTACCAAACATTCCCAGTTGGATAGAATCTCCAGAGCCAGAGCTGGTTTTGCTGCTGCCATTCTTCATGGCTTCTTGGAGGCTCTGCTGCTTCCTCCTCCCAGGTTTCTTCTTGACCTTTGGCCTCTCCCATTTGTAAGGAATACTGCAGTGGTGAATGTAAGGACATAGTACAGTTGTGTAAAATCTTACCATAGCGGCAGATGTCCTTGCCTTCACCACTGCAGTATTCACTCCCTCCCTCCATCCCCCTGGTCTTTTTCCCTTTTTGGCTGTGCAGATTCTCCTTGGTTTTTCTTGGACTGCTGTTCCTACTGGGGCAATCTGTTCTGAGGATGGTACGCCTGAATGTCACCTTTATGCCCTACCTTATGCAAGGAGTGTGCAGGTGATGTTCAGCGTACCTTAAAGCAACAGTAGGCTTTTGTACACTGGTCGGATGGAGGGCTTCATAGCAGGGAATCGCATTAGTAAGGAATAATGCAGCAGTGAAGGCAAGGACATGTACCATTATGGTAAGATTTTACACAACTGTACTTTTTTAAGTGTAATTTCTAATCTTTACTGTTATTTCATTATGATTTTCTAGTGTGTGTGTGTGTGTGTGTGTGTGTATGGCTTTCTCTGTCTATATATATATATATATATATCTATATCTATATATATATATATATATATATATATATATATATATATATATATATATATATATATATATATATATATACACAGTGGATATAAAAAGTGTACGCACCCCTTTAAAAAATGTCAGATTTTTGTGATATAAAAAATGAGACTACTGTACAATTCAATTGAAAAGCAAACAAATCTGAATCTGTTAGGGGGAAAAATATAAAAAAATAAAAAATGTACAATAAGCTGGTTGCATAAGTGTGCACACCCTTAAACTAATACTTTGTTGAAGCACCTTTTGATTTAAATACAGCATTCAGTCTTCTTCCGTAGGAGTCTATCAGCATGGCACATCTTCAATTGGCAATATTTGCCCACTCTTCCTTGCAAAAGTGTTCCAAATCTGTCAGATTGTGAGGGCATCTCTTCTGCACAGCTCTCTTCAGGTCACCCCACAGCTTTTCTATTGGATTTAGGTCTGGGCTCTGGCTGGGTCATCCCAAAACTTTAATTTTCTTCTGGTGAAGCCATTCATTTGTTGATTTGTATGTATGCTTGGGGTCATTGTCATGTTGGAAGGTGAAATTCCTCTTCATCTTCAGCTTTCTAGCTGACACCTGAAGGTTATGGGCCAAAAATGACTGGTATTTGGAACTGTTCATAATTCCCTCCATCTTGACTAAAGCCCCAGTTCCCCAGTTTCAACTGAAGAAAAGCAACCCCAAAGCATGATACTGCCACCACCATGCTTCACCATGGGGATGGTGTTTTTTTGGTGATGCAAAGTTTTGTCTTTGTGCCAAACGTACCTTTTGGAATTGTGGCCAAAAAGTTCAGCCTTGGTCTCATCAGAACATAACACATTTTCTCACATGGTTTTGAGAGACTTGATGTATTGTTTTGCAAATTTTAGGTGGGCCTGGATGTTTTTCTGTGTAAGAAAAGGCTTCCATCTTGCAACCCTACCCATAGCCCAGACATATGGAGAATATGGGAGATTGTTGTCACATGTAGTACACAACCAGTACTTGCCAGAAATTCCTGCAGCTCCTTAATTGTTGTTATAGGTCTCTTAGCAGCCTCCCTGACCAGTTTTTGTCTTGTCTTTTCATCAATTTTGGAGGGATGTCCAGTTCTTTGCAACGTCACTCTTGTCCCATATTTTCTCCACTTTTTGATGACTGTCTTCACTGTGTTCCATGGTATATCCAGTGCTGTGGAAATTTTTTTGTATCCTTCTCCTGACTGATAGCTTTCAACAATGATATCCCTTTGATGCTTTGTAAGCTCTCTGCGAACCATGGCTTTTGCCGTAGCAGGCAACCGAGTAAATGTCAGGAAAATCCTACTAGGACAGCTGAACTTTATTTGGGGTTAATCAGTCTCTTTAATCGATGGCAGGTGTGTACTCAAGAAGACTGAATGCTGTAATTAAATCAAAAGGTGCTTCAACAAAGTATTAGTTTAAGGGTGCGCACACTTATGCAACCAGCTTATTTTACGTTCTTTATTTTTTATATTTTTTTCCCCAAACAGATTTGTTTGTTTTTAATTGAATTGTACAGGTTATAGGTCACATTAAAGGTGGGAAAAGTTTTGAAATAATTTATTGTGGTCTCATTTTTTTATATCACAAAAACCTGGCATTTTAACAGGGGTGTATACACTTTTTATATCCACTGTATGTGTGTGTGTGTGTGTATATATATATATATATATATATATATATATATATATATATATATATATATGTATGTATATGTATGTATATGTGTATATATATGTATATATATATGTGTATATATATATATGTGTATATATATATGTGTATATATATATATATATATATATGTATATATATATGTATATGTATATATATAGTGCTCAGAATACAAAACACTTAGGAAAGTAACATTATGATATTATTATTATATTAGTAGTAAATATGAGAATAAAAGAATAAAACAAGTTTCGGTGAATGAGTTAACTGTCCTAAAATACCAGATTCTACGAAAATAATGTGTTTTCCAGTACATATACAATCCAAATTTGGGATTTACCTGTACTTTTCCTGCAAAAATGGAAAATTGGGGTCCCTAATGAAAATGCGCTGAACACTAACCTATATATAATTATTCACTATATTTTTTGTAGATGTTAAAGGCCGCAATAATTACCCTCCTGACAAGACACAATACCCCACACTCCCTCATCCTACTGCCTTCCTCTCAGGGCAGAGCATTCCAAATCCCTTCTAACCCCAGTCATAATTTTAACTTTATTTCTATTTTTAACCTTAACTCTGTTCCTCACTTTAACTGTAACCCTAACTCATCACTTTAAAGGCACAAACTCATCTATCTCTCTATCTCTCTATCTCTCTATCTCTCTATCTCTCTCTCTCTCTCTCTCTCTCTCTCTCTCTCTCTCTCTCTCTCTCTCTCTTTCTCTCTCTCGTTGGTTCCTGATAAAATGGCTCATGTTCACATGACCACATGCCATCAAGGAATAGGCAATCAGAAGACGTAAGTTCCTTAGATGAAGGTTATCATGATTTGCTGTGGAGTATCTGCTGTGGCCATTTAAAAGCAGATGAAAGCAACAAAACAGTTTTATGTGCTGTACTTTCTTTTAGTCCACCCACCCTATAACCCCCTCCCAGTGGTATCAGGCTCTTCTACATTTTATGGGCAAAAACTGCAGCTTTCACATGGGTAGGTGGGGGGAGTGCTGTGGGTGTGAAGGGAGCAGTGTTTTTTTTTTCCTGGATGTATTAATGACCTTTTTGGTCGATAGCAACTTCTGTGCAATGTCTGATATCTACTGTTGTTACATGCCTCCAAACATTTGGATGAATTTTAGAGTGCTGTGCATTGTATGGCAGGGTTTACATGATGTTTAGAGTGCTGTACTTTGCACGGCAGGGTTTACATGATGTTTAGAGTGCTATGCATTACATGGCAGGGTTTACATGATGTTTAGCGTGCTGTGCAGTGCATGGCAGGGTTTACATGATGTTTAGAGTGCTGTGCATTGCATGGCAGGGTTTACATGATGTTTAGAGTGCTGTGCATTGCACGGCAGGGTTTACATGATGTTTAGAGTGCTGTGCATTGCACGGCAGGGTTTACATGATGTTTAGAGTGCTGTGCATTGCGTGGCAGGGTTTACATGATGTTTAGAGTGCTGTGCATTGCATGGCAGGGTTTACTGCTTCTTCTGGTTCCTTTCACTTCAACCTGGCTGCTGGACACTTAAATGTGCTATTGAATCTGAGGGAGAAAAACACCACCTTCCTCCTGCGATGGGTAAATTAATATCACCCGCCTACTTCCCTTTCTTCTTGTTTGGCTTCTCCACTACCAGGCTGTGGCTAGCCAAACCTGGGTTATCTTGGTTGTAGTCAGGGCTCTATACCATTGTGTCACTGAACTGCATTTGGTAATGAATTCTGTATTGTCACTAACACATGTAGTACATTTGAGTAATGGGCCTTGATTGCTAGACTCTTCCCATTCTTAGAGGCCCATGATACCCTAGTAAGGATTACACCTCTGTGTGACATTGATGAGAACAGCGTTTCTTGCAACACTCATTCTGATCCAGGCAGTGAAGAAATTCTTGATGCTGAACAGCGAGTCACACTTTCTGTTTGTCCTGACATATTTCACATGTTGTGTGTGCGATTGCTTTTTGTCAAGCATGAAGTTCAGATACTTGATAGCAGAAGAAAAAGCATATTATTAAATTAAGAAAGGGTTTTAATGATGAGAAGTTAAGTGTTGTAGTCATGAAATACTTTGTGTCCTCCATGCAGTACCAGATTTGACTTACTTGCATTGAAATAACTTATTTATCTGATGTCTGGCTTTCATGACTAGATTAAATTGCTTGAAGGTCTAATTATATCTTACTGTTCATGATGGTACTGATATCAGTGCACACATGGTTAACAAACAGTAAGAGGAACTGCTCCATCACGGATCCCCAAGGGGCACCCAAGATGTGTTCGGGCATAATTCACAGAAGCACATTTGCAGTGCAGAATTCCTTGAGAAATATCTTTCCCCCAAAAAATGTGCCCTATCTGGTCTACATCAGCCATGACATTCACTAATTCTTCCTCTGAATGCCCCAGGAAAAAAAGAAGCACCAAAGGAGAAGATGGTTCAGGAGGTTGATAACACCACTTTGTTGTCAGAATGAACACCTAGGTTCGATGGCTCTGGTATCTCTTGGGTGCCTTTTTAGACCATGTATCTGGCGTTTTGTCAGCTGAGACTTTTAACTTAACCCCTGGAGGCTGTTATGTCCTTGGGAGAAGAAATAGTTATGTCATTGGTTGGTGCTGTTGCCACTTTGTAGACTACAAATTGTCATCAGCAGTGAGGAGAGTGATGACCCCATGCTGTCCAGGAGGAAGTCGAGAGACCTAATTAAGTTCTCAGATGTCTACCTGAGGCCCACAAACCAGGCCACTTATCCAAGACACTGAGGTTCAAGCCATTTTCAACCAGCTTGCCACAGCTAGCACTGACTGGGTCCCAGTTCTCTTTCTCTCAGGTCAGAGTTCAGAATCTCTTAAAGCTGACCTATTATTTTCATAGAATTAATAAATGCTAAGCAACTAGCCTCTGAAGAACCTTTATCAGGAATTGTCTCTGTTAAAAGATAAAGGGAGCCTTCTCCCCAGAAGAAATCAGACACCCCAGATTCAAAGGTGGAGGAGTTGGCTTACATGAACTACCACATGGGCAGCAATCTACTTAACACCAAATGTGTGATAAGAGACCTTGGGACCCAGGTGGACAGTAGTCTCTCCTTTGATAGTCACATCGCCACATTAGTCAGGAAGTCCTTCTATGTGGCACACCACATCATGAAAGGGTTCTCATCCAGGAAAAAAGAGGTCATTGTTCCCCTCTACTCGACACTCATTAGACCCATTATAGAGTTCAACGCCCCTTTTGGAATGTACCTCACAAGACATCTGCAGCAGCTTGAAAGGCCACAGAAGTACCTCACAAAGAGGATTACTGGCCTCAAACAAATGCCCTACACTGACCGCCTCAAAAAACTCCAGCTTTACTCCGTAGCATATTGTCTACTTTGAGGTGATCTCTGCCTAACATATAAAGCTATGTCAAACCCAGAGCTGCTGGACATGCTACACCTAAAGAAATCCCAATCCCTCCGAGCTACATGCTATAGGGACCTAAACCTTGTCACCACAATAAACAGGACATGCTGGAAGGATAGATTCCTGTCCCAGAGACTTCCCATACTCTGGAACAGGCTACCCTTCTATGTCAAGCAAAGTTCTTCATTAGCACTCTTCAAGAAAAATCTTGATGAGTGGATGGGAAATAGGAAATACACCCTGGGGATCACTTCTGTGTCTCTGCTCGACAGTGGCACAGGAAAATAACTTTCTTTGGTGGCGTAAACCAGGGAACCTTGTTGGCTAGGCTTATGTAGGCCCTTGGGCCGATAGCCTAGTACCTACCTATGAACCAGATGTCCTCAGCCTCTTATGTGGAACTTGGTAGTGAGGGCACTCTTTCTTCAGCTTTGCCACATTAGGGTATTTCTTTCAGACATACCCTTACACCCTTCACAGGATGAAAGGTTCTCCCAAGCCCAGATTAGGTGCAGACAGTTTCTGAACTTGGACCCGACACAACTTAGGCCTTTGGCCATACCTTCAGTGTTAGATGTCTTGAATGATGCTTTTTCACTGTTATCCTTGCAGCCTGATTTGCAGTTCCCTGCTCTGAAGAAGCCAGATCAGTTTATATGATCTATGACTCCCACAAACATCTGTAAAAATCCTGTTGCAGATCCTGCTTCTTGAAAGTTTGTTTGCTTGTCTTTTGTGGAGATTGTTTGAAATGTTTTCTTTAAAAGGGCACAGGGCTAGAAGAAACATTTCTATTATATTTGAGGATAAGAGGTTGAAAATCTAAGAAACCCACTTGGTTTAACTTTCCCCTTTCATCAAATTTCTTGAGAACCTCAGCAAAGAAAGACCCAAAATAAAACGTTATCCAGAGATGCATTCAAAAGTTCTGCTTTAACATCTACTGGTAAACTCTAAGTGTGCAACCAAGCAAATCTCCTCATGATTGACCCAGTGTCAGCAGTTCTGGAAACAACACCAACAATGTGATTCAAACATTTAGGAGAATGTTTGGTAACCTGAGACACTAAGAAAAGTAAAGAATTCAAAGATGCCTCTGTTTCTGAAGAATGAGGATTAGCAGTCCATTTCATCATATTGTCAAGTGAAGATTATATCCGCCCTATTCCTTGACTTATCAAAAGCTTTTGATACTATCTCTCACTCACTCCTTCTACCCCAGCTTTCAAACCTTGGTTTATCTGCTCCATCTCTGAACTAGTTTAAAAGCTATTTATCTGACAGAGAACAGGCAACAAAGTGGTAAAATTCTATATCCCCATATATTCGCAAGTCCACCAGCATTCCCCAGGGCTCTATATTAGGACCTCTTCTTTTCAACATATTCATTAATAATCTGCACTTATCATTTAGTCATGGATCTCTTGTACAATATGCAGATGATTCTACCATTATATGCTCTGCTGAAAGTACAACTCAACTACAACACATTACTCAATCTGCATTTAACTCCATAGAGTCATGGCTATCCAATAACCATCTGTCTCTAAACTCCAATAAAACCAAACTTATAATATTTACCCCCCCCAAGAAAAAGTACCTTCATTAACAAATTCAATTCACTGTTCACTCCATGGACTACACAAAAATCAAATTAGTTAGCCTCACTAAGTTGCCTGGAGTAGTTATTGATGAAAACTTAAAATTCGACCTATACATGCAACATAACATCAAAAATACATCCCCAAAACTGGGCCTTCTCTACAGGCACAAAAACTTCCTTTCTCCTACAACTAAACAGGTATTTGCTCCTACATATTTACTTCCTTCGCTTGTCTATGGAGCCCCTTGTTAACTAATCTCCATTCCTTACTCAAAACAAGACAAGAAACATGCTATAACAACATTGCTAAATTTGCACCAATACCCATCTCTCCACCCACCATTGCATAGTTCTAAAAACATTAAACTGGATGGAACGCCCCCACTATCTCACCTATCTCCAATTAACAATCACCAACAACATATTTTTCAAACCACTTCTGTATCCTGCACTAAATTCCTTGTTTACCCGCTATTATCCTAGAAGATCCCTAAGATCAGAAAATCAACACTTCCTGCAAATAAATAAGCCCAGGCTACCTGCTGGTCAACTTCTACACTCCTGGGTAATAGCAAAATCTTGGAATGCACTTTCTCTGGCAATTTGCACCAATCAAAACCTGAGTTATTTCAAAACTTCTCTGCGTAAACACCTCCACTCCACCTGGATCTGTAATTGTACTAAACATCCCGTCTCAATAACCTAGTCACCTGCAGCCCCCACCTTTCCCCTCTTCTCCTAATATTGTAGAGTCTATTTCTCTACTTATTACCAAATCATACTTCTAGCTATCCCATGTTAACCTTCGTTTCTTATTTATTATTCTCATTCCTATTCGCTTTCACAAGATTTTAAAATCTCCTATATACTCCCTGCCTTGACCACTTCCAGGTTTTCCCTTACTTTACTCTCCTTGCTTCCTTATCTTACCCCTTATACTGCATGCATGTTTCTTAGTTATTTGTATATTTCATAACTCCTACAATTTTACAAGAATTTAGATATTATTTATCTAACTCTATACATACTTCTCTGTAAATTAATGCTCAAAATTCTTGTAAATATGTAGTCTATGTAGCCAATATTGTGTGTATTCACATGTCCATGAAATTTGTAAAGATACTTTGTGAAAATGCTTATGCTGTATGTCTCAAATATACTCGATGACTTTTGTTTTTTCTTATGGAGCTTTTCTCCCCAGGTCTCCACTGAAAATGGGCTCATCTTGGCCCAGTGGACTATCCTGGTAAACAAATGCAAATCAATAAATATAAATAATTAAGACAGAAGAAACTTTGACTTATGTGCCTAACAATTTACTGTTCTGACAGCTAAAATGGAAGTAGTGTACACCTTCTGTACAAACCGATCAAAGGTTCTCTCATCCTTATCTGAAATAATGCAGGTAGAAGCCATGAGAAGAAGATACTTTTGAAAAGGAACAGACTACAGGATCTATCCCAGTTTCTTCTTTTGAATGTTGCATACATACATTGATATGGCTTAGTTATAACACTGCATCCAGCCCTGAGCTGACCATCCAACTCATAAACAACAGAATGTGCCATCAGAGAACCTTCATGTCGGTGCACATCTCCAGCAGAAGAATTAAGATTATAATAAGTTTCAGGCTATGTTACTAGAATATCTGGTATGGGGGGTCCATCTTTGTCAACAAAAGGACTAATAGTTGTAGACATTAGACAGCTGGTCATCTGAAACGCTCTCACGCTACTAGTTCCTCTGTTTGTTCTTCCTTTGCTCCTCCTCTTTTTCTCATAATTGCCTGCATGAGGACTTAAGAATTCAGGTCTCTTTTGCTTCTGTGTAAAGCTGCCACATGTGAGAAATATCTCAAAGCTATGATTTACATTTTTTATTAGATTTGCAGTAATTGTTCATAGCTCTTGGTATTATATTCATTATTTTGTTTTCATTTCATTTATCATCCAGGCCTTCTACTTAGGTTAGATATTTTCATTTCATTTATCATCCAGGCCTTCTACTTAGGTTAGATAACAAGAAGTTATGTACTCCCCATAACGTTCCACATTTGTTGTCCATCTCGCCTTCATTCATTGCTGGTTGGGTTCGGAACCGAGAATCGGTTCCGACTCGGCCTTATATAAAAGCTGTAGAGCTTCCACCGGCTCGTGGCTATACCCTATACCATAATGCTCAGGGAAGATTACCCAGATCTTGTTTGCATATACCATAGTTATTATATCTACGCATATAGCCATATCCCCAAAAAAAGACTAAGAAGAGATTCAGAAACAACATATCCAATTTTCATAAAAAACACTCGCTTCTCCGGGAGCGAAGGTGGGGCAAGGAGGGTGGGATGCAAGAATGAAGGCGAGATGGACAACAAACATGGAACGTTATGGTGAGTACATAACTTCTTAATGTTATGTTGTCCTATCTAGCCTTTAGTCATTGCTGGTTGGGACAGCGTTCCTAGCACCTATTTTCTTGGGTGACTCAAGGGAGAAAACTCTTCAGAACAGTCAACTCAAAAGAGGCCCTGTTCCTGGAGGCCAAATCAACTTTGCAATGAGTGATAAAGGTATGAGGTTTTACCCATGTTGCTGCTGCACAAATGGAATCCATAGGTAGCCTCGTCTGAAAGGTATATGAGGAAGATATAGCTCTTGTGGAATGGCCTTTCACTTTTCCTGGAAGTTCTTTGTTCTGAGCTCTATGTGTATAAGTTATACAGTCTGTAAGCCATTTAGAAAGTGTGACTTTTGATATTGGGGCTCCTTTCTTTTTTGTCTGAAAAAGATACAAATAACTGGTCCGATTTTGTGAAATCTTTTGTTCTATGCAGGTAGAAATGAAACTGTCTATATATGTCTAACTGGTGTAATTTATACTCTGCCTTGTTGCCATAGTTTGGGAAAAAGATGGGTAAGTCAATGGATTGATTTAAATTAGCTTCTGAACACACTTTTAGTAGGAATGAGGGGTTATCTTTGTGAAAAGTCATGTAGGGGGGACAAATTGACAATGCTTGATGTTCAGACACTCGTGTAGCAGACGTAATGGCCACTAATAGGGCTGTCTTCCACGATAAAAACTTTATGTCACAAGATGATGCAGGTTCAAAGGGAGGAAGAATCAATGCAGATAGAACAAAATTTAGGTCCCATGGTGCTGGAGGTTCTTTTACTGGAGGTCTCAGTAAGAAAGTACCCTTCAAGAATGCTTTACAAAGTCTGTGAGACATGATTTCTAGTCCATTTCCTCGATATGATAGTTCATTATAGCAGCTAATTGAACTTGAATAGTAGCTGCCTCTGTGCCTTCATTAAAAAAACTTAGCCAGAAAGTTTAACACAGCCGTTATGGGGGCAGCAAAGGGATCAGTATGGTTGTGGCAAGCCCAACAGGAAATTCTTTTCCATTTGCTAAAATATAATTTTCTGGCTGACGCCTTATGAGACAAAATCAATATATGTTTCACTGCAGGAGAAATATCAGGAAGCCTGGCTATGTGTGGAACTGGAGCAGCCAAGCTGTCAATTTGAGGGTTTTAATTGATGGATGAAGTGACCCTGATGGATGGGTCATGAGATCTGAAACTGGGTCCAGAATCCATGGCTCCTCCTGGAGATGGGGCCATAGAAAGGGGAACTATATCTGACAAGGCCAGTATGGTGCGATGAGTATTACACTGCTTCTCAACATGCTTTCTAAAGGACTTTCGTATCAAGGAAAAAGGGGGAAAGGCATAGAGGAGACCAGGGGGCCAATCGTGTACAAGTGCATCCCTTGGTGACTCCCCTGGAGGGGGGATCAGGGCAAAGTATCTGCTGCATTTGGTATTCATGGACGTGGCAAAGAGGTCACAGCAAGGCTGGTCCCACTTGCATAAAATCTCTTCTGCAACCTCCTGTTTTAGGGACCACTCATGGGGCATCAGAATGGCTCTGCTGAGTTTGTCTGCTATCACGTTGGACTTCCCCGGGATGTGCGTTGCTGTCAGAAATCATTGGGAAGAGACTGCCCATTGCCATACTCTCTGGGCCTCTTGGCATAGGGAGTAGGATTTGGTTCCTCCTTGTTTGTTTATGTACCACACTACTGACATGTTGTCTGTCTGAATTGCAATTGTTCATAGTGGACGGAAGTCCTGGAATGCCTGCAACACCAAACGCACTGCTCTCATCTCTAGGACATTGATATGCAAGTGGTTCTCATGATCCTTCCAAACACCTTGGACAGCCTTCCCCAGATAATGCCCCCCCACCCTATCTGGGAAGCATCCATGGTCACTGTGGCTACTGGTTGCAGAAAAAATGAACAGTCAGCCTAAGGTCACTTGAGTGGACTGAAGCCACCAACGCAGATCTTTCTTGCAAGATTCTGTTATGATCACTTTGTGAGACATGGGTGATTCCTGCATAGACCACTGGGAGAACAGTAACCATTGAAGAATCCTCATGTGCAGATGAGCTAAAGGTACTAAAGTTATCGCTGCCGCCATGGTACCCAGAACTTTCAAAACAACTTTCGCCTGTACTTTCTTCTTGGAATGGAGAATTTTGATTAGATGTTGCAAGGTTTGAATCCTCTCAGGGGGAAGGTTGGCTAACATTTGTCTTGTGTCTAAGTCTGACCCTATAAATACGATATGCTGTGATTGCAGCAAGGCAGATTTTTCAAAGTTTATTGTGATGCCCAGCTGAGAGCAAAGGTGAATGGTAGTGTCCCTCACTCTTGTTAGTAGATGCTTGGTGGTGGCAGTTAGGAGCCAATCGTCTAAGTACAGAACCACCCAGAATTCTAGACCCCTCAAGTGAGCCGTAATTACTGCCATGCATTTGGTGAAAACTCTGGGAGCTATAGTGAGACCAAAGGGCAGAGCTCGAAACTGGTAGTGATTGGCTCCTGGCCGAAAGCATAAATATCTCCTGGATCGCCTGTCCATTTTTATGTGGTAGTATGCATCCTGGAGATCTATAGAGCACATCCAATTGTCTTTTCCCAGAAAAGGGAGTATCAACTGCAGTGTTTCCATCCGGAACTTTGACTTCTTGATAGACTTGTTTAGTCTGCTGAGATCCAGAATGGGCCTCCATATCCCTGTCTTTTTTGGAACTAAAAAGAACCTTGACTAAGTTCCGGATCCAATTTGGTCTGTGGCGACATTTTGGATGACTCTTTTTTTCTGGAAACTTTTGTACCTCTAAAGTTGCATGTTCCCTTTGACTGGGTGGTACATCTGAGACTGTTTGTTTTTTTTTTCTAATGGGGGAGAGGAAAAGGGTATGTAGCAACCTCTGGATATGATCGTTGTACCCATTTGTCTTTTGTTATTTCTAGCCAGGAGTTTGGGTACAACGGCAAGCGGCTCCTGACTGCTTCCAGAGATGGACAGACAGGCCTCCTTTCAGGAGTGCTTAAAGGGTTTACCAAGTAAGGAATCCCTGTCACCCTGATTCTGCGGACCCCCTCTGCCACGTGGTCAGTGTCTTCCATTGTTACTTCCCCCTGTGCCCCTGAGGGAAGAATCACCACGTGCATCCAGGAAAGCTCTTTGGGACTTATGAAACCACATTTTCCCCCCTTCTGACCTTTGGGATAAGGTCTGGTAGGGAGGGAGAAACTTACTCCAAAGGCAGATAGAGTTTTACCCTCTTGTTCACACCTGGTTAGAGTCTCTAACTTTTGGCCCAAACTAAGATGAGCCATCAAAAGGGGCGTTAATAAAGGAAGACTTGAAGGGCTCTGCAAAATCGCATAAGCGCATCCAGTCATGTCTCCTTAAGGAAATTCCTGTACCCACTACCCTACTCGCTCCATCAATTGCGTAGGAAATAAGTTGCATGGATGAGTTCACCATGGAGTTTAGGGTGGAGAGCTGGGAGGAGACCTTGTCTGTAACTCTGACAGCTACAGAACCTTGCAGGGTATCTCCTAGCTATTTTAGGAGATCCCTTTGAAGCCTAGTGAAATGGGTCAGGTAGTTCAGTGACCAAGGGGCAAAGGACGCTGAAGAAAACATATGCTTTCCATATCTGTACATTATTCGAGACTCTTTATTCGGTGGATGGACAGATGAGGATGTTTCCGACAACTCCTTCTTGGTGGCTGTCGCCACCATCATAGCATCTACCGGAACACATTTACTGAGAAACTCCCTATCTGAAGGTGCAGTGATGAATTTATTTGGCCTCCTAGGAACAGGATTTACTGAGTCCGAAGAGACCCATGCCTTCCGACTAACTACATTCATGAATTGGCTGAAAGGAGGAGACACCCAAGAGGTAGAAGGGCATGACCCAAATGCCTCCAGATACACAGACTCATCCTCAAAAGGATTGATGGGCTTCCAGCCACCTCTCTGTTTAAGGATTTCTAGGGTGTCTGCAAAGGAGACATCCTCAGAGGGTTACTGTGGGGGCCCTTCTGAATCATCAAGATCCATGTCTGAAGTGATGGACTCCTCAGGGGTGTCTAGATGCTTCCTCTTGCATAACCTCTTCCGAGGGCCCTCCTCAGAGAGGCACTCTGGAGAGGTTTTGGAAGGGACTGCTTCACCCAAAGGGGCATCCTGGGGGACTGGGTCTCCATGCCTGGGATGGCACCCAGGCAGACACTGATGCTTTGGGAGGAAGAGTACTTGGACCTGAGAGCAGAGCAGTCTGAGGTGACAGCACTCTCCTCATCATCTTGGAAGCCTCCTGACCCTGCTCTGAGGAGGTTCCTGGCTCTGAGGAACTAGACCCCCCCCCAAACCAAGGTGGTGGGCTTCAAGGCTGATGTAGGCCCTGAGCTCACCCGTGCTGAAGCCCCGAGAGGTAGACTCAGGTCAGACAACTGTCCAGCCCGACTCTCCTCCCCGGACCCGATGGGAGAGAGTTGGCTCCTAGAACTCTTGACTACTGATGGAACCGAGGAGGTCGGAGGAGTGGTTGGGCCTGAAAATCCTGGGGCAGGTCTCAGTACCAATGGTTTCGGTACAATTGGATCCAAGCACTCCAGCTGTGAAGCCACAGAATGGGTCGGAGAAGGAATCAACGAAGGGGAAGTGATGTTGGTCGGCCCCAAATCCCTCTGGGTCAGAGTCTACAGAATCTTGGCCAGTGCCAGCATCTGTAAAAGCCTCTTCACCACCTGCTCCACGTCATCGTCCAAAAGGCTCCTGGAGGATCGAGAGGACGGAGTCGGGGACCTCACTGATTGCAGCAAAGGAGAAAGCAGTACTGGGGAGACCGGTTCCAGAACTGGGGACTGGCTCTGAAACTGGAACTCTTTTGTCTCCGAAATCACAATAGGAGCCGAAGAGGAAGATTTCTTGGACCTGAAAGCCTTCAGGTCTGCAGATGACTCCTTGGCATGCTTTTTTGTCGGATCCGATAGTGGAGTAGTAGAAGGTAACCGTTTTGTGGATTTCTCAGATCTGGAAGATGGGAATTTTTGAGTGGTTTTTGAGGAACTCTGATTCCCTTCTAGAGCCTCAGCGAAAGGTGTCTTTAATAAGTCCCTAACTATTAATTTGTTCCTTCTTTCCATTAACACTCTTGAACTAAAGGCATGGCAGGAGGAACATGACTCTTGAAGGTGGACAGCACCCAAACAATACACACAGCTGGTGTGTCCATCTGTCAGTGACATTTTCTGATTGCATTTATCACATTTCTTAAAACCCAAAGGTTTTGCTTCTCTAGTATCCGTAGACATTCTCAACAGCAGTAAATAACGAAGCCAGAATGCTAACTAGGAACACACAAGGAAAAGGAAAACCAACTTTTTTTGTTTATTTAAATATGTAAAATTAACACACACACATGCACAGCCAAAAAACTCTAAATTATTAAGTACAATAACAGGAGGAGAAGTCTCCAACTAAAATGACTAACTCCTACACAGAAAAGGGGAAAAGAAGAGAGGGGAAAGCCCTCTAAGTCAAACGGGCCAAGGGGAGCCCTCTAACTCAAATGGACTACCCAACGAAAAAGGAACTAATAATAATAATAATAATAACCCAAAATTCTTTCATTTAAATGAGTTTAGGACCAGGATAGGGAGAAAAAAACAGACGGGCCTAGCGGTAGATGACGGCCAACAGAACAGCACAAACAACAGCAGCAAACACTCTTAAAATACTACTACCACACTAGTCTAAAGTTAGAAATACACAATATATCATAACATTTTTATAATATCACTAAGATGAACAGAAAAAAAGTTTCCACTTAGCCTAGAGCTTGCATGGAAGCACCCAATCTTGTTTAGCGGCAAATGAAATCTGGGTAATCTTTCTTGAGCATTATGGGATAGGGTATAGCCACCAGCCGGTGGAAGCTCTTGAGCTTTTGTATAAGGCTGAGTCGGAACCGATTCTTGGTTCCGAACCCAACCCGCAACAAATGAAGGTGAGATAGGATAATATAACATTTGTCTTTTTAATTTTTTTTGGGCTGTTTTCATCTTCTCAGTTCTCCTTTCTAGACCTTAAGGTGTTTTCATTGCTTTAATCTTTCTTCACAGTTAGGCTTGTATTGCGTTCTACAATATTTTTTGCTGATTATTAATAAATGGTTTTGTTAGTTCTAGTTTTTGGATTTGTTTTGCTGCTGTTAGACCTTTGTTGGTATTTTATCTTTGAAATGGACAGCAAGGCTTTTAGAAAATAAGTAATTTAAATTGAAACAAATGCTCACACCTGTGACTGGCAAATCTTTGGCTTTGAAGTCTTCTTTGGTGCTAATTCTATGGATACCAAAGGCTGAGCCTGCTGTTGCTGATGTGATCAAAAATTCCCTCAGGCAACAGAGAAACCGAAACATAAGTCTAACAAGTATAGATAGGCTCCACCAGGTTTCCACCTAAAAAGGCAAAAACTGATGATGTTCGTGCAGGCAAATTGCTTTTTGTATCTCCTAAATTTTCTATCAGTAGTGAGTTTAAACATTTCTAGCTACTTTATTAGGTCTACAAGCTTGACCTCTGACTGGCCAAGATTTTTTTTTTTTGTATTATGCGATATAGATGAACTTCAGCAAAATCAAGGTCTATTTCCATCCCTTCTCCAGAAATCAAATATGACAAATTTGTTGAGGCTTTCATAATAGTCAAACAAAAGATGTATGTTGTCCCTAACCTCTCTTACTGTTGGGGCACATAGAGGCCTGTTTTTAGTCCTACATTTTTTGGATGGATCATTCTTGGTTTCCTCAGTAGCCAGCATAATCTAAGCTCCAGTGTTCAGGTTGCTGGCATTGATTTATGAGGTGTCAGTACTGACATCAGTATATCAGTCATCAGCTGCAGTCTCAGCCTTGTGTCCAGAGACCCACAGCCTTTGACATCACCAACTCTGCTGTCAGCTTTGCAGCTTGGATTGACAACTTTGACATCATTGTTACTGGCATCAGTGGGAATGCTGACCCCAGTGTCAGGGGTTATACCGTCAAGGTTGAGTTGGAATTGAACCTGTCAGCATTAATGATGGACTTTTTGTGGTCTGCCTTCCAGCATTCAGGCCTGAGACCCTTGATACTAGGCCTGGGATGGATTGGCTTCTAGATCCAAAGTTTAGAAATTTGTCTCATAGGATCCAGCTGAGCCTTTAGGTTTAGTGGGGGAGTGGACTTTCAGCTGCAAGTGTTGGTACTCTTGGACTCAAACATATCAGTGTCAGTGTCAATACCATCAATACAGACAGTTCTGTATTTGCTGCCTTTTGATGTGCACCCCTTATGATATTAACCATGACACAATTTGCAGATGTCTCTTTATCTGACCTTCTTGCCATCAAGCTTGTTGGGCAGCACTCATCACCTTCAAAGGCCTGTTAGGTAACATATGTACAAGAGGAAACATGCTGACTCTCTTGTAGAGTCTTCCAGCCAAGATAGCGGTGACAAAAGGCAATGATTTCCCTTGTCTACTCAATGACCAGAAGACTAAAGAGGTTTTACAAATGATGAGGCAGAGGAGTCTGACCCACAGAACCAGTTTCCTCTTCACAGAACACTTTGAAGAAGATGTTCTTAAACTCCAAGCAAGTTTCTGGATGGCCCACTAAATACATAAAAGGGTGAAACTGGAGACAGTGACAGCATGAGATTAACTTGTGGCATTCACTTCAAGGACAGTGACAGCATGGGACTAACTTGTGACATTCACTTCAAAGACAGTGACAGTGTGGGACTAACTTGTGGCATTCACTTCAAGGACAATGACAACATGGGACTAACTTGTGGCATTCACTTCAAGGACAGTGACAGCATGGGACTAACTTGTGACATTCACTTCAAGGACAGTGACAGTGTGGGACTAACTTGTGGCATTCACTTCAAGGACAATGACAACATGGGACTAACTTGTGGCATTCACTTCAAGGACAGTGACAGCATGGGACTAACTTGTGACATTCACTTCAAGGACAATGATAGCGTGGGACTAACTTGTGGCATTCACTTTAAGGACGAAAGTAATCTATTAAAATCACCTCCTCTTTGGTTAACTTGTACTATGTCCGCTATACCAAAATTAAAAAAATGTGTGTCTCCATATTTTGCAATATGTCTATACAATGCATTTTTTTCATCCTTTCTTCTTATACTATAAAGGTGAGAGTAAATGCGTTTGTTCAAACTCCTTTGTGTTTTGCCTATGTAGAACCCTGAACATGTCCTACATAGCGCAATGTATACTACCATTTTGGTTAAACAACTTCCTCCACAAAACTTAATACAACTGTGATTATAGTTGTCCAATGTCACGCTGTCCCCTTGAAATATGGTGTAACATTGTTTACAAGACCCACATTTTGTGGTATTCCTAAAAGTGGACATCCTAATGAGGGGGCCCCTTTCTAAGATGCATTTAATATTGATGTCTATTTTAGTAACAAACCTAGGGCTATTTCCTAAAATGGGGGCTATATCCTGGTCTACTGATATAATATACCAATTGTCAGTTAAATTTTTTTTTAACTTTTCCTATATGTTTACCATATTTCAATATACATGTCCTATCAAATTTGGTAACCTCTATCTTCTTGTCTACTATATTAGGCTGCCCATTATTTCCGCTGTTGTTATATTTATCTCCCAATAGAGGAATATATCTCTTCCCCCACTCTTTAACAACATATTTACTGATGTTAGACATAACCTTACCATCATATCCTCTGTCCCTAAATAATGAAGTAGTAAATGCGACTTCTTCTAACATGTCCTTATATAATGAGGTCATCCTGACTGCTCTAATAAGTTGGCCTTTATAGATGTTCTTAAATTCGCCCCATGGTTCAGTTAACTGCGACTTGAATTCGGTTAAAGCTGAAATAAAAGAACTCAGAGGTGAAGTGAGTCGGCTCACCTCTTTACTTAACCATTTCAGCAGTATTTTCCTTGATACTGGTCCTGGGATCAAAGAGCATGACAAGTCTATTGGTACTTCAGCAGCAGTTTCCAGTAGCGCAAACAGCACTAAGGTTCGTGTTGCTCATGTGGCTCGAGGTAACAACAGTAGTGGCGAAGATGATATCTGACTGTCTAATCTGTCCACTTATATTACAGACATACCTAATGGACAAGGAACATGTACGAACCTAAATCTTCCTGCCAGTTAAGGTATTAATACAGCTAATACTAAATCTCTTGACATTCCTAATGTTGCACTTTCAGGTACCCAACGTAGTAGTAGCAAATTGGGTACACCTGATTTTACGTTTGACTTCTCTTTTGGTGATGGTGATGAGGAAGCCTCCAGGATTGGCACCAAACCTAAGAAACTGAAACCATTTTACACTTATGCTACCACAACAAAAGGGACTATTAAGTCAAATGAAAATGTGGACAATATGTTGTCGGATAAGATTGTATTTGACATTAAGAGTAAAAAAACTAACAAAATACAAAATACTGATTTATTTAAAGAGTTTTTAGATAAAAACTGTTTTTTTGATAATACTTGTTCTGACACGACTGGAAATAGATTGCATATAGTGAAGGACAAGCATAAAGGGACTTTGAAAGATTTTGTATATGATTTTGGTAGAAAATTGTTTCAAATTAATAGCATTAAAGTAGATAATGCTTATTTATCCAAATGTTTAGAAATGAAGATTGTCCCTATGGGACTTAGATTTTTCAAATTTCCTATGGGTCTGGTTGTTACAGAGACTATTATGCATGAATTTAATACTTTATTTGATCAAAGTGGATTTAAATATATGTCCCTACTTATCAAATTTAATGATGACAGGTTGGCTCATTTAATTCAAGAGGTGGAAGAATTAAATCAAGTGATTAAGAATGATTTACTTTTTTCCCAGTGTGAAAATTTGTATGTGAAGCAGTTCACTAACGCAGAATTTAATATAACGAAAGTGTATGACCGGAAGATGAAAAAATTACATAGGGATCTAGATCAATATAAAAGGGGGAAAGTATATTTGTGGGAAAAGAACTTCAACAAATATACTAGTAAATCTAGGGTTGATACTAACTATAGAGTTGATAAGAAGTATACCACACAAAGTCAGACAGTACCTGAGAATTCTGAGGATTTTTTATACACAGAACACAGAGGGAGGGAAAGACAGTGGACAAAAGGATACAGGAAAGACCAATATTATCAATAACACCTCAGAAGCTAGTAAAGACATTTAGGGACGAAGGTCAGTTAGGAAAAAAGGATGATACACTTGCAGTCACTGCCTTAAACGAAGGCATTATTCAGGATGGTGTAACCTCCACCTATAAAAATTTTAATATTTATAATTATACAGGATATCAACTTAATATTGGACATTTTACATTGTTATCTAAGGGGAACAAATATGTTCCCACTAAAAGGTTTAATATTGTAGATTGCATTTGTGAAGTTAAAAGTTATGTTAGGAAACTAAATTTGGCCATTATGTTTAAGGATAGTAGTGTAGAGGATACTTCACACACTGCGACTAATGTCTTAACAACTTTAAAGAAGAAGAGTACCTATATACCCCCGATGCATCCTACAATTTCTATGTATGATAAAGTAGTAACTCGACAGTTATATCAGTTGAACAAGCAGTTAGCTGGACAACTTGACAAGTCCAATTTATCTACGGAGGAATTTAAAGTACTTCAGGAATTTAGAAATGCTAGAAATATAAGAATTATGAAACCTGATAAGGGAGGGAGTGCTGTTATATTTGATAGTTTACTATACACGTGTAAGATCCATGAGTTGTTACACACTTCTGAGAATTATACCATGGTATCCCTTAATGAAATCAATATAGGATATAGAAAAATAGATATGTGTATCGAGGAATTTTTATTAGATAATAGAGTGAATGATCATATATACAAGTTTATTAAAGTAGATCACCCAGTCTTAGCCACAATTGTGAGTATTCCTAAGATACATAAAAATATAGAAGACCCCCCTTTTAGGCCGATTATATCGGGGAGTAAGGCAAAAACATTCCCTATGGGGAAAGTTGTTGACACTTATCTTAAACATATTTATGGCAAAATTCCACATATAGCAAAAGATTCCTGGGAATTTTTAAAAAGTTATCCGATATATTTATCACACCATGATCTAATATTTGTGACTATAGATGTCATAGACCTCTTTTCATGTATCCCTAAAGAGGAAGGACTTAATGCTTTTGCAGATAGTATTGGGAAATACGCAGACATACAGTGGGATACTATTTGTTTAATCATGGACATGATGTCATTGGTACTTGACCATAATTATATAATTTTTGAGGGAGAGCTTTTTAGACAAACCAAAGGAGTGGCTATGGGAGCAGCTTGTGCTCCCATATTTGCTAACTTGGTTATGCCCGACTGGGAAGAAAGTACTATATTTAAGAGTCCCTACATGACACATACCAAATATTATTCCAGATACCTGGATGACATCTATTTGATATGGGATGGAGGAGATATACAGTTGGAAAGTTTTTTTGAATACATCAACAGTAGTAGTACTTTTTTGAAATTTACTTCTACATCTAGTAAGGAAGGTTTGGCCTATTTAGACACCTACGTGTCTCGAACTGACAATCAATTTAGTTCTAGGATATATAGGAAAAGCACCTTTTCCAACAACTATTTAGAATATTCCAGCAATCATCCGAGACAGCAATTTAGGAACATCTATAAAGGCCAACTTATTAGAGCAGTCAGGATGACCTCATTATATAAGGACATGTTAGAAGAAGTCGCATTTATTACTTCACTATTTAAGGACAGAGGATATGATGGTAAGGTTATGTCTGACATCAGTAAATATGTTGTTAAAGAGTGGGGGAAGAGATATATTCCTCTATTGGGAGATAAATATAACAACAGCGGAAATAATGGGCAGCCTAATATAGTAGACAAGAAGATAGAGGTTACCAAATTTGATAGGACATGTATATTGAAATATGGTAAACATATAGGAAAAGTTAAAAAAATTTTAACTGACAATTGGTATATTATATCAGTAGACCAGGATATAGCCCCCATTTTAGGAAATAGCCCTAGGTTTGTTACTAAAATAGACATCAATATTAAATGCATCTTAGAAAGGGGCCCCCTCATTAGGATGTCCACTTTTAGGAATACCACAAAATGTGGGTCTTGTAAACAATGTTACACCATATTTCAAGGGGACAGTGTGACATTGGACAGCTATAATCACAGTTGTATTAAGTTTTGTGGAGGAAGTTGTTTAACCAAAATGGTAGTATACAGTGCGCTATGTAGGACATGTTCAGGGTTCTACATAGGCAAAACACAAAGGAGTTTGAACAAACGCATTTACTCTCACCCTTATAGTATAAGAAGAAAGGATGAAAAAAATGTGTTGTATAGACATATTGCAAAATATGGAGACACACATTTTTTTAATTTTGGTATAGTGGACATAGTACAAGTTAACCAAAGAGGAGGTGATTTTAATAGCTTACTTTCGTATAAAGAACTATGGTGGCAGATTTATACAGATGCTTCTGCTCCACCAGGTTTAAATGACAATTTCCATCAAACCACTACTGGTTATCAAATAAGATTAAATATGATTATAGATTGAATTTTTAACATGACAAAATTGGATATGACATTTTTATATTTTTATAGTACATATTTTCATATATATTTTTATTCAGTATAGATTTACAAATGTACTGTTTCTATGGAATGGCAATGGGTGTTGTCAGCACGCATATTATTACAAATGCCATCAAGCTATTAATGTGTATATATTTCTTTAAATTTCTTGGGCTGAATTTCAAAGGAAATGGCGCAAAAAAAGTTTTATAATGAGTTTTTGAATGAGTTTAGGTGTTCTGAAGAAGCTTGTATGTATACAAGTGAAAGCGCTTAACCAGTTTCTGTAATAAAACATTAATTTTAAGCAGTTTTGTGCCGTTTATATATCCTTGGTGGGATCGTGATATCACAGAATTGAGAGGAATTCCCAAGACACAGAGAAGTACTCGTGCACAGCGGTACTGTTGTTTTCGTTATTTTGGTTGCCACACTGTTCGCGATTGTGATTCTACTTTAAGGACAGTGACAACATGGGACTAACTTGTGGCATTCACTTTAAGGACAGTGACAACATGGGACTAACTTATGGCATTCACTTCAAAGACAGTGACAGCACGGGACTAACTTGTGGCATTCACTTCAAGGACAGTGACAGCATGGGACTAACTTGTGGCATTCACTTCAAGGACAGTGACAGCATGGGATTAACTTGTGGCATTCACTTTAAGGACAGTGACAACATGGGACTAACTTGTGGCATTCACTTCAAAGACAGTGACAGCATGGGACTAACTTCTGGCATTCACTTCAAGGACAGTGATAGCGTGGGACTAACATGTGGCATTCACTTCAAGGACAGTGACAGCATGGGACTAACTTGTAGCATTCCCTTCAAGGAGATGAGACAAGACAAGATTCTCTGGTGTCTAAAGAACTGGGCTTGCTGTGCAGAGGCCCCAGAACCTGATTCTTTTTGTGACTATGGCTGACTTTAAAATGGCTCATATTCTACAGAATCCTGCTGTCTATCACACTCATATATCCAGGAGTGAACAGGTGTGTAAAGCATGCTTACACATCTTGTACTTTCTCCTTGAGTGCAGTGAAAAATTTTGCCTCAAATGCTTAGATTCCAGTAGAAGCTATCAGATAAGCTGTATTAGTGACATGGTCCCTTGCCAGACTGACAGTTTAAAGACAGACTGTAGTTGCAGTTGACAACTGTATATTCCATGTTGAACCTCACCATGATACTGGATTACAACAATACTGAAGGTTCAGCCCAGGCATCAGACACTGGCATTGCCTTACACTATCATGCCTGGTCCTGAAAGAGATCTTTCACTGAAGACACCAAGGAAACATTTATAAATAATCCTTTTGGTGTCTGTACTCCTTTTGGATTGAATGTTAAGACAGATACGGAGAACATGAAAAGGGAAGGTAAGACCATTTCAGCAGCTGCTGTGAAATTTTATACTCTGCAGCACCCTTTCCGTTGGTACAGTTGAGCTACTTCAACTCTGGTTCAAGCTTGACCAACAGCAGCAGAATCAAAGCTCTGGAAGTAACTAAAGGTATCAGGATAACTTTCATAATAGTCATCAGCCCAGAGGTGGGGGAATTGGCATCATCGGGGAGCTACATTTCCTCCTCCCAACGATGGCAGCACTGCCATTGAGACTCTTGCCTGACTGTTCTGCTCTGAATGCATTTGGTAGCATCTATCCATTCGGTTGCAGGTATGGCTGGCAATCACATGGGGTGGGTAGATAAAGGCAGCCGTATTCAGAGGTTTTACAACTCATTTCTCACTTCAACTCAGCCCTACTCTCTCCCCTTACCAGAAGTCATACCTATCAGTGGAGTACAGCAAGAAAAGAGTGTTAACCCTTCTCCAAAAAGAGCTATCCAGGAAGTAACACCAGACCAAAGGATAAGGATGCTACTCTTGGCTTGTTCTGATCCACAGAGAAGCAAAGGAGCTTATAATATGAGCTCATAAATCTGAGCAGCCTAAACACATTTATCCCAGAAGAAACCTTTTGGATGTCATGGGGCAGTCCATCTCTTTCTGTCTATTTGGAGAGTGGTTGTACTCCTTGAGCCTCAGAGATAACTTCTTCCTTGTAAAGGTTGCCAGATAGTCTAGTTGGTATCATTGCTTCTGAATAGGAGCCAGTAATTGCAACTTCAAGACTGCTGGATTCAGTCTCACCACAGTTCTCAGGGTTTTCCCCAAAGGTATTTCTGCTGTTGCAGCAAACCAGAGGCTGCAAGGGATCATTTCTTTCCCCTATCTGGACACCTGGTTGGTGGCTGCACCTTTTCTGAACAGTACAATATTTTCTTGGGAGTCTCTACTCCATGTATTTCAGTTCTTAGGGATCATAGTGAATGCCGCATATTAGTAACCAAAAAATGCACCGAGTAGCCATCAAGAAAAACTCCACTTTATTTGAATCAAACACTAGCAAACTCCATTAGTTGTTAAGCACTTTCATCAGAGACAATGACTTCATCAGAACAAGGATAATTCACATGCTTGTAGAGGTCTATATATACATGGGAGTTCACAACACCAGGGACTGCAGCTGCTTAGAATGCCGCATATTCCTACTTGGTGCCTTTTCAGTTGCTGATATTCACTGGCTACAATCTAGACACCTTCTTGTGTAAAGCTAAAACTGCCCACAATCAGGATACTTTCACTACAAAGAACAGTCTCTGGAATCCTTCAGTCATAATGTTCAACAACATATACTTGTGTAAGAGCCTTTGGGCTGATGGTAGTATTCACAATCAAAATACTGCTGTTCACAAGTCATCATATGAGGGACGTTCGAAGTACACTAAGGTTCAGTGGCCCAACATACCAGTTATATGTCACTTCAGCTAAAAGTATGCAAGATATGCAGAGCACATTTGAAATGGTGGTTGCATACTCCATTTTTTGCTCAAGAGCTATCTATTCCATTTTCCTATGCTCCTTCTAATGGCTGTCACCATGGACACTTGTGCTCTAGGGAGGATGGGGCATTGTCAAGAACAGACTGTCTAAAATCTGTGGTCAGGGTCAGAGGGCAGTGTGCACAATAGTAGTCTGGGAATAAGGATGGTTTTCCTCTATTTAGGCCTTTGTGTCTTTCTCACTACCTGAAGGTGCAATAAGACACTTACAATATGGCAGTAGTTGGGTATACCAGCAGACACGGGGAGCTCACTCCTGCTCTCTGTGTTGACAAACTATGTGATTGTGAGAATGGGCTATGTCAACAAATAACTGAGACTGCAAATCACATTGCTAGGGAAGCCATTTTCCTATCAGACAGGTGCAGTCATTGGCTGATAGTGCCACATATGTGGTCACTCAGTTCATCACTGGTGTGAAACCTGATTCATTGCTGGAAGTTTTGCTACTACCTTTTTGCCCTCCCCCGTCCAAGAATGAGCAAGTGCAGCAACTTCTTTTCCCAGTCCTAGTTTAGGAGAAGTCCCAGAGATGCTGTAATTCAAAAATGCCTCAATGATTCCTTCATAGGTTCATGGGTAAATACTAGTACTGGGGGAGAATTCGAGGCTCGTAATCCATTAATCTAGGTTTACCTTGAAGGTGGTATGATTGCTGCAGTGCTTTACATAGGTTCATAGGTTCATAGATTAGTACTAGGCTAACTGCCCTTGCGAGCCATTTTAAGCCTAGCTAATTATCCCCTGTGAGATTCAAACCCTGTACCTTGTGTTTGTAAGGCAAACACCTTAACCATTAGGCCACCCTCCCAACCCTTGTAGTGGAAGTTTTTTTCTAAGGGCGGGGGGTACACTAGGATATGAATCTACCAATATGTTTTGTTTATCTATTAATGAAGGTTTAATTCCTTTAACCAGGTATTTGCAGACCCATTTTCTGTGTAGGAACAGGAAGTCAAAGAGGACTGAGCCTTTTGTAGACTGAAAAGCTAGACCACCATGGAGTAATTTTAAAGTGACATTTCAGGGAGAGTTTTGCTAACCTGCTCAAATAACTGGGGGTCATGAGACCAATGACCTTTTTAGTTAGGAATCTCTGAGGTCTCTCCAGCTGAGTGATATGTTTAGACAAATATGTGCCAAAAGAGACATTATATTTAATAATGGGTCTGATGAGAACTTAGTAAATGGGAATAAAGACTTTTTCAGATCAAGAGGAGATTACTTTGGCAATTAGCCAGTCAGAAGGATTTGAAAACTACTACACAGACATGATGGTGAAAAGAGAAGGAATCCTCAACAAGAGTGCTTAGATTCCTTACAACAGTGTCCATTTGGAGGAATGTGTCTCCTATATGGTATGATGTAAAATGTTTTGTTTACCAAAATGAATTATACCACATTTTTTCATATTTAATTTGAGACCATTGTCCTTGCACCAGATGTAGACATAGTCTAACCCACATGAAGCAATTAAATTAATCAGCTTAGAAAACAGAGACTGTGTCTGGATCTAGGGATGTCATTGTGTTCCCTTTAGTCAGCCCTCATTAGGCCAATCATTAAATATAATGCCCTCTTTGGCATGTATCTGTCCAAGACACATGCAACAACTAGAATGCCCACAGAGATACCTTACTAAAAGTATACAAGGCCTAACCAATCCTACATGGACCGACTCAAAATCCCTGTCACTATACTCGGTATCCTGCTAAGAGGTGACCTGTGTCTGGCATACAGGGCATCCTCTGACCTAGTACTGATAGATTTACTGTAGATCAGCAAGTCAAATGGCATCAGAAATACTCAGTCTAGATATCTAAACCTCTTCTACAACATCAACAGAACAGTTTGGAGAAACAGGTATTATCTCGCAGAGGATACTGCTATGGTGGAATAGACTGCCCACAAAGTTTATCCCTATCCATATTCAAGTGCAGCTTGGATCTATGTATAGGAAAAAGAAAATTTATCCCAGGACTGCTCCCTCTACTTCTAATGGACAGAGGCAGCTCCTAAATGCTTTATTCCATGCAACGGTCCTCTCAATTCCAGTTTTTCTCATTAGGGGTAATGTATAACTCTTGGCTATGGAATGGGTAAGGCCCACATCTAACCAAATAGAATAGATTAATTTCAGAAAAAAAAGGGAAATTGGCTAGGCTTAAAATGGCCCACATGGGCAGCTAACATAGTACTTACCTATGAACCTAATTGAGAATCAGTGGAGAAACCACTAATAACACCTGACTTACTTTCATCTGCAAACTTAGATAACTTTAATTTGAAGTGTTGGTTTGAAGGCCTGAGAAATAGATGCCAAGTAAGAGAGGGGGCCAAAACTGAGCCATAATTCAGATTAGCATGCAAAATAAGAGAGCGCCCAACTCTGAGCACTGATTCAGATTTACAAGTCTTTTAATAATACCTGCTTGCAGAATACTTTCAAAAGCCTTAGCCAAGCCCATATGTGCTGCATGTACTACAGAACCACTACCCACTGCTTCAGTAACCTTTTTGGACAAAAAAAATAGTTAGGTTAAGGAAACAGGACCTGCTTTTGACAAAACCAAAACTGAAGAGGGTCCAGGGTTAAGAAAATGTCAATGTCTTCAACATGGTTTGTAATGTATAATGTTTGTAACTAGAATTGTCAGCTTGGTTTATTTTCATTTATGTAAATGTAAGATTGCCTATGCCATATGTGATAATTTAATAAAGATGTTTCTTGTTTAAAAAGAAAAAGAAAATTTCAATGTCCAGATTAACGATGTCTGGGATAATATATTCTGTAGCTTTACATATACATCTAGCAAGTCCTTCATTCTTTCTTCTTTCCCCTTACTCCAAATTTCATCCAAAAAAGTCAGACAGAACAATCCAAAGTAATGTTCTTATCACCACTTTGGTATTGATAAGCTTGGTTCCCTTTCTTCAAACCTCATTTCATGGGAAAACCTTTCTTCTAGTAACCTCTCAGAACTCTAGTAAGCCATCCATCAGGTAAGCCTTATCTAAGCCTACACTTTCAATAACCAACCACGTGGTTTCTCCAGTTCAGCTAATGTCCAGAAACCCTGCCTACCTCTCCTGATTGGTGCAAATTCTCACTTAAGCCTAGAAGGCTAATACTGGTAAGTCAACATACTTTTCTATTTGAGATGTGTTTAAAGGTTGTGACTACTCTATGAGTCAGTGCAACTGGTGTTAAATTATTTGTCTCAGATATCTAACACAGGCTTCAGTGATTATTATCTTCATGTATTTAGCTGCTATCTTCCATCCCAACCTAGTCTTATTCAGCTGGAGCAGTGCTACTGTTCAGGCCTTTTTGCAAGGAACGTTGTATGACATTTGCTCAGCAGCTTCATCATCTTCACTGATTGCTCTGCAAGACACTACAAAGTGGATGTGATCTTTAGGTCTAGCTCTTCCTTTGGGACCACAGTTATGTGAAGTATGTTTCCAAGAGGGTGATTACCCAAGAGAATGATCTTCGGACTCCGTCCCGTTATTGATGAGGATATACCTCATCATATCAGAAATTAAAGTTATATATTTACCATAACAATAGGGCTGGTCTTGTTAACACACCTTCCCTCCTTCCCCCTCGGCTCTTGCTGACTTGGTCTGCACTTATTGAATTACAGTCTGTGCTCCAGCTTATGAAGCATACCTGAGATCTGGAGAGGAAGGTCTTCAAACAGAGCATTATGGGTAAAAGGGGAGGGACTGATAGCCTGGGAAAGTTTCAGAAACTAAGCTGCCTGATGACATCAGTCTTGCTGTTGGCAAAGATGGATCTGCCCACTCACATCTATTATTATGGCAAGTACTTAACATTACCTTTTGTTTACATCTGGTGAAGTAACAGAGAACACCAAGCAAAATCTTCAGGATGGCACCTTTTTTTGTTTGTTAGTATTTGTATTTACTTTTTCATAAATCAGTAGATTAGACAGCTGGCACCTGTTTTTGGCTATGACCTACTCACAAACAAGTATAAAAATAATAATGCTGAAGATGCAGAACTTTAAGATCGAATAGACAAAACTAAAAACTAAATGACTAGACGACTGTCATTGTTAAAATTGCTGAGGTAAAATACATGCACATTACGTACATATGACAGATCAGTGATCTTATTTGTTTCAACCAAGGTAGTAATCAGCAGGCAAAACAGAGAACAAGTTATGTTATACCTCTGTATCATTTGATCTGGACCCTGTCCTAGATGATACACAGAGACAAGCCAAGTGCTGCCATATTTTGCATTGTTTAACTATGGATTACAATGAAGATTCGGAGTTTTGGCCCAAAGATAGAGAAGGCCTTGCTGCCATGGTTACTTCAGTGGAGAAGGAGACTTAGCAAGAGATGAGGGTGGGATTGTAGAAGACTGGAGGGATATGTAGAGTCAGGTCTCAACAAACATTTGTCCAGCTGCAAGAGACAGTCAATGAGGTTTAATAATTTAACTGGCTTACTTAGTAAGTTAATGACAAATTCTGTAACATTCTGAAAAGAGCAAATGTATTATTTTCTCTGTTTTCAAGCTGAAGGTAAATATGGAGTCTAGCCAGTGACTCACATATTTAACTGATTGAACTCAGACTACAGAAACTGAGTGGGATAAACTGATTCATCAATATTTTTTAATCTAAGGGCAGATCCAAAGAATAGCGCTGTATTGTGAACGTAGTAGTGAGTTCCTTTGTGCAAAATCAGTCAGTGAGAATATTGAGATCTTAAGGCAAGGTAGAGGGACTTTTGCATAGAGGCAGGTTTTCTGCATATGAATAGAGACAGAGATGGGAGGGATGGTAAAGAACTGATAAAAATGTTTAATGATGGTTGACCAAAATAGAACCACGAGGGACTCTACTGTGAACAGGAGAGTGGGGAAGAAGAAGAAACTTGTCCTGTCTAGGAAGAGGGGACACTCTAACACCAAGATAGGTCTAGTGAAGCAGTGGCAACATCTTGCCATTTTGCATTTTGTAAAAAGGTCAGAATTGTTGGCACACTGATAGTTTTTTCAGTATATCCCTGGGTAGAGCTGCTGAGTCATAAGTACTGTAGTTGGGACCACAATACCAAGGACAAAATAGAATGCATGTCCATTCATCTTGAGCAGATATTTTGGCTATAGTCAGTTAGTAGCTAGCTGCCTGGGGAAGAGGAACAGCTAAGAGATCAGGAAGCAAAGAAGCAAGCAAATCATAGCTAGCACTATGCCAGCAAAATAATGCGATGGCACAGTGGCCCAACTATTACCTGTGGTCCAAATGCAGGAGCAATTTTATGCATTCAGTGATTGTACCAGGGAAGAAGAGGAGGAACTTGTTTTTCTTCCAAGAAGGCATATCCAGCCCCTGGGAGTATATTTCTCCTGATGGAGTTTAGGCAATCTCTGTGGACATAGTAAACAAAAAGTAGGTGACTGGCACTGAATCAGCAGCCATATTAGTAGTATAAGGTATAGTACGACAGAGTGGATACCTCACACTTATAACAATCCATGTTGTGCTAAAGAGTAGGAAAAATGCATCCTGCCCCTGATGTATATGCCTTCCCTGACTGCCAAATCCACAGGCAGCAGGTTGAGGAATAGTAGCAGATATTTCTTCTTCTGGGTTGAGATGGTATGAGCGTCAGTGTACTCACAAACCATTTGGTGAGGGGTCACAGGTACCAAAGCTAATTAAAGAAATAAGTAAACCAGCTGCTTTTGGTAGGGATTAAGGCTGAGAGAATTGGTGCGAGGTTAGTATGGCACAGTATGATATAATCCATATCGGCAATTATGATAATGCTGAATCAGGTGCAGGCTGTAGAAATTACATCTGTATTTTAAAAGGTAGAAAACTGTGAAGTAAATCACAAATTGTTCTACATTACAAACAGCTACTAAGACAAAGTTTTCATAAATATGCTGTTGGCAATAGTCCTGTACGATTCATAGATGTTCCTACTGCAGTGACTGTATGCAGTCTGTAGAATCACTGCAGCAAGCTGCTGCCAAGACTTTCCTCAGCATTAATGAGACATTCTGGGAGGGCAGCAAATGATAATGAGCCATGTGTTCTCCCCTAGAAATGCCCACGAGAAGTGATTTTCACAGTGAAGCAATTCCTAGTACACGTGGCGCATAAGTGGTGGTTCTCTTACTTTATGCTAGGTTAGGACTTGTTCCCACAGAATACTGAGTTAGGCATGAGTAATTGGATGGTGCACTGAATCCAAGTTAGTATTCGCTAATGCAGAATGAAAGTCACACACTGTATTATCAGTGTCACTAGAGCAGTGAAAACTAGAAAGGTTGCTGTTTACTATTACGTATAACCATTTCTTAATTTTACCATGCTTGAGGGAAGGGTGTGAATGGCACCTACTCTCATGGTTGTGTAGTCATTAGAGTCAGTTTGGTGTGTATGAAATTTTTTCAAACAAGAAACTGTACATTTCCAGTGGCAAAACAATACAAATAAATAATAAGAAAGAGATAAAATTGTGTCTTCTACATGCAGGTTTTCATGTTAGTGTTATTTTTTTATTATAAAGTGATAAAACTGTGATTTGTATGTGCTGCACTGTCTTAACCTCAGGTGAAACATTTATGTACACACATAAACACATATATTTTATATATATAGGGATTGAAAGGGCAATGTAACCTAAAACTTGTATAGAAAAATAAGTTTCCTTGTCAAGTTTTTCTTTTAACTGGCACTTTATATTGATGTGTACATTGAATATTTCCTGACTCAAGTTCAGCATAAATTTTGATTTAATTCTACTGAGTGCATTAAATGCAAACTGGACTACTAGTACGAGCATTGAATGTAAGAACGTTATTTCAAGATTCAAATTCAGTCAGTCGATTATAGTGTTTAGTCAACATGAAGTACAAGACATTCACTGTTTACATATTTTTGCTGTGTTATGATATCAGTTTATGCTTCACGCTGCCAGGTAAAAGTATTCATTGATTGTGCCATTACATCTCATGCAGTTTAGCTACAGTATTACTTACGAATTCAAATGCAGAAGGTTTCCAATTTTTTATGTGCTGTTGGAAGGAATATTTTCATAATCAAATATTAGTACAGACTGAGTAATTATTTTAGACATTTAATATTTTTATTATACATTATGGCCCTTTTTTTCAAAGCAAAAAGTGAATATACAGCTTAAAGTACAATGTTTTCGCTACATTTAAGTCCCAAAGTATATTACACCAAAAATGCAAAACTTTGTTGCATCTAAGTCTTGCCAGTCTCTTCTTAAATTATGTAATTATTGCATTTACTTGCTCAGAAAATGTGAGTTACCATTCTAATAAGCTAATGAAGTACATTATAGTACTGATCTAAAGAAAATGTGGCAGGTGTCTAGTGATACTTGCCGGAATACTTTCAGAATTGCCTTGTTCTCACCTGACTTGTGCATGAATATGTTACTCTAATGACAGTATTTGAAAAATGTAACTTTACCAAGGTTATAACAACAGTTTTGACATAATCTTACTTCTGCTGCTTTTTATTAAAATACCATTATTATGTTTCCTCTTTTGACACACGTATGCTATCCTAGATTGATACAAAATTATAAACTATTCAAACTGTGATGTCCAACATGGGAAACTATTATTGACTGGCATCTCATCCAGAACTGCTTCTCTGCATTGCATCTATTCCTTCCCAGGATAGACTCCGTCTCCCTCACAGCCTTGAAAAGAGAAATGCTGGTAAAGAAAACGAAGGAATTAAATAAACCACATGGGAAAAATGTAGAAAACGAAGGAATTAAATAAACCACATGGGAAAATGTTACTCTTTATCTCAGCAATTCACGTAAAAGGACAACCATTTGTACATCTTGGATGCATTTTCCTTCATGCTTTCTATGGAGTAAAGAAAAGATTGGTAGAAAGAAAATGTCACTGTATGTGGTAAACCCCAAAAGTTAGATTTTTATGTGGATTTCGGTTGCAAATAATCAACTCATGTAGGTTAAGGTACAGCCTGTGAGATTAATTACTTACTGTTTGATCAGTTGCACTTCACTTGCTACTAATTTATCTTGGAATTTTTCCCAGAAATGGTAAACTAATTTCAGTAAAGGTTTATAATAAAGTTTGGTGTATTTTGGTATTGCTACCTCCTATATGTGCTCCATGTTTCTTCAAGGGTTTTAAACATTATAATTATTTCTTATCTTTTGTCATTTTTAGTTTACCTGTTTAACCTTGATTACAAAATGTAGATCTCTTAAAAAACAAATACACTAAAATGGTTTCTTATGCTCGTATGTCTAATGTTTATTTTAGGCAGTTCTTTGGGTTACTATGCATAGTATTTATATAAAAAAAGACAAGCAAGGAGTGATATTTGGGCTTCTTTGTTGAAATGTTTTATTTCTCTTTTTCTTAATCTCATTGAAATTAAAAACAACTCACAGGACATTGTGACCTACTGTAGCAGTTTTGACACCTTTTCACTTACTGGATATTAAGTCAGTTTTTAATAAAACTGTTTTGAATATATTTAAATGTCAGAGTGCTTAATGTTCTAGTAGATGCTAGATGTAGTTCACAGACATGCTATTATAAAAATTTCATATACTACATTTCTGATTATGATAATAATTTCTGCACATTTGCACAGCCATTCTCCGTATTTACACACGTTTGTACTCGGCTATTCATTAATTTTTTAAAAAAAAAATGACATTTATTTTTTCTGCAATTAAATTGCTGGTTTCTTCTTCTGACTATCTGTTTTACTGGTTATCCCTTCATAAATTGAACAAAAATTAGTTCAGGGTAAATATGTAAATATCCTGCTCAGAAAAGTAATTTTAGTGGTGTTTCTCAGTCTGAATTTTATGTTCCTAGAGAAAATGTTACAAAAATATAATTATTTAAAAACATATTGTTATTTGTGGGCATGTAATTTTTCCTTTAATAAACTGCATTCTTTTTAGATGCTGTATGATCTTTGACTCTTTCAAACATTGTTAAAAATTCTAGCTTAGAAACTATCAGCATTTCTGACATTTTAGTATACTATATATATATATATATATATATATATATATATATATATATATATATATATATATATATATATATATATACTAACTCTAGGATTGGGACAGGGCATATACCTTTCAGCAAAATGAGTTTCAGCCAAATGAGTTTTCACTGAATTGTGCTTAGGCAGCTGAGTATCAGTGAAATGAGTTTTCAACAAAATGAGTTTCAGTGAAATGAGTTTTCGATGAAATGAAGTAGACCCATATATATATATATATATATATATATATATATATATATATATATATATATATATATATATATAGATAACACACCCAAAATGTATATATATATAAAATCTACTGATAATGAGCAAGTAACCCAAATATTGACTTTCACAACTTCAACCAGAAAACATCAGCATTCCAAACATCAACATGCTACTCATGGGTCACATTCCAAACATCAACATGCTACTCATGGATCACATTCCAAACATCAACATGCTACTCATGGATCACATTCCAAACATCAACATGCTACTCATGGGTCACATTCCAAATGTCAACATGCTACTCATGGATCACATTCCAAACATCAACATGCTACTCATGGGTCACATTCCAAACATCAACATGCTACTCATGGGTCACATTCCAAACATCAACATGCTACTCATGGATCACATTCCAAACATCAACATGCTACTCATGGGTCACATTCCAAATGTCAACATGCTACTCATGGATCACATGCCAAACGTCAACATGCTAGTCATGGGTCACATTCCAAATGTCAACATGCTACTCATGGGTCACATTCCAAATGTCAACATGCTACTCATGGGATACATTCCAAACGTCAACATGCTACTCATGGGTCACATTCCAAACGTCAACATGCTACTCATGGGTCAAGCAACAAGCGACAATCTCAACAAATGTAAAGCATAAGTTTAAAAAAAATAGACTACAACATAATTTTTTTGCAGGGGGGACCAGCCCTGATAATTTTATTGACTAACTCCAAAATCGTACAATGTCAGGGAAATGGCATTTCCCAACCCCGGGAACTGTGTGATCTTGCACACCTGTCAACCATCTGTTTAGTCATCTAAATTTTGGTGACTAACAGATGTCAAAAAAAAGGGGAATTCAACAATATTCAATTCACACACACACACACACACACACACCTGTTGATATATCTGTATATATATATATATATATATATATATATATATATATATATATATATATATATATATATATATATATATATATATATATATATATATATATATATATATATATATATATATATATATATATATATATATATATATATATATATATATATATATATATATATATATATATATATATATATATATATATATATATATATATATATATATATATATATATATATATATATATATATATATATATATTTATATATATATATATATATATATATATATATATATATATTTATTTATATATATATATATATTTATATATATATATATATATATATATATATATATATATATATATATATATATATTTATATATATATATATATATTTATATATATATATATATATATTTATATATATATATATATTTATATATATATATATATATATATATATATATATATATATATATATATATATATATATATATTTATATTTATATATATATATATATATATATATATATATTTATATTTATATATATATATATTTATATATATATATATATATATTTATATATATATATATATATTTATATATATATATATATATATATATATATATATATATATATATATATATATATATATATATATATATATATTTAAAATGTGTGTGTGTGTGTGTATGTGAGAGAGAGAGAGAGACACACTTTGTTGTATACTTGTATAAATGTAACTCAAAGATCAAGCAAAACTGCTCAATCAAGCTTCACCCCCACACACCCCTGCTAATTATATATACCAACTCTGAGATAGCACTACAGTGGGAAATGGGCAAATACCCCACTTCCCACTATCGGCGATCTCATACAGAAAAAAGTCAGCAATGTGCTATCATCTAATTTTCAACCACCTAAATGGCACTGATATAAATGTAGTTATAAATATAGATAGAGCGAGAGAGAGAGAGAGAGAGAGAAAGAAAGAGCAAGAAAGACAGATTGTACAGCACTGAAGTATAGGTACATATTGTAAAGCACTGAAGTGTAGGTATATATTGTACAGCACTGAAGTATAGGTATATATTATACAGCACTGAAGTATAGGTACATATTGTAAAGCACTGAAGTATAGGTATATATTGTAAAGCACTGAAGTATAGATATATATTGTACAGCACTGAAGTATAGGTATATATTGTACAGCACTGAAGTATAGGTATATATTATACAGCACTGAAGTATAGGTACATATTGTAAGGCACTGAAGTATAGGTACATATTGTACAGCACTGAAGTATAGGTACATATTGTAAAGCACTGAAGTGTAGGTATATATTGTACAGCACTGAAGTGTAGGTATATATTGTACAGCACTGAAGTATAGGTACATATTGTAAAGCACTGAAATATAGGTATATATTGTAAAGCACTGAAGTATAGATATATATTGTAAAGCACTGAAGTATAGGTATATATTATACAGCACTGAAGTATAGGTATATATTATACAGCACTGACTTATAGGTACATATTGTAAGGCACTGAAGTATAGGTACATATTGGACAGCACTGAAGTGTAGGTATATATTGTACAGCACTGAAGTATAGGTATATATTGTAAAGCACTGAAGTATAGATATACATTGTACAGCACTGAAATATAGGTACATATTGTAAGGCACTGAAGTATAGGTACATATTGTACAGCACTGAAATATAGTTATATATTGTACAGCACTGAAGTATAGGTATATATTGTACAGCACTGAAGTGTAGGTATATATTATACAGCACTGAAGTATAGGCACATATTGTACAGCACTGAAGTGTAGGTATATATTATACAGCACTGAAGTATAGGTATATATTGCACAGCACTGAAGTATAGGTATATATTGTAAAGCACTGAAGTGTAGGTACATATTGTACAGCACTGAAGTGTAGGTATATATTATACAGCACTGAAGTATAGGTATATATTGCACAGCACTGAAGTATAGGTATATATTGTAAAGCACTGAAGTGTAGGTACATATTGTACAGCACTGAAGTGTAGGTATATAGTATACAGCACTGAAGTATAGGTATATATTGCACAGCACTGAAGTATAGGTATATATTGTAAAGCACTGAAGTGTAGGTACATATTGTACAGCACTGAAGTGTAGGTATATATTATACAGCAATGAAGTATAGGTATATATTGTACAGCACTGAAGTGTAGGTATATATTATACAGCACTGAAGTGTAGGTATATATTGTACAGCACTGAAGTGTAGGTATATATTGTACAGCACTGAAGTGTAGGTATATATTGTACAGCACTGAAGTATAGGTATATATTGTACAGCACTGAAGTATAGGTATATATTGTAAGGCACTGAAGTATAGGTATATATTGTACAGCACTGAAGTGTAGGTATATATTGTAAAGCACTGAAGTATAGGTATATATTGTACAGCACTGAAGTATAGGTATATATTGTAAGGCACTGAAGTAT
The DNA here is from genome assembly GCF_019279795.1 of Protopterus annectens. NCBI lineage: Eukaryota > Metazoa > Chordata > Ceratodontiformes > Protopteridae > Protopterus > Protopterus annectens. The sequence goes on along the minus strand of NC_056751.1, from coordinate 81,325,413 downwards.
AGGTATATATTGTACAGCACTGAAGTGTAGGTACATATTATACAGCACTGAAGTATAGGTACATATTGTACAGCACTGAAGTGTAGGTATATATTATACAGCACAGAAGTGTAGGTATATATTGTACAGCACAGAAATGTAGGTATATATTGTAAAGCACTGAAGTATAGGTACATATTGTAAAGCACTGAAGTGTAGGTATATATTATACAGCACTGAAGTATAGGTATATATTGTAAGGCACTGAAGTGTAGGTATATATTGTTCAGCACTGAAGTATAGGTATATATTGTAAGGCACTGAAGTATAGGTACATATTGTACAGCACCGAAGTATAGGTACATATTATACAACACTGAAGTATAGGTATATATTATACAGTACTGAAGTATAGGTATATATTATACAGCACTGAAGTATAGGTACATATTGTACAGCACCGAAGTATAGGTACATATTATACAACACTGAAGTATAGGTATATATTATACAGTACTGAAGTATAGGTATATATTATACAGCACTGAAGTATAGGTACATGTTGTAAGGCACTGAAGTATCGGTACATATTGTACAGCACTGAAATATAGGTATATATTGTAAAGCATGGAAGTATAGATATATATTGTAAGGCACTGAAGTATAGGTATATATTATACAGCACTGAAGTATAGGTATATATTGTAAGGCACTGAAGTATAGGTACATATTGTACAGCACCGAAGTATAGGTACATATTATACAACACTGAAGTATAGGTATATATTATACAGTACTGAAGTATAGGTATATATTATACAGCACTGAAGTATAGGTACATATTGTAAGGCACTGAAGTATAGGTACATATTGTACAGCACTAAAATATAGGTATATATTGTAAAGCACTGAAGTATAGATATATATTGTAAGGCACTGAAGTATAGGTATATATTGTACAGCACTGAAGTATGGGTATATATTGTAAAGCACTGAAGTATAGGTATATATTGTACAGCACTGAAGTGTAGGTATATATTGTACAGCACTGAAGTGTAGGTATATATTGTACAGCACTGAAGTGTAGATATATATTGTACAGCAATGAAGTATAGGTACATATTGTACAGCACTGAAGTACAGGTATATATTATAAGGCACTGAAGTATAGGTATATATTGTACAGCACTGAAGTATAGGTATATATTGTACAGCACTGAAGTATAGGTATATATCGTAAAGTACTGAAGTGTAGGTACATATTGCACAGCACTGAAGTGTAGGTATATATTATACAGCACTGAAGTATAGGTACATATTATAGAACACTGAAGTGTAGGTATATATTATACAGCACTAAAGTATAGGTATATATTGTACAGCACTGAAGTATAGGTACATATTGTACAGCACTGAAGTGTAGGTATATATTATACAGCACTGAAGTATAGGTATATATTGTACAGCACTGAAGGGTAGGTATATATTATACAGCACAGAAGTGTAGGTACATATTGTACAGCACTGAAGTGTAGGTACATATTATACAGCACTGAAGCATAGGTATATATTGTACAGCACTGAAGTATAGGTATATGTTGTAAAGCACTGAAGTATAGTTACATATTGTATAGCACTGAAGTATAGGTACATATTATACAGCACCGAAGTATAGGTATATATTGTACAGCACTGAAGTGTAGGTATATATTATACAGCACTGAAGTGTAGGTATATACATTACAGCACTGAAGTATAGGTATATATTGTACAGCACTGAAGTACAGGTATATATTGTAAGGCACTGAAGTATAGGTATATATTGTACAGCACTGAAGTGTAGGTACATATTATACAGCACTGAAGTGTAGGTATATATTATACAGCACTGAAGTATAGGTATATATTGTACAGCACTAAAGTGTAGGTATATATTATCCAGCACTGAAGTGTAGGTATATATTGTACAGCACTGAAGTATAGGTATATATTGTACAGCACTGAAGTATAGGTATATATTGTAAGGCACTGAAGTATAGGTATATATTGTACAGCACTGAAGTGTAGGTACATATTATACAGCACTGAAGTATAGGTACATATTGTACAGCACTGAAGTGTAGGCATATATTATACAGCACTGAAGTATAGGTATATATTGTAAGGCACAGAAGTATAGGTATATATTGTTCAGCATTGAAGTATAGGTACATATTTTACAGCACTGAAGTATAGGTACATAGTATACAGCACTGAAGTATAGGTATATATTATACAGCACTGAAGTATAGGTACATATTGTAAAGCACTGAAGTATAGCTATATATTATACAGCACTGAAGTATAGGTACATATTGTAAGGCACTGAAGTATAGGTACATATTGTACAGCACTGAAATATAGTTATGTATTGTACAGCACTGAAGTATAGGTATATATTGTACAACACTGAAGTATAGGTATATATTATACATCACTGAAGTATAGGTACATATTGTGCAGCACTGAACTATAGGTATATATTGTACAGCACTGAAGTATAGGTATATATTGTACAGCACTGAAGTATAGGTATATATTGTACAGCACTGATGTATAGGTATATATTGTACAGCACTGAAGTATAGGTACATATTATACAGCACTGAAGTATAGTTACATATGATACAGCACTGAAATATAGGTACATATTGTACAGCACTGAAGTGTAGGTACATATTGCACAGCACTGAAGTATAGGTAAATATTATACAGCACTGAAGTGTAGGTATATACTGTACAGCACTGAAGTATAGGTATATACTGTACAGCACTGAAGTGTAGGTATATACTGTACAGCACTGAAGTATAGGTATATATTGTAAGGCACTGAAGTATAGGTATATATTGTACAGAACTGAAGTATAGGTATATATTGTAGAGCACTGAAATATAGGTATATATTATACAGCACTGAAGTGTAGGTATATACTGTACAGCATTGAAGTGTAGGTATATACTGTACAGCACTGAAGTATAGGTATATATCGTACAGCACTGAAGTATAGTTTTATATTGTACAGCACTGAAATGTAGGTATATATTGTACAGTACTGAAGTGTAGGTATATATTGTACAGCACTGAAGTGTAGGTATATATTGTACAGCACTGAAGTGTAGGTATATACTGTACAGCACTGAAGTATAGGTATATATTGTACAGCACTGAAGTATAGGTATATATTGTACAGCACTGAAGTGTAGGTATATACTGTACAGCACTGAAGTATAGGTATATATTGTACAGCACTGAAGTATAGTTTTATATTGTACAGCACTGAAATGTAGGTATATATTGTACAGCAATGAAGTGTAGGTATATATTGTACAGCACTGAAGTGTAGGTATATATTGTACAGCACTGAAGTATAGGTATATATTGTAAGACACTGAAGTATAGGTATATACTGTACAGCACTGAAGTATAGGTATATATTGTAAGGCACTGAAGTATAGGTATATATTGTACAGCACTGAAGTGTTGGTATATACTGTACAGCACTGAAGTATAGGTATATATCGTACAGCACTGAAGTATAGTTTTATATTGTACAGCACTGAAATGTAGGTATATATTGTACAGCACTGAAGTATAGGTATATATCGTACAGCACTGAAGTGTAGGTATATACTGTACAGCACTGAAGTATAGGTATATATTGTAAGGCACTGAAGTATAGGTATATATTGTACAGCACTGAAGTGTAGGTATATACTGCACAGCACTGAAGTATAGGTATATATCGTACAGCACTGAAGTATAGTTTTATATTGTACAGCACTGAAATGTAGGTATATATTGTACAGTACTGAAGTATAGGTATATATCGTACAGCACTGAAGTGTAGGTATATACTGTACAGCACTGAAGTATAGGTATATACTGTACAGCACTGAAGTATAGGTATATATCGTACAGCACTGAAGTATAGTTTTATATTGTACAGCACTAAAATGTAGGTATATATTGTACAGCACTGAAGTATAGGTATATATCGTACAGCACTGAAGTGTAGGTATATACTGTACAGCACTGAAGTATAGGTATATATCGTACAGCACTGAAGTATAGTTTTATATTGTACAGCACTGAAATGTAGGTATATATTGGAAGGCACTGAAGTGTAGGTATATATTGTACAGCACTGAGGTATAGGTATATATTGTACAGCACTGAAGTGTAGGTATATATTGTACAGCACTGAGGTATAGGTATATATTGTACAGCACTGAAGTATAGGTATATATTGTACAACACTGAAGTATAGGTATATATTGTACAGCACTGAAGTGTAGGTATATATTGTAAAGCACTGAAGTATAGGTATATATTGTAAAGCACTGAAGTGTAGGTACATATTGTACAGCACTGAAGTGTAGGTATATATTATACAGCAATGAAGTATAGGTATATATTGTACAGCACTGAAGTGTAGGTACATATTGTACAGCACTGAAGTGTAGGTGTATATTGTACAGCACTGAAGTATAGGTATATATTGTACAGCACTGAAGTATAGGTACATATTGTAAAGCACTGAAGTATAGGTATATATTGTACATCACTGAAGTGTAGGTATATATTGTACAGCACTGAAGTATAGTTTTATATTGTACAGCACTGAAGTGTTGGTATATATTGTACAGCACTGAAGTATAGTTTTATATTGTACAGCACTGAAATGTAGGTATATATTGTACAGCACTGAAGTATAGGTATATATTGTACAGCACTGAAGTGTAGGTATATATTGTAAAGCACTGAAGTATAGGTACATATTGTACAACACTGAAGTATAGGTATATATTGTACAGCACTGAAGTGTAGGTATATATTGTAAAGCACTGAAGTATAGGTACATATTGTATAGCACTGAAGTATAGGTATATATTGTACAGCACTGAAGTATAGGTATATATTGTAAATCACTGAAGTATAGGTACATATTGTAAAGCACTGAAGTATAGGTATATATTGTACAGCACTGAGTTATAGGTATATATTGTACAGCACTGAAGTATAGGTATATATTGTACAGCACTGAAGTATAGGTATATATTGTACAGCACTGAAGTATAGGTATATATTGTACAGCACTGAAGTGTAGGTATATATTGTAAAGCACTGAAGTATAGGTATATATTGTAAAGCACTGAAGTATGGGTATATATTGTACAGCACTGAAGTATAGGTATATATTATACAGCACTGAAGTGTAGGTATATATTATACAGCACTGAAGTGTAGGTACATATTGTAAAGCACTGAAGTGTAGGTATATATTATACAGCACTGAAGTGTAGGTATATATTGTACAGCACTGAAGTATAGGTATCTATTGTACAGCACTGAGTTATAGGTATATATTGTACAGCACTGAAGTTTAGGTATATATTGTAAAGCACTGAAGTATGGGTATATATTGTACAGCACTGAAGTATAGGTATCTATTGTAAAGCACTGAAGTATGGGTATATATTGTACAGCACTGAAGTATAGGTATATATTATACAGCACTGAAGTATAGGTATATATTGTAAAGCACTGAAGTATAGGTATATATTGTAAAGCACTGAAGTATGGGTATATATTGTACAGCACTGAAGTATAGGTATATATTATACAGCACTGAAGTGTAGGTATATATTATACAGCACTGAAGTATAGGTATATATTGTACAGCACTGAAGTGTAGGTGTATATTGTACAGCACTGAAGTATAGGTATATATTGTAAAGCACTGAAGTATAGGTATATATTGTAAAGCACTGAAGTATGGGTATATATTGTACAGCACTGAAGTATAGGTATATATTATACAGCACTGAAGTGTAGGTGTATATTGTACAGCACTGAAGTATAGGTATATATTGTAAATCACTGAAGTATACGTATATATTGTACAGCACTGAATTGTAGGTATATATTGTACAGCACTGAGTTATAGGTATATATTGTACAGCACTGAAGTGTAGGTATATATTATACAGCACTGAAGTATAGGTATATATTGTAAAGCACTGAAGTATAGGTATATATTGTAAAGCACTGAAGTATGGGTATATATTGTACAGCACTGAAGTATAGGTATATATTATACAGCACTGAAGTGTAGGTGTATATTGTACAGCACTGAAGTATAGGTATATATTGTAAATCACTGAAGTATAGGTATATATTGTACAGCACTGAATTGTAGGTATATATTGTACAGCACTGAATTATAGGTATATATTATACAGCACTGAAGTATAGGTATATATTGTACAGCACTGAAGTGTAGGTATATATTGTACAGCACTGAAGTATAGGTATATATTGTACAGCACTGAAGTATATTTACATATTGTAAAGCACTGAAGTGTAAGTATATATTATACAGCACTGAAGTATAGGTATATGTTGTACAGCACTGAAGTATAGGTATATATTATACAGCACTGAAGTATAGGTATATATTGTACAGCACTGAAGTGTAGGTATATATTATATAGCACTGAAGTATAGGTATATATTGTGCAGCACTGAAGTATAGGTACATATTGTACAGCACTGAAGTATAGGTATATATTGTACAGCACTGAAGTATAGGTATATATTGTACAGCACTGAAGTGTAGGTACATATTATACAGCACTGAAGTATAGGTATATACTGTACAGCACTGAAGTATATGTATATACTGTACAGCACTGAAGTATAGGTATATATTGTACAGTACTGAAGTGTAGGTACATATTATACAGCACTGAAGTGTAGGTATATACTGTACAGCACTGAAGTATATGTATATACTGTACAGCACTGAAGTATAGGTATATTTTGTACAGCACTGAAGTATAGGTATATATTGTAAAGCACTGAAGTATAGGTACATATTGTACATCACTGAATTGTAGGTATATATTATACAGCACTGAAGTATAGGTATATATTATACAGCACTGAAGTATAGGTATATATTATACAGCACTGAAGTATAGGTATATATTGTACAGCACTGAAGTGTAGGTATATATTATACAGCACTGAAGTATAGGTATATATTGTACAGCACTGAAGTATAGGTACATATTGTACAGCACTGAAGTGTAGGTATATATTGCAAGGCACTGAGGTATAGGTATATACTGTACAGCACTGAAGTGTAGGTACATATTGTACAGCGCTGAAGTATAGGTATATATTGTACAGCACTGAAGTATAGATATATATTGTACAGCACTGAAGTATAGGTATATATTATACAGCACTGAAGTATAGATATATATTGTACAGCACTGAAGTTTAGGTATATATTATACAGCACTGAAGTGTAGATATATATTGTACAGCACTGAAGTTTAGGTATATATTATACAGCACTGAAGTATAGGTATATATTGTACAGCACTGAAATATAAATATATATTGTACAGCACTGAAGTTTAGGTATGTATTATACAGCACTGAAGTATAGATATATATTGTACAGCACTGAAGTTTAGGTATATATTATACAGCACTGAAGTATAGGTATATATTGTACAGCACTGAAGTATAGGTATATATTATACAGCACTGAAGTATAGGTATATATTATACAGCACTGAAGTGTAGGTATATATTATACAACACTGAATTATATGTATATATTGTACAGTACTGAAGTGTAGATATATATTATACAGCACTGAAGTATAGGTATATATTATACAGCACTGAAGTATAGATATATATTGTACAGCACTGAAGTTTAGGTATATATTATTCAGCACTGAAGTATAGGTATATATTGTACAGCACTGAAGTATAGGTACATATTGTATAGCACTGAAGTATCGGTACATATTGTACAGCACTGAAGTATAGGTACATATTGTATAGCACTGAAGTATCGGTATATATTGTAAGGCACTGAAGTATAGGTACATATTGTACAGCACTGAAGTGTAGGTATATACTGTACAGCACTGAAGTATAGGTACATATTGTATAGCACTGAAGTATCGGTACATATTGTACAGCACTGAAGTGTAGGTATATATTGTAAGGCACTGAAGTGTCGGTCTCTACAGTTTGCCACTCACTCAACTTTGCTCTTTTACTGTGACTCTTTACTTTACAGAAAGAGTATATATTGTGTCTGACATTTTAGTTGTCTGATATTAAGTATGGTGTCCTTGCACTGGTACTTCCTCTCACTGCATTCTTGCACTGTGAACTTTTGATACTAAAACAGTGTAATTTTTGTTTGTGTTATACAGAATGCAGTAATGTTTAGTGAAACACTGATTAAAGGATGGTTTACTAAATGAATTTTAACAGTATTGGTTTGTTTGCCCTAACTTCCAGGTCACAGGGTACTTAGTATCTTCTCTATGAAACAATCCCAGCCAAGACTAGGTATGCTTTGTAGGGTTAGGCCTTGACAAGATTACAGGAATTTCCTGTTATCATCTTCCAAACAGAAGTACTTAGTAAACTGCCTGTCTTACCCAAGATCAGAGAAAGTCATAATTGCTGAAAAGGGCTGAAGACGAACTGCTGAACCATTGTGAGGTTTAAGCAAGTTCAGTTCATGAATGTGAAATATATGCCCCCAAACTGAGTTTTTCTGCTGCTGTGCTATAGGAAAATCTTTCTAGAGGTGCATCATCAGTTGCGACTTAAGGAAGCTAATGAACAATTTCAAAGATGAGAGTAACAAAGGAGTAGCAGCATCCCCAGAGGTCAAGCAAAAGTATTCTGTAGCTGAACTCAGTAATTTGATGGCTAGAACTAGGGATAACAGGGTGGACGGAAGATAAAATGCCGGTACTTTGTCAAGACCAAGAGGGACAGGGGCTAACATCAGTCTTACAGGAGAAACATTTGATGTCATTGTCAATTTAGGAACAAATAGGCTTGCTGGAAAAAATTATCAGACCAATAGAAGTGGTATTTAAAGAACTAGGGAGGGACCTCACATAAGTAGGCACACACAGTGCCATTCTCAGAAGTGTTGCCAATTAATGGGTGAACAATGGATGGAATATCCGGTAGCATCAGGGTGTCTGCTTCAACATGAACCAACTAAGAATTGAGAGGGATACAAAGCTGCGTTGACATCATGGTTTTCAACTGTTTGTGAGGCGAAGAAGCATGCTAGGTGGCAGGTTTATGACTTTTATTCACATTTCAATGCAGCAAAAGCACATTAACGCATCAATAAAATGCTGCTTCTACATCAGAAGATCAGAATAATTACTGAGTCAAACTCCAGCAGTACAAGACAAGTGGGTAACTGCATACACATTTGATGCAGTATACATATGTGTAAATATATATATATATATATATGTGTGTGTGTGTGTGTGTGTGTGTGTGTGTGTGTGTGTGTGTGTGTGTGTGTGTGTGTGTGTGTGTGTGTGTGTGTATTAAACCAACAAAGCAAAATGAATAAAAAATGGAAATTAGTGAGTACAGATGGCCACAGGCTGAGCAAAACTTTACCTGATATAGCTCTATTGATGGATGAATATTTTAATATTGTGGCTGGGAAACAAACATAGTTTGGTGAAGAGACTTGTATATTTATAAAATGATGGAAGGTATAACCCAAAGCAAAAGAACAGATAAACAAATATTGCAAAGTGGTACTGTGGGTAATATGACAGGGCAGTGTACACAACATTTACATATGACAAACAAAATACCAAGTCTGTGGGTAATATGGCAGGGCAGTGTACACAAGATTTACATATGACAAGCAAAATAACAAGTCTGTTTTAGATATATCCTTAGCATTATTCAGAAATGAGAAACATTGCTGATGGTGGGGTTTATATTCAAAATGAAGATTGGAATAACTTAACTCTAGGTACAACTAATATAAGTATCATTTGAGAATCCCTACAAGAGGCTGAGTTCAGACAACCAGTATACTAAATTCTGCTCAAGAAACAGCAATCTTGGACATGAGGCAGGGAGGAAGTCTCACACCTGAAAATGGAGAGCCAGGTAGGAATAAATGATCACTAAAGCATTGTCCACCATCAAGTTAAATATGGAGATGAGTGATTTAAAAGTATGGGCACTAGATATTAGAAGGAGATACTTTGTCAAAATGATGCCAGCACCCCAGGCAAGTTCTAATTAAGAGGTAAAGAGGTAGATGGGAGAGCAGTATGAATACATCAGAAGTGGATCAGAAATAGACAAGAGTAAGGTCTATGCCTGATCACATTGCTTTGTCAGAGCTCCTACTGAGGTGTTAGGATGTCATAAGGTTATGTCAAGCTGGCATCTGTACAGCAATGCTAGAATCAGTTGCTGTTGTGAGCAAAGAACAGTGTGGCATTTCAGTTTACAAATTTTCTACAGAAGTGATGTAGCACAGAGGCTAAAGGTTGTGACAGGAGTTTATGGATGTAGGATCCACTAATAGTTTTTCTAGCTGTTTTACCATGCAAGAGTGGTTCATGGGGTAAAAGCACTTTATTTTTTATTTTAACATTTCTTTATCGGAAAAGTTTGGTGGGGGTAGAGCCTATTTTCAGCAGAGACCTGAAGAGAAACACTCCAGATGCATGTCTTGAGAATGTGGAAGGAAACCGGAGTACCAGGAGGAAACCCACTTGAACGCAAGGAAGAAATGCAGACTGTATGGGAGAGTAATAAGAAACAGTGGACTAATGCTATTGAATAGACCACTTTCAGTGCTAAATTACTGCAGACTGAGCTCAAAAAGTAAGAAGTACAGTGAGTGGTAAAAGAGACAATGGAGTTTTTACTGTCCAAGGTTATGAAGACAGTTAAAAATTAGATAATTAAATTAAATTAAAAGTTAAAGTTGAAAGTTACAAAATACATTGATATCTGGTATATCAGGTGAAGTACTTATGATGAATCATTGTGCACAATGTAGATATATTGATTATGCAGAATACTTTTTTTATACTCTCAGTGGATAAAGTATTCAAGACTAATTATTTTAATAGTATAAACCAACCATAAACTCCAGACCATAAGCAGGAACTAAAACAGCAGTCTCAATATATTTGGAAGCGTCAGCAGCAAAAGGAGTAAAAATCCATAAAAGAAGTCACAAGACCGCAGTGAGGAATCCTTTAAAATTCTTTATTATGACAAACAAGTAAGCGCTTTCACCATCAGGCTTCGTCAGACTTTGTAGTTTACACACAGAGCAGGATTTAAATAGCTGAAGCATCTGATTTTGATAATTGACGTCAGCATCATCTATTAAAACTTAAATGCACCCTAAATATGTATTTGATAACATAGTACAAGGGCAAGGACTTAGAGTCTCAAGGGTGAATGTCAGTGAAGGTAATTTTATTGCTGAAATGAAAGACCTGGAGAATAAAGTTTGTGGATACGGGCCACAAGAGGTGTAATGTACAAGTATTGAATAAAGTCTCTGATGTTTGAGAGGGTAGAGACAGGCCCTTCTTTTCTTCAAATCCACCTTCTATTTACCCCAAGAGACTGAGTGATGGTAAATGTAGGGTACTGGTGACTTATTCTTACACTACAGAGTATGTCTTGGATATTATAAGGAAGCATTGGTCCATTATAACAATGAATAATGATCTTAAAAAGATAGTGGGTGAACAACCTAACTTTATCTTTAAGAAGAAACGATCTTTAAAACAGATGCTTTGTTATCTAAAATAGTTTATTGATGGTAGAACTACTAGGAATAAAATGGGTTCAACTTATAAAGGAACTAGACCCTGTCATACTTGTAAGTGCTGTAGTTATATTGACACTACTGGTATGTTTATACATCCAGATTAGGGAAAACAGTATGTGTTTGATGTTCAAGCTACGTGTACTTATTCTCATGTTGTTTATTTAGCATGCTGCACTGCCTGCATGAAGTTTTATGTAGGCAAGACTGATAGACAATTGAAAGAACATATAGTAGAACATTTAAGGCATATAAATAATGGTACGGAGTGCAGTTCTCTTTCTAAACGTGAAGCTCACCTCACACACACATTGTTTTAAGTTATAGCACAGGTAGCAGTTACTAAGAGGCTGGGTAACATTAGGAATGCTACTGAAAGCTTAGAGAGCAAATGGATAGCTAGGTTAAGGGCTGATTATGGTTCAGGACTAAATGATAAAGTCCCCCTTAAACCTTTGTTACAGACACGCTCACTTTTTAGATGCGCTTTACATACACTTATGTGCATTAGTTGATTTTAAGTTTATTTCTTATTTTTAAATTTTTATTACATTTATTGTTTGTATTCTTTTAATACATAATTGCTTAACTAGTTGATTTGTTAGTCGAATTTCTGTATAGATTGCTGTGTGTGTGTGATTGCATTTTTATACTCACATCTGAAGAAGCAGCAAGAGCTGTGAAAGTGCTTATGTTGTTTTAAAATAAAAGATTGTTCGTTTTATGCTGAGAGCCTGGAGTCATCTCATCATATACTTTTTTGGACTGCTTTCATTTTAATTGTTTAATTTCAAAATGTTTGTATGGTGTTTTATTGGGTGACTTCAAAGAGATAGTAGAGATAAAGACTTTGCTAGTATATTAAAAGCCAAAGAGGAATTTTGCAGTTGACTTTAGAAGCAACACATTTGCCTGGGATTAATGAATCTAATATAAAATGTATTTTAAATTCAAGAGGTGTGAAATAACAATGTTGTTGAGCTAATGTATTAATGTTTATTGTATTTTTAAGGAAAATTAGTGCATTAACTGTCTGTATTTTTGGATGGTAAACATCATTTGATTTTAATAGTATATTATACGTTCACAAGGTGATTCAGTATTTTATTCTGAAGAAGTGTCTAGTAAACTGAGGTAAAGGTGTTCAAATTAATAAGATGACCCACCCAGTGTGTTTTCTGTTTATTATTTTGTTTGCTTTGTTACAAGTGTTTGCTGCAGTTCTTCTAAGATATATAAATGCATGTGTTTATAGATATATATATAGGGAAAGAATGAGTGAAACAAGAGACAGAGAGATACATGTAAATCAAAGAATGAAAATAAATGTATTTACAGTCAAATTATTCATGTAAAGTGATACTTCAACAAATTAAAAAAATAAACATAGTATCTGCAAATAAATACAGACAAGAATGAAGATAAAGAATATACATAAACATCCTAAAACAAGACATGCTTTGAGGGCATAAGAAAATAGGCATATGTTAACATTTATTACTGTAATAACACAGTGGGACAATTATATTTCAGTCAAGATGGCTCTAAAGTAAAATATATGTTTTCACACCTTTGTTGTAATGTTGGACGTGGTGTAACAGGTAGGAAATTATTTATCAAAGAACTTAACTCCAGGTCCAGATTATACACCACTTGTATTTTACCAGTTTTTACAGATTGTTTTTACAATCATAATATAGATAGATATCTCATCTGTAATAGTATATTGAGTTTGCTGACTCTATAAGGAATACTATTAAAGGTCTGTTTGGCAGACAAAAGGTAATATCATTATTAATTGCTGTTTGTCTGATACATTGCTATGACCTAGACAGGTCAGATGACTGTCATCTATCACTTACATTAATTTTATTTAGTCATGGGACCTGTGTTTTATGCAATAACTTCTGCGCTGGAAATATCCCTCCTGACAGACATCAATACTTCCCCAATTGGATGCATGCCCATAAATTTCTCCTGTACTAGGATGGACACCAGTATGCAGGTGAGAGCCATGGATGAGGGATTAATCCAGGCTGCTGTAAGAGTGGCTTATGTCTCAGCAGGAGGCTTTTCATCTAGATCAGGACCCTATGAAGGCCATTCTGTGTTCCTGGGCATGGAACCATATGTTGCCTCCCCCATCAACAGCCACACAATAAAACAGAATGTGGGCTGCAAAAGCTTTTTTTGTAGTCCTAATCCCCACCTCAAACCCTGGTAGTTGATACCAGTGGCATGTAACTTCAGGAGTCTCCTATAATCTCCTTCCTCTGGATACATGCATAATCCCACATACATGTCCCAAAGGCTGCCATCATTGGCATGGGTGGATCAAGGCCCCATCATTGTGGTTACAGCCCTTGTTGTCAGGCAAGCCTGCAGTTGAATGGGAGAAACTGGACAACAGGAGGCCACCATTTCCTCTCTCCTAGATGGGTGAGCTGCATAAGACAGCCACTCAATTTGCACCCTTCCATGTCCAGCCCTTCCAGCACCCAAGCTGCTATTTGAACTTGGCTCATCTGGGTCTCAGTCAGGGTTTTTGTCCCTCTATGCCATATAGACTAGTTAAGAAAGTTATACAATACTGACATCAGTACTTATACAGCTGACCTTTTACTCTTGTCAAGTGATGTTATTTATTTTGTTCTTGCCTTTTTTGAGGCACCAAATGCATTAGAGCAGTTATGGGTCATACAGGTAACAATAAAATGCAGACGGTTACCCTTGTTAAACACAAATAAACTTGGGCAGATTTAGAACAATATATAGTAAGCTATTATATTTAATACATAAGGACTTCTCTAAGGCATTGTAGGTTTTGTAATGGAATTTTACACCTTTTCACTAATATAACACATAAATACTGACAAGATACCAATTTTTGTCAAAATGCTTTTTTCATTCAAATGCTCTTTTTCCTATGGAAGGTTATGCTGCAAAGTATACAATATTATTACTATTGTTTTGTTATTGTTTTATTATTATTATTATTATTATTATTATTATTATTATTATTATTATTATTATTATTATTATGGGGTTCTTTTCAGATTCCCCGGAGAATAGTAAACAGAAGGTTCAAATAACACAGGATCTATGATACTTAACCACTTGCTACATCCTGTAATATATAAGCTATTTGAAAAAAATCTTTATTGGAATTGTTTCTGTGCAGAAAGTATTAGCTTTTATTTCTTGCCAATAACTGTAAACAGCTCTGCCTCTTTGGGATTCTTGTTGGTCATCACATAGAAAACTGATAGTCTCCTATAATTACAAACAATATTTACCTTTCACTTCAAACATACTTACTACAGAAACTTCAGTACAAGTCTTGATTCCATAGTTTCATTAGTATGTTTGTGTGAAATAACTTCTGGCTCCCCTTTTCCCAGTTGTCTGATCTTATAATTCACTTCACTTACTTTCTCCATTATTACAAACGGGCCTTGCCAGTTTGCAAGGCACTTGTTTTCACAGTGGGTACTGATACAAGTACCTTATCTCCTGCTTTGAACCCTCTCAGATGAGGAATTCTGTCTTATGCTCTTTCTTATGCTAGATGTGCCCTCTCCTTATGCTATCTGACTACATGCATCTCAGTTTTTAGATTGTTTTGCAGGTCTGAAAATGCCCTATTACTCTTGTAAAGGGGATGTTTTCAGCCCCCTTTTTATTTGCAATAATTAGTCTCCTTGAGGGATGTCTACCATACAGCAGTTCAAATGGTGTGAACTCAGTTAACCTTGGGGTGCTTCTCTTAAAGGAAAGAGAAGATAAGGTAGAAGCTGTTCCCATATATTCCTATCTACCTCTACAGCCTTTGACAACATCAGCTTTAAAATCTGTTAGTGTTCAACAGGCCCAGGTGTTTGAAATTGGTATACAAATGTGTTTAGCTCTCTTATTATTAAAGCACAGTCAACGTTCATGCATTCATCTGGCAATGAACCTGGTCAGAAATAATTTCTCAGGGAATTTCTACCCTACAGAAGACCATTACTATTTTTTTTTGATATGGACTTTTTCTTGACTCTTCACATGGGTTCAGCCTCAGGAAATTTTGTTACATAATCAATAATTGCCAGTTTATGCTGATGGCTATTATTCAGTTTCATAAGTGGACATTCAACGCTGTGTCCATTGCTATGCATTCAAGAGGGATGTCTATAATGAAAAAGATATCAGAGGATTTTTGAATGCTGGGTTAGGTGCTGTCCTTTGACACTCAGAGCAGACTGTACAAAAACTGCCTCTGTCCTTTAAAATACCAGGCCAATTAAATGTAACTAAAATGCCAGTATTTTTTTCTTTTCCAAAATAATAATCCAACATTTTTCTGTGTGGTAATTTCACTACAAAGTTGTAAATAGTTTGGAACTAATAATTAGCTTGTTGTATTTTCCTCTCTTTGCAGGTCATTTCTTAGATCATAGCAGGGGCATGCAGTAGGCCTGTTCTTCTCTCGTGTCCCCCACCATCTACTCTTTTTCTCTCTGTTTCTCTAGCTTTACATAAGGTATTGTTAACCCACTGAGCTTTCTTCAAACTGACATGGCTTATCTGGAACACAGCCAAATCAATATTTTCCAAAGGATACTTAAATGAAATGGAGGCTGAGGCTTCTTCTTATGCAAATACAAGTACAAGCCTTTCCCCTTCCTTTAGTTCATTCCTCATGGAGGACAGATGCTAAAGATAACTTTCTTCTATTAGAGGTACTGTCTGTTTCCCTTTCTTTTCTATAAGGGTGCTTTGACTTCCTTGTCCCTTAGAGTGCTACTTCTGTGTGGGTGGTTTTATGATCTGGTGGGGTATAGAGAAGCTTAACATTGTTCAGTTTTCCAGTTTTTCTTTTGTTCTGTATGAAATCCATCTTTCCCTTCCTCAGTTTCTGTTCCTATTTCCCATTCCTGTATTCTTAACTGGCAAACCTTTCTCTGTTAGCCTCTAGGCCATCTTTTTAGCACTTTTATTGTTGGAGTCTTTCAGTATAACTGACACTCCCTATCAGTTCCTATTCTGACTTCCTTTAGTATTTTAACAGACGTCATTTGACAAGACTTAGGGTGGATTTCTGTAATCCTTCCACCTACAACCAAATATTACTTACCCTTGTGCCTTCTCATGCTGCACTTTTATCATTCAGTTTGAGACGATATCTGAATACCAGCTGTATATACATTCCAGCCCATGCAGGAGCAATCTGGTATCAATGGGGGATCGAATAATAGTACCCAGTTTGCAGTCATCAGCAAACTTAGATAGCTACACCTCTCGGATCTTGGCCTGAATGCTAGCAAAATAGATGCCAGTGAGGTGTGGTAACAGCACAGAACCATGTGGAACACTGCTAATTATGGTTTCTACATTCTGAGAAGGCACCCACAACTTTCACAACATGGGTTTTGTCAGATAGCCAATTTGCAGTCCAGTGGAAAATGTTGGGATTTATGATTAATTTGCTTATTGCACTAGTATGTGGGATGCTATTGTAAGTCTTATCCAGATCAAGGTAGGCAGCAAGGTCTATGGTGAACTGTTGAAGAAAACATTCTTTGAAGGCTTTTAATTGAAGACTAAATCTCAAAACTGCTTTTCTTCATATAGTCATATAATCGTAAATGTATTCATTGAATAGTCATAGTTGGCCAACATCGCAAGTGTCCGTTGAAGCTGACAACTAAAACTAAACAAAAATAACATTCCAAAAATACCTTATAAAGTGTACACTGTATAAAAATATAAGTAAACCTGCTTTTTCCCCACCTTAGTGTGACCTCAGAGTTGGTATATATAATTAGTGGAAGGTGGGGGGGCAGCCCCCTACAAGAGGAACATTACTTCAACACCAGACACTTGTTATGTGGGGGGCTGTGCCTCCCATACCCCTGCTAATTTTATATATCAACTGTGAGGTCAAACTAAAGTGGAGAAAGGGCAGGTTTCCTTATAGCTACATTAATGTAGTAATGCTTCCTTTCTGTTGGCCAGCTATAACTATGTGATGATTTAATTTATGATGGAATGCGTATGCTATGAAAAAGGGTTTTGATGGTTAATGTTCGATTAAAAGTCATTCAAAGATGTTTTCTTCAATGAGTAACCATAGACCCAGGCAGCATGCAGTGACAGGCCATTGTCTGCTACCTCAGTGACCTTTTTTGAGAAGCTTACCAAGTTTAGGAGGCAGGTTGTATTTTCATTAATCTAAACAGTATCCATTAATTTTCCTCCTGTCCTTACAGCATACAGTGATGTCTGATTGTGAGACACATGAATGCTTTTACAAATGATCTACTGTAAACTTCTGTTTATGTCTGGCCACATATTTGCCTGCCTATTCCAAGACAGGTGTGATATCTCCAAGCAGGATAGTTAGAAATCAGGATAATTTTATATATAATTGTGTGGGGAAAGTTCTAGGATAATGTAATTCCCCTGTGCACGCTTTTGATAAAATTTGCATTTTATAACATTTTGTGAACTGCTTGAGCAAAATGTGGATAAGTATTTCATGGGACAATGTTGAATATTTTTTGTACTTTTTTTCTGGATGGGACTTCTTTGAAATGCATTTATCTTTACACATACACACACACACACACACACACACACACACACACACACACACACACACACACACACACGCATACACACACACACAAAACAGACATGCACACACACACACACACACACACACACACACACACACACACTCACACACAACACTAGTCATACGTCTACATTCACTAACACATGTAGCCACACATATACACACACAAGCACACACACCCAACAATACCTTTCCACTAAACTCCCTGGCAGTTTCTTCTAATATGGTCCCAGTCATTGAAAGCAATGGGTGAACCCAAGCTTGCGGCTGAGTTAATTATCACGGCTGATGGTAAATATTTATGCAGCTGAATGGTTCTATGAATCTCTTGGTTGCATAAAGCACTTCCCATAGGCTTTCTGTCCCATCAATCTACATGATTTACAAATAAATATATGGTTCATTTGATTGAAAGTTTATTTGAATTAATACACACACACACACACACACACAGACACACACACACACACACACACACACACACACACACACACACACACACACACACACACACACACACACACACACACACACACACTCACACACAACACTAGTCATACATCTACATTCACTAACACATGTAGCCACACATATACACACACAAGCACACGCACCCAACAATACCTTTCCACTAAACTCCCTGGCAGTTTCTTCTAATATGGTTCCAGTCATTGAAAGCAATGGGTGAACCCAAGCTTGTGGCTGAGTTAATTACCACGGCTGATGGTAAATATTTATGCAGCTGAGTGGTTCTATGAATCTCTTGGTTGCATAAAGCACTTCCCATAGGCCTTTCTGTCTCATCAATCTACATGATTTACAAATAAATATATAGTTCATTTGATTGAAAGTTTATTTGAATTAACACACACACACACACACACACACACACACACACACACACACACACACACAATGGCCCGTTTCATTGAAATCACAAAACATCAAAATTAATTTCACTAAAAATGTCATATACGTTAAATATATATCCAATTTTTTTTTTTTTTTTTTTTTTTTTTTTTTTTAGGGGCAAACCCCCCTGCATGCTAAAATATGCTAACTCCACAGTTACACAACCAGTAGGAAAAAAAGAATACTCTTGACACACTAACTCACTGTTGCTACACATACACAAATGTCTAGTCATGGTGGTACAGCTCACCAGTGTAAATTAGCAAGGAACTACTACTGGTTAACACTAATTTGCTTAAGCTCCATAACCAAACCAGCAACTCGTTTTCTACAGGCTAACATACTTTTTGATCAAATGAGATTCAGTCATTTGTGGTTTAGATCAAATGAACCTTCAATCAGATAAGCCACTCTTTTTTTTCTTTTTAGGTAAAATGAAATTTAATTCAAATGAACCATAGTACATGTGCTCATGTGCGTGTGTGTGTGTGTGTGTGTGTGTGTGTGTGTGTGTGTGTGTGTGTGTGTGTGTGTGTGTATATATATATATATATATATATATATATATATACACATACCAAGAGGAATTAAGTTATGTTTTGAGCAAGGAAATGCAACAACACTCTGCTTTGATAACAGCTGCAGAGCATAAACTTTAGGCTATACAAATGGCTATTAGATAAATACGAAGTAATATGGCTGCTGTAAAGAAAGTTTGCATTAAAAGGAGAAGCCATCCATGGTTTTCTCCAGAATAAAAATCAAAAATGTTTGATAGGTATATCATGAAGAAAATATATATTTTCAAAAACCAAAGGTACCTATCAAAAGGATAAAAACCTAAAAGACTGCCTCTTGAAATAAAATTGCATATAAAATCAGAACTGCTTTATACTATTATCAGAATCAGCTGTGTGCACTCCGAAGAAGTTATGCAAGTTTATTCAAACCAGCCTAAGTGGGCATCAGAGAACAATTCCATATCAAAGAAGAACTGATCTATAAGATGACACAACCTAGAAAAAATATGATGTATTTTTCATTAATGTTAGATATGAAATTCAGTGCTTACAAAAGTCCATCATTTTCACAAAGCTGGCTATATTCCACTACTTAATGGCTTTGAGTTCTACTCAGTAAGCCAAAACATTTAGTCTAAATCTACCGCTTGCTATGTAAGTTACAGTATGAGGGAGAGTGATCAGATTCCTCCTTAAGTACCTCAAAGTGAGTGGACTTACAAAGTAAACCTCTATGTTCATAAACACAAGGCAAAAGGATAAAGGTACGCCTTATGTGGGAAACTGTCACTGATTCCTCAGCACAAATGATGCCAACTAAATCAAGTGTCCACAGTCCAAGTAATGACCAATATTAAAGTCCAGCTCTGTACTGTCTGACACATGGCACATTTCAGGGCTTCACATGTTGTAGATGTAGAACTCATCAACAGAATGGAATTTATTTATTTATTTTTTAATATGACTTAAATAAGTGCTCCTTCTAGGCCTATCAAATGTGGTCAGGGGAAGACCGTGGATAGACATATACATGCAGGGATGTTGGACAAGAAACAAGCAATGGAGATTGACACATAGGTGAGAAAATGTAATGGAAAGAAAATAGAATGAGCTTCTTGCATAGTTGAATGCCATGTTGGCCCAGAGGGCAACCCCCCTGTCATTATTCACCTGGATGGCTGATTTTATAGGCTGTTTATTCCTTTGTTGGCTTTAAGGAAAGGGCCTGCAAGATGCAAAACTCCACCAGTTACTCCAGAAGGCAATACACATTGCCAAAGCAGGAAGCCAGTGTCTGATTCACCTCAGCGTTAAACAGAATCTACAGGTGATGATGAGGTATCATTGGAGACTCCTCCAGTCCACCATCAAGAAATAAGCCTTCACCTTCCTACTAAGAAACAGACATTGGGAGCATGACGACCCCCCCCCCCCAGGTCATCTCTAGCAAGGAGACTCTCATCCAGAACTTGTAGGCACTGAAGTGCTGTGGTCTCTTCTCATCTTTCACATCTGGATCGAAAAGGATGACACAATGGGAAGAAATTATAACACACATATGCTACAAACACAACTTCAGGTGTACAGTGGGCTAGCACAGAGCACATACACATGCTACTGCTAAGAGAGGTGCTCCCACCTTTTGTGGCACCTATCCATGTTTAGCTGATACATCTTCGCAGCTGAAAAACTGTGTATAATTTAGTGATGTAGAGGTCACAAGAGTATCATTCTTAATTGTTTTTTGATTGTATCATGATTTCTCCTCACCACAGATGACAGCCACTCTTCAGACAATACCATTGTTTTAGATTATTCAATGCATTCAGTTTCTGAATTCTTGATAGAATTTATATTCATATTACATTGTATGGATGTTCATGGTTCACAGGCTGGTCCTAATAGAGACACAGTTTCAACGTGTTCCACTTTGGCCCCTGTATCGGATACATTTGAAGTTTTTTTATAAACCATCTGATACATTACATTTCAGTTCAGTTCAGTCACCGCAATTCTCAGTCTAAGGACTCTCTTCCATTTTTAACAGACTCTGTCATACCTATGGACAATATAATTCATATGTATGTCAGTAAGACTGGTCATTCTTAACTTTGCTAAGTGCATTCAGTTGAAAATGGTTCTCAAGGTTTTATATTTTTTAAAATGTAAAATGTTATCACTTTGAGCAGTGATTTATACAGATACTTGTGTTCCTTTTTAATAAAGAAGGATGTGACATCATGTCCATCCTAATAAAATATATGATTGGTGTATTGGAAAATTAAATTTTGGATCTACACAAAAAGATTGTTTTTGACATTACACTTCCACCTTTTTAGTCTGAATACAAAAGAGATTTCTTAACAATAGACAGATTTGAAGTTACATTGAAAAACAGAACATTTAAAAATCAAAGAAGATGTATGTTAGTTTATTAGTCTGTTACCAAATATATTAGGTACTTGACACTAATCACAAACAGTCTAATTCCATTAAGGGTAGCAAAGCTTATGGACAACAGCTTAGTAAGTGTGGGAGGTGTCATACAGATTTTTTTAGATTCATAGTCCTATTCCACAGAAAAGAGGTCAGGTCATATAACTATAAAATGGGGAAGGATCCTCAAACAATTTAGGTGAAGATGACAAATCAGAGGGTGTCCAAAACTTTTGATTTCCAAATCAAGGAATGGATGATCTGACTGTGAGGTTATCCAGGCAGGTCCATCACACGGTTCATCTCCACAACAAAGCCAGATGTTCCACTCCAGTTAGGAGATGAGAACCAAGCGAGGTCTTCAGAACAATGGCAGCAGCTAGTACAAGAAACGTGCAAACAAACACAACTGGTATTGAAGGATACGTCTGTCTTCAGATATAAGGTAGTGAATCTTAGCCCCTGTGATTTTATTGATTTCAAGGTTTCTGTTATACAAAAGGGGATTTCCTTCATATCTACAAGATGAGTGAGTTTAGTGAAAACAGTAACTGATTTCAAGTTATAAGTAAGGAAACATAACTTGAATTATTTACTTAGCTCATGACTTTTATGAAGTAAGTATGTTCAACCTAACGTTTGCAATATGCAATGTCTGCTTTTGAATCTTTGTGTATAAATGTAGTCAATCTCCTTCTTAAGGTATAATTTTGCAGTTTAATGTCTGATGAAAGGAAGGCATTCACAGACCTTAGAAAATACACAAACATCAGGTTTATGAAGAGTGCCAAAAAGGAAATATGGTAGTGATGGATATCTGCTCTTATAATACTAAACTGTTAGAAATGTTAAGAGATACATATTTTGACATCAGTTAACATTAGAGTTTTGGAAATGTTCCTATCACTAAATTGACTGAGTATTATTATATTTGTTATTGTTTAATTTCTCCAACTGCTTAGCTTTGTACATAACTTGATGGGAATCGACCCCATTCCTGAGTCAGGCCATAATTAAAGTTCATAAAATTAGATCTGATGTTGTCAATCTTCATTCATACTTGACTGTTGGGTTCGGTTCCAATCCTTGGAACCACCTCGGCCGTTATATCAAGCTTGCACCAGCCAAAAACTCTCGAGATAAGACTACCCATACTGCCTCTCTTCCCTTTACCTCACATCTCATTTGACACATAGAAAATCGGATGCATCAGCCGTGCTCTAAGCTAAGTGCTAACTTTTTGATTATAGAAAAAATTTTGTCTATCCTCTTTGATTAGTTTCCTTTTTTCTTACTTCCTAAGACTGTCGTTATTGTGCATTTATTGTTCATAACTTTTATTTAAACCCCCTTTTCTTACCTTTTAGGTAGTCTAACTTACCATAGTTGGTATAGGCCCTCCTTTCCTCTACCTATGGGTAATTCTTGATACCATTGCCGGTATAAAAGAAAAAAAAAATTGTTATCTTTCGTGTGTGTGTGTGTGTCCTCTTAAGTGAAACTGGCAGAAGGGGACCACAAGGTTCAAACAATGTAGAGACTGTGGCAGAAAGATTCCCAATTCTGATGGGCATCTTTCATGCGTTTATTGTTTAGGTGTCCCTCAACTTGAGTTACAACTCCCATATGAACTCTGTAAGGGTTTCAGTGCTCACACCCTTGCAGAGAGGAGAGACAGAATAAACTCATTCTCAAGGGTTTACTAAAATGCCCATTCAGTGAAGCTTTATCTGAGGCAGAGACATCTAAATCTTCCAGGACAGAGTCTAAGAAAAGAAGTCACTCAGTACCATCACCTCCTAAGGTACACAAGTCTAAGTCTTCTAAGTCTCAGGTTCTGACCCACTCATCGGAACCAAAACCTAAAGTTCCAAAGACTGTGCCGACTTCTGCTCCAGCACCAAAACCTGCAATATCCCTCACAGTGCCGTGTATTGTTGAGACTACCCAAGCTCCTACGGTGCCGACCTTGTTTTTGGTACTGATAATCACCTCGGCACAAGCAATCGTCTCCTCAAATTTGTTGGCTCCTTTTTCCCCAGCCAAGCAAGTACCTGTTCAGCAAACCATGGTGTCGAAGGTCGAAGTACTAAGTACACCCAGGACTAGATACTCCCCATCTATAGACCCCCTTTTGGGTCAGCAATTAATCCCATTTGTAGAGAGACCAGAATTGCCATTGGGGATGTCCATCTGCTCCTCCAGGAGTCTTTCAGAACTGGACATAGTTAGATTGGTGGATCAGCTCTTGGCAACCAAGAGGTCTTCCAGCTCCCCTTCATACCTCCTGGAGCCAAGGTTTACTCTCCAAAAGCTCCCACTTATCTTCCTCCTTCAACCTTTCCACAGGTCTTAGAGCCCACGACTTCAACTTTCCCAGTGCCAACTACTTCAGTGCCGATGGTGGATCTCACCTTGGTACCCAAACTGACTCTGTGGTCTTTGGCTCCTTTGGAGCTGTCACACACATGGGACTGTGATTTGGCTGCCGGCTCCGGGATCCCTGGATCAGCTCCAATTTTTTCAGTGGCATCATCTATGGTTCCTGTTGCCTTGGCAGATACAAGTCCTCTCTCAGCTTCTACTTTGAGGGGCGGCTCATCAAAGTGGGGTGTGACCATGGTTCCAATGTTGTCTTTCTTGGCTCTGGGCTTCCATCCCTCTTCGGGAGGGCCTGCCTTCCAGATTATGGAGAGAGCCTTAGCCTCAGCAGGCCAACAGTTAGCACAATCCCTGTCAGAGTGTCGCATTTATGTATCCTCTGGCTCACAGCTGTCACAATCTGCTAACTCGGGACAGCAGGCAAAAGAGCAGCAAGATACCCTGTTGCAGGGTCCCCTATCTTTGGAGTCCTCCTCAGACCTTCCCCCTGAGGAGCCACCCTGTAACAGATCATGCAAGAGGAAGCACCTGGATTGTCCTGAAGAATTGCTCACTGAGGTACAGGTTTCAATGAAGGGGAAGGGTCCCCACAATCACCCCCTGAACATGTCTCCTTTGGAGACATCCTAGAAATTCTAAAACAGAGGGATGATTGGAAGTCCTCAAACCCATACTCTGAGGAATCTGTCTTCTTGCAGGCTTTTAGTTCCCAGCCATCTATTTCTTGGGTGACCCCCCCCCCCCACAGATGAACTAATCAAGCTCATCATGCAGCGTGCATGAAAGGTTCCTGATACCATACAGCCAAACTCCTGGAGACCTGACAAATTCTTTCAGCCCCAGAAGATCAGCCCCACTGGTCAAAAGATCTAGCAGTGGATGCCATGGTGGTGAAGGCAGCAAAGAAAAAGTAATTTGATGAAGAGAGTTCAACTGTCCATCCTTCTAACTGATAGTCTCAGATGATGGACAGATTTGGGAAGCAGAAAGTTGCTTCATCAACCTTTGCTATTCGGTCTTTGAACTTTTTGGCACACTTCACCCGATTCCAAAGGAATCTGATAACTGAGGTCTCAGAGACTTTAGCAGGAACAGTGTCTGACAAGGTTCAGGATAAGGTTGCCTCCCAGCTTGTCACCCTAGAGTCAATTTCCAACTCGTCTATGTGGCTTATTGCACATACAGCAGAGTGGACATCCAGGGCAGCGGGTACAGGCATTGCCATTAGGCACCACACCTGGATGCACTTGTGTGATTTTGTGGATCCCTTTGTCAACACTCCAATGGACACTACTTTGTTGTTTGGCCCAAAAGTCAGAGACACATTGGCCAGGTGTGAGAAGGACAGAAAGACCCCTTCTACTGTGGTAGTGCATTTTTCCACTTCTCAGCGACCATACTCCAGGAATCAGAGGAGTGGAAAGATGTGGTTCAGGAAGACCGAAGGGCCTTTTCAGACAGAGGGGGGAACCCTTCAGGAAGACCCCCCCCTCCTGTGGCAGAGGGGGTCCGTGTAACCAGGGTACCAGTGGTTCCTTCTCTGGACAACCCTTCCAGCACTCCTGAATGACAGCCTGATTGCTTACCTCTGGAAGAAGTCGGGGGAATATTTTCTCTGCACCACTCAGCCTGGCACGCAATAACATTAGATTCCTGGGTGCAGACGATAATTACCAGAGGTTACCATATTCCCTTCATTCTTTGCCCTAAACTACAAAAGTGAATCCCCGACGTTCCATCCAATCAAAGGGATATAACAGCACTAGAAATTCAAAAGCTGCTTTTAAGAAGAGCCATCCAAACAGTCCCACCAGACCAGATATGATCTGGTTTTTACTCAAGATTCTTTTTAGTGCCAAAAAAGGCAGAGAACTGGAGACCAATCTTAAACCTCAGTATACTAAACAAGTTTGCACGACAGACAAAGTTCCATATAGTCATTGTTCAGTCTGTCCTTCCTTTTCTGGAGAAGGACAATTGGATGTGCTGTATAGATCTTCAAGATGCATATCACCACATAAAGAAGATTTCTCCACTTCTGGGAAGGAGTCAGTCATTACCAATTTTGAGCTCTGCCCTTTGGTCTCACCACAGCCCCAGGGTGTTTACAAAATGCTTGGCAGTTGTAGCAGCTCACTTAAGACTACAGGGATTCCAGGTGTTTTCATATTTAGATGACTGGCTCCTCATCACCCCCACCAGGCATCTGCTGCTTTACCACCTTGGACTATGTTCTACACCTTGCCGAGTCCTTTGGCATTTCAATAAACAGAGAAAAATCACAAATATCTGCCACACAGGACATAGAATTCTTCACAGCAAAGCTAAACAAAGTCTTGCATGTCTTCCCTACCTTATCACAGACTGGGAAAGTTAAGATCACAACTGCAAGTGATACTCTTTCAAGACAAGGTTCCTGCTTGCCTAGTCTTGCAACTTCTTGGTTCCATGGCTGTGACAATCACTTTAGTTCCCCTGGCGAGGTACTACATGAGGCTACTTCAATGGCTCCTTGCATCACAATGGTCACTGTTAACTCACCCAATGTCTCATCCAGCCCTCATAACAAACCGCTGCAGATAGGATTTATCTTGGTGGATGAAGCCAGAAGAGAACTTATGGAGTCACCCCTTCTGCCCCTCTCATCTCAAGGCCATAGTGACTACAGATGCTTCCCTGGTAAGGTGGGGGGGGGGGCATTTTCAGGGAAAGACAGTCCAAGGCACTTGGTCCCCTTAAGAGGTCAATCTTAATATCAATGTCCTAGAACTGAATGCAGTGCTTTTAGTATTGCAAGCATTCCAGTCTGCCCTTCCTTCAGGGACAATTGCTATCCAGTCAGGCAACATGTCAGTAGTCTGGTACATCAACAAACGGGGGGAACCAGGTCCTACCCTCTATGTCGGGAAGCCCTAAGAGTTTGGCAATGGGCAATTATCTCCAACCGCTTTCTCATAGCAATGCATATCCTGGGGAACTCCAACGTGATTGTGGCAGATGTATTCTCCTGCCTCACGAGTGGTCTCTCAATTACAATGTAGTGATGAAAATCTTTAGTTGATGGGGTCAGCCTTGCTGTGACCTGTTCACCTCTCCCATAAACCACAAAAGGAGCAGCTACTTTGCCCTAGTCCTCCTCAGGGGGAGTCCCCGAGAGATGCCCTTCTCCAGAATTGGCCCCCAGGACTTCTTTATGCCTTCCCACCAGTCCCTCTAATTCCCCAGTTTCTGAGGAAAGTCCAACGTTTGTGAAGCAAAGTGATTCTCATTGCACCTTATTCTCCCCATCAAGTCTGGTTCCCCTTTCTCTGGCTTCACCTAGTTCACTGCCCATGGACTCTGGATCCGACTCCAGATCTGTTATCTCATCCTCAGGGCTTGATTCATCCCAACCTACAAAATCTTAAGCTGACAGCTTAGTTTCTCCACTTCCAGTAATTGCCAGGCGAAATATTTTGTCGTCCCCAGTACAAAAGATACTTCTGGCTTCTCATAAACTATCCACCAGAAAACTTTATCTTACTAAATGGAAGAGATTTGTTTTTTGGTCTGATACAAAGGGTCTTGATCCTTTCTGAGCTCCAGTCGATAAGGTCTTAGATTACTTAGCCACCTTATTTCAATTTGGAGCCTCAACTTCTACCATTAGAGTTCATTCAGCTGTGATTTCCAGTTTCCATAATGGATCTGATGATCATTCTTCAATGTCTCACCATCTTTGCAAAACATTTCATAAGGGCGCTTTAGATTTGAAACCGCCTTTCAAAGATCCCATAGCACCTTGGGACTTAATGTTGGTCTTGCAGTGTTTGGTTCATCAGCCCTTTGAGCCAGCAGCCACTTGTTACCTCAAGTTTTTATCTTGGAAGACCCTTTTCCTGGTAGCTATCACCTCTGCCAGGAGAATTTCAGAGCTACAGGCTTTGTTTGTAACGTATCCATACATCATTTTTCACAAAGAGAGAGTATCACTCAGAACCAATCCCTCCTTTCTGCCTAAAGTAGTGCCAGACTCCAATATCAATTAGACTATAAGATTTACCAGTCTTCTTTCCAAATTTCTCAAACAAGGGGGAATATTGCTTGCATTTGTTGGATGTTCACAGACGATTATGTTTTTATTTGGACTGAACAAAATCATTTAGGAAATTGGACTAACTGTTTCTGTCTTTTTCTGGTACTAGACTGGGCAACCCGATTTCAAAAGTTAATCTGTCAAAATGGTTGTGAGACTGTATTACATTTGTTTATAGTCAAAATAAATTAGACTTAGCACCAAAAGTTAGAGCTCATTCTATCAGATCTGTTTCCACTTCATTCCAGAGCTTCAATGGATGATATATGCACAGCCGCAGCTTAGGCTACCCCTCATTCCTTTATCACTCATTACAAATTGGATATGGTCTCCAGGAGAAGAGCATCCTTTGGCTCTATGGTGCTCAGGAATATCCTTCCTTAGGGCCTCCCAGGATTAAAGTAGCTAGGGACTCTGTCCCAACAGTCAGGTATGAATGAAGACTGACAACATCAGATAAAGAAGTTATGTCTTACCGTAACATTCCATCTGTGTTGTTGATTTTCATTCATTCTTGACATCCCACCCTCCTGCCCCCTCCGAGAGACTCCTGGAGGTTCAGCACTAGTCCTGGGATCCTAGTAGGGTTGTTGCTCAGACAAAGCTTCCATGATTTTCTTCATGATGGGCAAACTCAATCTGAGGTAAAGGGAAGAGAGGCAGTATGGGTGGCCATAGCTCAAGAGTTTTCGGCTGGCGCGAGCTTGATATAATGGCCGAGTGTGTTCCGAGGATTGGAACTGAACTCAACAGTCAAGAATGAATGAAGATCGACAACACAGATGGAATGTTATGGTAAGGCATAACTTATTTTTTTGCTTCAGTCTTTGAGATTTGATAAGAGTGCTCTTCTCAGTACTTGCAATGTACCCAGAATTGCCTCTTTTTGCAGTTCAATGTTTTTGGGGATTCTTTTTCATTAGCCCAGTTGCACCTACTGCAACTGGAGCTATCTATATATCGTTATTCCTCATTTGCTTGTTTCTTCCTGCAACTCTTGGTATTTTACAAATATATGTCTTTAAAATCATAAGATGCTGGAGTTGCTGGATGTAACAGTTTCAATAATTAATGTAATTTCTGTATTTTTCTCTTGAACTACAATGCCCAGTGTGTTTGCTTCTACCTTCTTAGCAGCTGTATGGGATGAGTCATCATTTCCGATAATAATTTGTGGTTCATATTTCCAGTGTCTCTCAGCTGCCTCTATTTTGTGATGTTTGCCAAATCTTCAGTATAACAACCTTGCCACATTGTTATGTCTTTCAGTATACAAACCCTCAGCCATAAGTATATCACAGCTTGCAACAAGGTCTGCAACTCTGTTTCTAGTTCTGTACTGCAAAACCTACATTTGTCTGTATCCCCTACCTTTTCTATGGATTTTATGAACCATCTAGTATGTAGTCCACTATCTTGGGCTGCCGATATTAACCTTTCATCTTTTGGTTTAAATTCTCCTCACCTAAGCCAATCATACATCAGCTGCTGGTTAGCATGCATTTGTTACAGTAGATCTCTGTACTTCTTAGAATAACTGTGGTCTTTCCATTAGTCATTTATTTTTTCTTGATCATATTCTTTGTATTCTTTCCTTTGTTTTTTTGCACTTTCTCTTGCCACCTCATTTTTATCCACATTTGGTTGGATTTCCATCCCTGCTTGTTTCCAAAAGGCTTCTGATATTTTAAGTAAATAGGTCATCTTAGACGGATTTTGTACTTGTAAAACTTTCAATGTATTTGGATTTGATTAAGTCAGTAGATATGTATGCAATCCCACAATCGCCAACCTATGTGTGTAATCAATTTCAAGGAGGCTTATGCCTCCTTCAGACTGGCGGCTATATAATATTGGCAAACATTGGTTATTGCATATCATTTGATGAGCATGAAGGAGTTTTCTTGTTTTTCTCTCAAGCTTATCCAGTTCTTTTTGCGGCCAGCAATCATACCAAAGCTGTAAGTTAAAACAAGAAGTGCAAGTTGATTTATAGCTTGAACTTTATTCTCAGATTTCAAAGCATTTTTCAGTATTAATTTTAGTCTTCTAAAATATCACTTACTGAGCTTTATTCTCATCTAGTCATGCTGTATTGCTACCCCTTTGTCTATTCATATTTGTACACTCCCTCTTGTTTCAAATCATTTATATCACATTCCTCCCTAAGTTTTATATTTTCTTGATTCTTCAGTTTTCATTTTTCAAATGTTGCTTTTGCACATTTATCAAGACAAAATGACATTTCTGTGTCATCTGAGAAAATTTTAATGATGTTCACACATGTAAATTTTTGCAAGTAGTACATCCAGTTCCATTTTTCTGGGACTGGATTTTCTACTTGCAAATGTATAAATGTATAAATGGTCTAGAGATCCACATTTTGTCCTGCACTGTCCTAACAAGAGGCTATACAACTGACAGTATTTCCATTTGTTTAGATAAAGTTCTCAGTAAGGTTACTCAGAACATACCGGCTTGCATTAAGGATTTCTTGGACTGTTTAAAATCTCTGGCTGCTTTAAAATTAGATAGTAACACAAACAATATCATATTGATTTCTGCTGATGTCATTTCTATATTCACAGTTATTCTTTGGAATGTGGGGACTGATATGGTACGTTATGTTCTTTAGCACACCCCTTTTTTCTCCTAGCTTTGAAACTGATAAATTCTGTTGTTTATTGGAGTTTATGTAAACAAACAATATATTTTGGTTTCAAAGGTGAGATATACAAACAAGTGAAAGGTATTGTGACGGGGCCCCTGTTGCTCCAATCTTCATAATTCTAATTTTAAACAAATGGGAATGTTCATTTTTATAGAAATGTGATCTTTTAAGTCAATTACATTATATGTACATTTTATTGATGACATATTTTTCATACTTTACAACAACTGTGGACAGTTATGCACAAATATGAGGCATAAGCAGTGATTTATGCACAGACCAAAAACAGAGGTGTTTCACAAAATACTAAGGATACAAATGGTTTGTGCAGAAGTAATACCTTTGGGAACCTTTCTGAAAATATAAAATCATTCCATAGTTCTAAGTGCTTAGAGTCTAAGTCTAATTTTGGATATCTGTGATCTCCATATGGTATCAGTGGTGTAAATGTTAAAATTACATTAATTGACATTTTCAGCATTTATATATTATAGAAAGTTTGCTATATGTGCATTATCTTATTTAAGATTATGAGAGTAATACTTTTACATGTATGCCTGAATTATCTATTTTAAAATGATGACACCAAAATATATGGACATACATCCTCTTCTTATTCTAGCATTACTCATTCATTTATTTTCCAAAACCTGCTGTATCAGATTCCTAGGTGAAATGAATTGGAATCAGAGCTTATCCTTGCACTCAGTTAGAGTAAGGCAGAAAACTAACACTAGATAGTCAGCGCACTGCAGTGTGACAGATTTTGTTTTGGTATACTATATCAGAAAATAAGTTTGTGAGTACCCAGGGATCGTGGGAGCAATTTACCATTATTCATAAAGAGGAATGTTCACAGCTAATTAGCGAGCTTTGGAGCCATGCTTCCAAATTGGAATTATAAGGTTCAGCAATGCAATCCTTATAAAATCATGGCTCTTTAAAAGGATTTCCAAAATGTAATAGTTCACAAAGGAAAGCATTACTTGGGGAGAATGACTTGCAGAAACAGAACTGTCTCACAACGTATTGTACAATTTCCTGATAATGAGGTACTCAGAGAGAGAACACTAATATCATTGGGGTGTGGAAAGGAAAAAATGTAGGTATCAGTTTTACAAATTATGTTTCCTCTGTGGACACACTAGTTTGGGGATAAACATTTTGTGTAGCAGTGGCTCAACTGACTCAGATTTGTCAAGCATGCTGAATTCTCCTGGTTTCAGAAATTACAAAAACATTTGTTGTAAGGCTATGAAAGACTACCTTATAATCCATTTACCCATTTTAAGCACATGATAGTTCCTTCATACATTCCTTTTTTAAACCCACTGTGCCATTTTACATCTTTCCAAAAATGTACTTGAATGTTTGCTCTTTGTGCTGTTTATTAACTTTTATTTTCTACAAATCACTGCTTATGGCTTATATCTAACTCTAACATCTCTGTCAAGGTTTGTTAAGAGAGGTGCATATTTTCTTCAGTGCTTCAGTGTGAATGTAGTGGTGATCCATTCTGCTAAATATGGACTCAAAACTCTCCAAGTGTTTTTATTTTTCACTGCTCTGAGACTACAGCTATGCCTCTCCATCCCAGTTCAGTGTCACTGCTAAAATGTTCTTCCAAAATGCCCACGGTATTCAAACTAATTTCCAGACATCAAGGAATCCTCAAGGTAAAAGTATAGCTTGCTTCTAAAACTAGTGACTGCAATTTAATATAGTACCATTACTCTGACTAGAACGATTCATTTAATAAGTACATTGTTATGGCTTTATTACTTTTGGAACAATTTTCACTTTAATTTCAGTATGACATTTCCTTCTTGAAAACCATGTTAATAATTTTCAAATCGTGCCACAACTACTTGGCAAATATTAAATTTACTACTGTGTCAGAAATGATTTGTGAAATATTCCTCTCTTATTGTGCAGAGTTAGGTCATAAGATAATTGCAAGGAAGATTTATTATGAAAATAATTAGAAAAAAATAATTAAATATTTTATATATTTCTACTCTGATTTATAACATTTACTTCCTTGCAATGTGTGAACCTGTTTTAAGATGAGCAAGCCTTAAACTACATGTGGCTTGACAATTGTAGTTCCTTCTTCCAGCACTTACATATAAAAGGTTCTGCTTTAAGTGTTGTAACCATAGTGTGCTTTTAAACCTTTTTATATGATTCTGTACTTAGCCAGTGCTCCTCTAGTGTCATATGGGAGCTATTAATGCATAGATTTTGGACAAAATATTTGTTAGGATGTAAAAAGCACTAATGCATTTAGTATTCAGAAAAAACTTAGCACTAAATGTTTAGAGTAAAAATACACTTAACAGTCAGCCAAGTGTCTATATGTATCAGATCAAAATGATTAGCTAAAGCTGATGTGGTTTTCAGTATTTTCCATCAAATTCTGATATATTTTGACATGATTCTGTTTTTTGAACAAAAAATAACAATAAGTAGAAAGAATTTGCATAGCAAATATAAACCAACTTTTGGGCTGAAAAAGTGGAACTACATTCATGAGATGGTCTGACAGAATACTTTATTGTTACATTTTAGGTAAAAATGCTGCAATTTGCCCAACTTCAGCTTCAAAGAAATTTAATTTAACTGTTGAGGCTACCCACTAAAGTGAGCTAGCCTGTGTAAGTTATTTATTACTGTTTTTCCTGCATTTCTGTGTACTTTTTAACCTAAAAAACAAACCACCCCAAAAAAAAATATCCTTGTTTTCCCGCCTTTCTCGACTAGTTTAGACCAGTATACAGGCTTTGCTGTATTCTGGACTGTGGTGTAGTTCCTGTGTTGTCCATTGCCTTACTTGGATAGAAGGAAGTTTCTTTGCTCACCAGTGGGAGTGGGGAGCCTTGAGCAGCCTATCTGTCCCTGAAGGAGTGACCTCAGCACAATAGCTTGTAGTAATTGGTCGTTTTGGACCATTTCCAGCTCTTTTGAAGTTCCCTGTTTAAAATCCGCACCTGAGCGTTTTTTTCTGGCTATACTACTCAGAAACAGCTCCTCGTGGTCCTGCAGAGTGGTGCTAGCAGCAGAGAACTGAGAAAAGTGACTACTTTCCTGATCTAAGTATTTTTTTGATGTTTTTACCTGAGAGACCTTCCTTTTCTTACTTTGAACAAGTTTAAACTGCTTTATTACCTGTTTTTTGCATTGCACATTATCTGCACTTAAAGTTACATTTGGTCAAAAGTTTGTTGTTTAATTTAACTGTTGAGGCTACCCACTAAAGTGAACTAGCCTGTGTAAGTGATTGTTTTTCCTGTATTTCTGTGTACTTTTTAACCTAAAAAAAAAAAAAAAAAAAAAAAAAATCCTTGTTTTCCCGCCTTTCTCGACTAGTTTAGACCAGTATACAGGCTTTGCTGTATTCTGGACTGTGGTGTAGTTCCTGTGTTGTCCATTGCCTTACTTGGATAGAAGGAAGTTTCTTTGCTCACCAGTGGGAGTGGGGAGCCTTGAGCAGCCTATCTGTCCCTGAAGGAGTGACCTCAGCACAAGAGCTTGTAGTAATTGGTCGTTTTGGACCATTTCCAGCTCTTTTGAAGTTCCCTGTTTAAAATCCGCACCTGAGCATTTTTTTCTGGCTATACTACTCAGAAACAGTTCCTCGTGGTCCTGCAGAGTGGTGCTAGCAGCAGAGAACTGAGAAAAGTGACTACTTTCCTGATCTAAGTATTTTTTTGCTGTTTTACCTGAGAGACCTTCCTTTTCTTACTTTGAACAAGTTTAAACTGCTTTATTACCTGTTTTTTGCATTGTACATTATCTGCACTTAAAGTTACATTTGGTCAGAAGTCTGTTGTTTAATTTAACTGTTGAGGCTACCCACTAAAGTGTACTAGCTTGTGTAAGCAATTTTTTACTGTTTTTCCTGCATTTCTGTGTACTTTTTAACCTAAAAAAATATATATATATATCCTTGTTTTCCTGCCTTTCTCAACTAGTTTAGACCAGTATACAGGCTTTGCTGTATTCTGGACTGTGGTGTAGTTCCTGTGTTGTCCATTGCCTTAATTGGATAGAAGGAAGTTTCTTTGCTCACCAGTGGGAGTGGGGAGCCTTGACCAGACTATCTGTCCCTGAAGGAGTGACATCAGCACAAGAGCTTGTAGTAATTGGTCGTTTTGGACCATTTCCAGCTCTTTTGAAGTTCCCTGTTTAAAATCCGCCCCTGAGTATCTTTTTTCTGGCTATACTACTCAGAAACAGCTCCTCGTGGTCCTGCATAGTGGTGCTAGCAGCAGAGAACTGAGAAAAGCGACTACTTTCCTAATCTAAGTATTTGTTGCTGTTTTACCTGAGAGACCTTCTTTTTCTTACTTTGAACAAGTTTAAACTGCTTTATTACCTGTTTTTTGCATTGTACATTATCTGCACTTAAAGTTACATTTGGTCGAAAGTTTGTTGTTTAATTTAACTGTTGAGGCTACCAACTAAAGTGAACTAGCCTGTGTAAGTGATTTATTACTGTTTTTCCTGCATTTCTGTGTACTTTTTAACCTAAAAAAATATATATATATATCCTTGTTTTCCTGCCTTTCTCAACTAGTTTAGACCAGTATACAGGCTTTGCTGTATTCTGGACTGTGGTGTAGTTCCTGTGTTGTCCATTGCCTTACTTGGATAGAAGGACGTTTCTTTGCTTACCAGTGGGAGTGGGGAGCCTTGAGCAGACTATCTGTCCCTGAAGGAGTGACCTCAGCACAAGAGCTTGTAGTAATTGGTCGTTTTGGACCATTTCCAGCTCTTTTGAAGTTCCCTGTTTAAAATCCGCATTTGCGCGGCTTTGCGCGATTGTGCGCATAGCGCAGCACCGGTTAAACAGGCTTAAACTATTCCTGGCTCCACCAAGTCTGCACTTCAATTTTTCCCTTAAGAAAGCTCTACTGTCAACAAAATCAGTCTATTCGCTTTATCATAAGCCTAGCACTTGCTCCTAAAACCTTTCTTTTAAGTGAAGCACTCTTAAACTAATGTAAGCACTACATCCACCTACAACCCGTGCTAATACCCACTTCCCTTCAAAGTCCTCTCTCTGACCCAGTTACACATCACCCCCTTATACTGTTCTGGCATGTCGAGTGGTATATTACTGACGTCCTCTCCAGTTCAGCTGGTTAATTTGGGAATCCTGAGACAATGTTACAGTTGTCTCATGTACACAGATAACCCTCTCCTCCTCCCAACAAACACAAACACATGTGAGAGATGCAACTATATAGCCAAACTGGAGGCTGAACTCTCTCAACACAGGACTAGCAAGACCAGACAGGAGGAGAAGGTAACCACACACACAACAAACCCAGTCTCACATAAACCAACCACAACTGCAAACCAAACACATAGTAACACAAAGACATACTCGGAGGCTCTAATAAAAACTTAACGAAACAACAGAGGCTCCCAAAGCAGACATCCAAGAAAACACCACCTCAAAACTCTGCACAAGCAACACATAGTACACAAAGTCAGTGTGCCAAACAATCACAGCCCTTAAGGCGAAACACCATGCCTGATACACTAATAATAGGTGACTCTATAGTCAGACACACTGACGTCCCGCTTACCAGGCTGAACAAAGAGAGGGTAACGGTGAGCTGCCTGTCGGGAGCTAGGATCCGCCACATTACACAAGCACTCAGGTCACTCCAAAGCAAGTACAAATATGACTCCGTCATTGTCCATGCCGGCGTGAATGACCTGAGACGTACCTCCTTGGACTACATGAAAAGAGACATAGAGGAGCTCTCTGATTATGTAGCCCAGGCCGGTATGACCATGACCCTGAGCAGCATCTTGCCCTCACCAAGAATGATGCCACAATACAAAGACAAGATGATCAGCTTTAATAATTGGCTCAATTACTGGTGTCATTCTAGGGGGATCCAATATCTGTCTGCTTGGGATGACATGCTGGACAAACCACGCTGCTTCACAAAGGACGGCTTGCACCTGTCACCACTGGGCTTCCGGATATTGGCTAAGGCTCTTGCCACCCCCATAGTGCCTTATTTAGGCAAGGGTCAAAAGACAAACCCACCACCTTAGAAAACAATAAAGGAAAAAAACTAAGGGTAATGCTGCTCAACGCCAGAAGTCTAAATCTCAAGATGCAGGCTCCCGAAGCACTCCTCAGTATGGAGAGCATCGATGTCTGTGCAGTAACTGAAACCTGGTTCAAGGCTCCTGAGAGCACCCCAGCCCTACCAGGTTATACCTCGTATCATGCATTTCGGCCCCAAAACCTGGGCCGAACCACAAAAGGAGGGGAAGTGTCCATATTCATTAAAGACACCCACACCTCCAGGTTAGTGGCAACGCACAAAGCATCGGAGACCATCCATGTGCAACTAACTGTAGGCAAAACTGCTATACAACTTGTAGCATGCTACAGACCACCCTCGCAATCTCAGGAACTCCATTCAGCCTTCCTGAAGACACTGGAGGATATGAATGTCTCACCAAATACCATCATATTGGGAGACTTCAACTACCCAAACATAGACTGGGTGCATTACTCAAGCCCCAACACCCTAGCCCAAAGGTTCCTGGAATTCATCAACTCAAATGCGATGGAACAACTAGTCACCTCCCCCACAAGGGGAAATAATATACTTGACCTGATCATCACAAACATGGGGACAAAATGCTCAACACCGGAAGTATACCCCTCACTAGTGAGATCAGACCATAAACTAGTAACCCTAGATATTCATATCCCACCTCCACCCCCAGCACAAAAGACCACAGTGAGAAACTTCTCAAAAGCCGACTTTACACTCCTTAGGACTGAAATGGTATCCTTCAAGACCCTTGGACCAGTGGAAACCACATCCCACACTGCTGAATCCTTCACAAATGCTTTCTACGGGCATCTCCAAGAATGCATGGATCATGCAATCCCAAATAAAACCAAGACCCTTTCCACCAAAGGCAGGCATCCTATCTGGTGGACCCCAGCCATAAACAAACTTTATAACAAGAGAAGGAAGCTACTGCAAGACAGAGCAAAATCCCATAAAGGGAAGGCATCCCTGATCAGCTCTAGCAAAAAACTACGTTCGCTAATAAAATCATCAAAGGCCAACTTCGAGAGAAAAATCGCTAAGGACACTAAAGATAATCACAAGGCCTTCTTCAGTTATGTTAGAAACCTGGGCGGAAACCCTCAGATATGCGCAGAGTTAGTTTATAACGGCAAAAAATACACTGAACCCACAGATATTGCCAACATACTGGCAGACAGGTTCAGTGCAAATTTCTCCCCTCCCTCTCCCCCAAAAGACAAAATAAATATCTCAGCTGAATGCAACCTCCCTGAAATCTCAGATGTCCAGGTGAGAGCTGCCCTCAGCAAAGCTAAAAATAAAGCATCCATGGGACCTGACGGTGTCCTGGGTTGTGTGCTACGTGAACTCCTAGAGGAGTTAAACCTGCACATAAGAACGCTGTTTAATCTTAGCCTTGCTACAGGATACGTCCCTGAACACTGGCGTACAGCTACAGTGGTCCCACTCCACAAAGGTGGCACCTCTACAGACCCTGGAAACTACTGCCCCATAAGCTTGACCAGCCTGGTCTGCAAAGCTATGGAAAGGATCATTATGGAACTCATAAACAAAGACATCGGGGACCTACAGACAATTGACCCTACCCAGTTCGGCTTTGTAAAAGGCAGATCCTGTCTTTTAAACCTGGTGGACTTTTTTGAAACAGTCACTAGAGCCATCAATGAAGGCAAAGCAGTTCATACAGCCTACCTGGATCTGGCAAAAGCCTTCGACACAATACCCTACTCAGGCATCATAGACAAGCTCAACAGCTTAAATGTAAACCCATTTGTCACAAGATGGGTTGCAAACTGGCTAAAGGACAGAACCCACAAAGTCAGAATAGCTGGAGCTATGTCAGACTCTAAGCCAGTCACAAGTGGAGTCCCACAGGGCTCTGTCTTGGGACCCCTCTTGTTCGGCATTTATTTCTCAGATGTGCAAGCAAACATAGGGGGGTTGTGGCTGACAAAGTTCTGAGCGACTGCAAACTAGGCGCCATAGTCGACACACCAGCTGACACATGCATCCTCCAGATGGGCCTCACAGAAACAGACGACTGGTGCCAGAGTCATGGCCTTAAACTAAATGCCAAAAAATGTATAGTCATCCCCTTTGGAAAAAACAAAGTACCCACAAATTACCACATAGGTGGTAATCCATTAAGTACGGAAAAATAATCGGAGACCTGGGGACCCAAGTTGACAGTGACCTCTCATTTGACACCCACGTCGCCAAAGTGGTTAGAAAGACCTTCTACCTTGCCCACCTTATCATGAAGGGATTCACATCCAGATCAAAGGATGTCATTGTACCCTTATATTCCTCCCTTATCAGGCCTATGATTGAGTACAATGCCCCATTTGGTATGTACCTCACCTGGCACCTGCAGCAGCTGGAGAGACCCCAAAATTACCTTACCAAGGGGATCAAGGGTCTCCAGCATATGTCATATGCTGCCAGACTGAAAAAGCTCCAGCTCTATTCAGTAGCATACCACCTGCTCAGAGGTGATCTGTGCCTTACATACAAGGCCATGTCCAATTCAGAATTAATGGACATGCTCCACCTCAAAAAATCCAAATCCATCAGAGCCACGAGAGCTAAAGATCTAAACCTCAGCACAAATATGAATAGGACATGCTGGAGGGACAAATTCATAACCCAGAGGCTTCCCACACTCTGGAACAGGATACCTGTCCATGTTAGGCAGAGCCCCTCACTGACTATCTTCAAGAGAAATCTGGACGAATGGATGGGTGACCGTAGGTTTACCCCGGGGGTCATCTCTGTGTCATTGCTAAATAGAGGCACAGTAAACTAAATTTAATTTAAATTATACACTTTTGTATCATTACATGGGGTGGCGAAAGCCACATACACTTTGGCTAGGCTTATAAATGCCCTAGGGCAAATAGCCTAGTACTATACTATGAAACTATGAAACTATATAAAACATCAGCACTGCCAACACAGCCAATTTATACTCTGTTTTCTCACAATGGCCAAAACAACTCCAAATGTAAACTCCAACAAGCCATGATGTCTGGAAATTAAAAAACAAATTTTAATAAAACAGTCACTCATGGCAGAGTTAAAAACAAGATAAGCACTTTCGGATTTCACAAATCCTTTTTCAGGTCCATATAAACATATAAAATATGTAAGCAGATATATCGGAACAAACAGCCAATCATCATTCAAGAAATGGACCAACACCTTCTTTTGAGGAGTTGCATGTGAAAAAAACAGACAAATCAAAAGTAGGTTCTCTGTATCCTCCCTCTTTGGGGTTGACCTAAACAGATGATTCAACATTCAAAAAAGAGGCCAGTACATTCTCAGGAGAAGTTTCGTATAGAGAATTCTTCAATGAAATTAGAGATGACTTCTTAATCTCCTCCTTTTTAAAGCTGACTTAAGTGGATAATACGTGTTTAGACCAGGAAACCTATATGCCTGTAGCTTCCAGATCCATACCAATTCTGCCAATTCAATAATATTGTCAATGTCACCTCCCCTATTATTCTTGTTTATAATTTTCATTATTCTAAAATGAAAACAATGTCCTGGATTTACTATAATATGTTTTGTCAAAGGATTCTTCTGGTCAATTAATCTGATGTCACTTATGTGTTTGGAGACTCTTTACTTGAGTTGCCTTGTCATTTTTCGCACATAAAAACAATTACATAAGTCACATGTGGCCAGATAAATCACATTCCTAATAGTACAGTCCGCATAGAAGTTAAAAAATGTATTTCTTCCCTTGAATCGGATGTATGAACGCCCTGTCCATGATGATGTGTTTGCACCTTGTGCATCTATGACATGGAAATGTACCTTTTTGATCCAAAACAATCAATCTCTCCCATGTTACATCATTACAGAGGATCTGCTTCAGATTCTGCTTGTTCCTAAAAGCAAAATGCAGTACAGTACCAACTATATCTTTAAGCTCCTCATCCGATGTAAGACTTTTTCAGTTGTCTCTGATCACATTACAGATGTGTTTCATATCATTAGAATAAGTAAGGATCATCCTTAAATCTCTTGTCTTATGTCCCCATTGTCTATACATGACATCCATATCATCTCTAAATCAATACGGTCTCCCTTCATCTCCATTTTTCTCTTCGACATATTGTTGTATGTGTTTCACCTCATCAGAATGGTATCCTCTCTGAATAAAGTTTTTACTCATCATCGTGCTGGCCTCCTTAAAATCTTGCTCTCTAGTATGAAATCTGGATATCCTCAAAAACTGTCCTTTCAAAATATTTGCATGTACATGCTTGGGATGCATACTAGATCTGGGAAGAATACTATTTTTCCAGCAGTCTTTCCTATATAAAGTAGTATGCACCTCACCAGCAGCATTTTGTTGCAACCTAATATCTAAAAAAAATCCATAATGTTCTAATCATATTTAAATGTAAACCTGAGAAAGTCAGTGGTGCTTTCTAAATAAGCATGAAACGATCGTAGCTTTACCACATCACTATCCCATAGAATATATATATATTTATATATATATATGGATCTACCTGAGATGGTCGACAGGCCATATGATCGAAACTCATTTGGTCGACAGTTCATTTGGTCGACAAGCATGTTATGTGGGGGGCTTTGCCCCCTACACCCCCCTAACTATATATATTAACTCCAGGGTCGCACAATATTGGGGAGGGGGGCAAATGAACTGTCGACCAAATGAGTTTCGATCATATGGCCTGTCGACCAACTCAGGTAGATCCATATATATCTATATATATATCTATATCTAGATATATATATATATATATATATATATGGATTCCTATTACAAGAACGAAAGTTCACTACTTCGAACTTGTAATAGGAAGCCTCACTTCTGCGAAAGTTCACTTTAACGAAAGTGAAATTTTGCATAAGTGCACTTCACCGAAAACACCACAGCACAGTGCAGGACATAAAAAAACAAGCTATGTCCTCCACTATGGTGCGATAGTCACGGACCTTAGGGATAGGGCATGGGTTAGGGTAAGGGGATAGTTAGTAAAGTTATCCCCTTACCCTAACCCATGCCCTAACCCTAAGGTTCGTGACTACTGCACCATAGTGGAGGACATTGCTATGTCCTTCACTGCGCTGCAGTCATCATGGACCTTAGGGTTAGGGCACGGGTCATGGTAAGGCTATCCCCTTACTATGACCCGTGCCCTAACCCTAAGGTCTGTGAGTACTGCATGGAAGTTCAGTACAACACCCGTTCATTGTACTGAACTTCGCATAAGTGCACTTTCGATTAAGTGCACTTTCGCTGCAGTGAGCATTCCATGCACTATTTCGAATTAGTGAAAATTCGATCTAGTGTACGGAACCCATATTATATATATGTATATATATATATATATATATATATATATATATATATATATATGTATATATATAATCTACGAAACATTTAAATAATTTTAAATGTATACTAAAGGGGTTGTTATGAAGAATATAGGAATCCTCCCATTGTGCCAACACCAGTTTGGCATAACTGTTGGCACAGGGTGTCCCCATTGCAACTCCATGTCGCTGTAAGCATATTTTCTCTTCAAACATAAAGATGTTGAATTTCAATATCATTTCCATTAAGGTGCAGATTAAATGAATCCTGCACCTGTCAAAACCACTAACTCTCTCCAAATATTTTCTAAGGGCTATTAGCCCATTTTCAAACATCACAGCTTGTTGGAGTTTACCTTTGAAGTTGTTTTGGCGATTGTGAGAAAACGGAGTATAGGTTGGCTGTGATGGCAGTGTTGGTGTTATTTAATGTTTACTTTTTTCTACAACACTGCGCTTTGGTGGGAGTCTTCCTAATATCTGTTTTGGTTACACACACACACACACACACACACACACACACACACACACACACACACGCTACCAACCACCCTTAACCCCACTTACCTGTATTGACATTCCACACCATCAGCATCACCATCGTTAGGCCATCCATACCATTGACTTTAAATCACATTCTGCATTTGTGGAACAAACGTACTGTACATATGATAAAATGCAGGTAACCGACATGTGTGTATATATATATATATATATATATATATATATATATATATATATATATATATATCTGCACTCACACACATTTTGTGTGTGTGTGTGTGTGTGTGTGTGTGTGTGTGTGTGTGTGCGTGTGTGTCTTTGTTTGCTCGTGAGTGCTTGTACTTAAATGCTAAGCATATTGCAGGTTAACACCAATGTATAAAAACAAATAGACATATATTGGACTATTTCAAGTTACACCATCATTTGAAAGGTCAATCAAAAAAGACTTAAGCAGTTCATGACGAATAATTCTTGAAGCTACCATAGTAGTAAATTACAAAGCTGTGGACCTTTTTAGTTCATATGTTTTGAACCATGCCTTTGGAGCTACCAGCAGCCCATGACAGCAGAGCTCACTAATCGCAACATAAAACATGGGAAAATCAACTTTTTAAGATGAGGGACCCATTTTATCTTGAGCAAATATACACAACACTAAGATCTTAAAGTTGCAATAAAATCAAGCTGGGAGCCACTGCAAACCCAGAAGCATGAGATTAATATTATCTTCAGACTCTGTTACAGTAACTAAGCAGAAAAGCTATGCCCTAGATGAAAACAGAACACTTCAGTGTCAGGAAGCCCCAGGTAAAGGGCATTGCAAAAATCAAGTCTGTAAGGGATGAGGGCATGAAAAACTACATAGAGATCCTTGCCTGGTATTTGGTGTTCAATCTGTGGGATGTCTTTCCATTGGTAACATGTTGATTTAACAGTGGTCAGCAATTGGTCACTGTGGTTCATTCCTTAATTTTACACCTTAAATTCAAACTTCATGCTGTTTCTAGTGAAGATTATACATGGAAGAAAACAACAGCAGAATACACTCAAAGAGCAGAATGACCTGTAATGATCTTAGCTGTAAAGCTTCTAAGATGCACCTGATTGCTAGATTACCACTGATTGGTAATCTCTAAATTGTCCACTAAAAACGGGGGTTTTGTTCCAGAAGAAAGTGGAGTTATAGCTGACTATTATCAGTATGCAGCATTATCAAGGTGTTTCCTAACAGTAAAATCACTTAAGGGCAGTATAAACACCATGAATAATAACAAACCTAAAAGTGAGTCCTGCAGCACCCCACATACTAGAGAAAAAGGACTAGAAGTATTACTTCTGATACCACTCTCTGAAAACAGCCATTTTCAGAGAGACTGCAAGGTTTTAATGGGGAACATTGGACTTTCTTAGATTTTCTAAGTATCTCTCTGTATG
Organism: Protopterus annectens; assembly: GCF_019279795.1. Classification (NCBI taxonomy): domain Eukaryota; kingdom Metazoa; phylum Chordata; order Ceratodontiformes; family Protopteridae; genus Protopterus; species Protopterus annectens. The sequence continues at coordinate 81,280,701 of NC_056751.1, read as the reverse complement.
TTATGCTGCCAGTGTAATGTGACACTGGTGATCATCAGGAAAAATAGAAGCACTACAGTTGCCTATTGCTTGCCTTCTAAGAATGATGGTCTCTGTTATCACAACTGAAAGAAAGTATGTACTATAAATTCCATGGTTTGTTTAAATTATGTGGGCTTTGTGTAATAGGAAACAACAAATGTTATGGTAGATTTTCTGCCATTATCACATAATTAACAATTTCCTTGAATGCACCAAATTTCACAGATAAGATAATCAAAAGTTAATAGTTATTTACTATTAGTCTCCACATCAGCAGACTTTTTTTTTGTAAAATTATATGTTAGATGAATCACCAAGAGATAACCAAGAGGAACAGGTCAGGAGTTGATAATGTAGAAGATTCAGTCAGAGTCTGAGCATAATCAGCTCATGTAGCTACCAGGGAATCAGTGTAGTGAAGTCTTGTTGAGTTATGGGAAACTTTTTTTATAGAGACATTTGTCTAATTCATGATGAAGCACTTTTTTGAAAGGTGTAATTTTGGTTATTTTTTGTCTGTTTATTTTAGAATCACGTATGTTTTTAAGGATGTTGCATGTTCTTAATACATACATCAACAAGGCTATTATTGTTGAACTGTCTTAAAGGCACGACTGATGGGTATCTCCTGAGTTAAGCATTTAGTTAATATGGATCTAATGATACGTGGTCAAGCTGTTCTATATGTATCCTTTGTACTCAGCTGAGTGCATTACCATCTGAAAATATGATTTAGGCATGTAAAGTTGTGAGTCTATAACTGTTGAACTACCTACCCTGTAAATATGTTAACAGCATATATAATTTCTCATTCTCCAGCATTAATGGCACTGTTTAGATATTTTTTGTTTCACAGAGGTTAGTCACCAATGCAGTTACTAAGCAACAAACAACTCTGTTCTCTCATATAATTATGTGATTCACTGATCTGTAATTGCACTTATTCAAAGTCCAATGTTTTCCATTGTCACTGGTAGCAGACCAGTCCAGAAGAGTAGCAGACAAGCTATTGTGGTATAATGAAGTATGCATCTTCAAATATTAGAGCTCACAGATCAAAAATGCATGTCATATGGCATATTTCTTTCTACAAAGTAACTATATTAAAGCCTCCTGGGACTACTAATACAGCCAGGTTGTTTAAGTCTTCAGTAAACATTGTGACAGACTTTGCACATATTAAATAGTGTCAGAAGCATTAGATGAACAGATGTATTTGTGTTAGACTTGGTTATTATTTTATATTGCGGAAATATAATTTTTGAAGATCGACATTTGTTAATTATTTGAAATAAAGTCACCATTTCATCTCTCAGTCGTATAACTCATATGAAGTCCTAAGAGTTTAACTTTTAAGTGAAAAGGTGGTTGATCTGGAACCACCATAAATTATCTTGCTGTAAGTCATTTTGGCAGAAAAATGAAAGTTGTGGATCTAGATGTGATTTGGCCCTCAATGTAAGGATAATAGCTGAAAAGTCTAAAAAGGTACAGTGCATGCCACAGAAGAATAAGCCTTGAAGGCATTTAATGCTTTTACCGTTTAAGAAGTTGTAAAAGCTAACATAGTAGCAATAATGGAGAAATTCAAGAATTATGGCCAGCTTAGAAAGATTTTTTTATGTTCAATCATCACTGATTCTTTATAAGAAGTCAATGTGCAAAAGAAACTATAGATGCTTATGTTACTGAGCTAAAGAATGGTGTTAAAGACTGTGAATTGGGTGAGACTCATGGCATGTTGATAAAGGACAAAATCATTTACTTTGTAGTATAAGAAATTATCAGAAAAGGGCATGTTTTATAAAAGAATATACCTAACCTTATTCAAAGTTGCATATTTGTGCAGAACAAATGAAATTAAAAACGCATATCTGGAGGAGATAAAAGAAGAAATTTGAGTATCAGCATCAAATAATAAAGTAAAATAAAGCCTAAAAATGTGCAATAAATGTAGTAATAATGACAAAGAGAGTTATGAGCTGCATATGAATTATGGTGTAGTTGAAATGCAAGCCTCTTGTAGTAAGTGCAGATATAAACATGACAGGATAAAGCATCAACTGTTTAAACAGTTTTGTAGAAGCTGCAGTAGCTACAGTCATTTCACATGAATGTGTAAAAGAAAAATGTGCTTTAAAGAAGTTGCATGTTACTGAGTTAAAACAGACACATTAAATATTCAAAAATTCTATTAATATGAAAAGAGAGGATTTTGTGAAAATTGAGACTAAATGGGCAGTGCATCAAGATAATATGTTAGCATCAAAAGAGAATCTCATAATTAACAGATGGAGTATTACTTTTAAACTAAACATGGGTACAGAATGTAAAATTTTGTCAGAAAAAAAGAGTTAAAGCGCTAGGGAATAAAGGCAATAAAACATTAAAAGGAAGGGAGTCTGCAAACTGATGCCATATTTGGGACACAAAATGAAGCCATTGGTCAGAAGTTACTGATGTGAGTATACACAAAAACAATATAAAAGTCTCCTTCATGCAGCTTCATTGGATCAGAAAGGTCATTTACCTAACATTTTGAGTTATCTTCAAGCTGAGTGTGGTGAAATGTATTCATAGTTTACAAGCAAAGAGCAAATGTGTACAAGTACAGTCACATAGTTGCAGAACCATCTTGAATGTTGTATGGAATCATAGCAAAGATAGCTTGCATGACTATGCTGATTTATCTGCAGGCTTGGGTAGATTGTTAGGAAAGTACCAGAAATAGATAAGTCTAAAATCTATGTTCCAGCGCAAGTACCAGTAGTTCTTAGGAGTAAAAGTAGTCAATAGTCAAAGTGAGTGGAAAATATAGATGTCATTAGAAATAAGCCAACTTAAAGGCTACATATTACAGTTATTAATCCACAGTAGTTCAGTGCATCCAAACAAGGTTTCAGGCATAGAAAGTCAAACTCACATGTGGATAAAAAACTTCTTTAATAAAACACCAGAATAACCGCAGGATAAGTGCTTTCGCAACAATGCTTCATTAGATCCTACTACAAAAAACAAGAGTAACTATCCAGGTATATAAAGACATTTAACCAATAGCATACATTTTCATTAATGATGCAGAGGTCTAGCTTTTAGAGCTGGTTTTAAAGGTATAGTGCAGTTTAGGCCAGGGGGTCTGTGTGCCTGCAAAGCTGCTATCCAATTCATCTCCTTATATTCTACTTTGTTGTTTAAATCACCCCCTGGGGTCATTTTGAACAATATCCACCACTGTAAACCTAAAGGAATGGCCCTCTTTGTCCTTAATGTGCTTATAGAGAGCATTTAAGATCTTTTTATTCCTTATGTCTCCCAAGTGTTGCAATACCCTCTCTTTGAGAGCCATTCCTTTAGGTTTACGGTGGCGGATATTGTTCACAATGACCCCAAGGTGGGTGATTTAAACAACAAAGTAGAATATAAGGAGTACTATACCTTTAAAACCAGCTCTGTAAGCTAGACCTCTGCTTCATTAATGAGAATATATGTGATTGGTTAAATGTTTTTTAAATACCTGGATAGTTACTCTTGTTTTTTGTAGTAGGATCTGATGAAGCATTGTTGTGAAAGCACTTAGCCTGTGGTTATTCTGGTGTTTTATTAAAGAAGTTTTTTATCTACATGAGAGTTTGACTTTCTATACCTGAAACCTTGTTGGATGCACTGAACTACTATGGATTTGTGATTATTTTGGTTGCAGTGAATCCTTCATTTGTTGGACTGGTTATCTTTGTTGATATTACAGTTATTGCTATGAAGCAGAGCAAGAGACATGGTGCTATTGATCCACAAAACCTAAATGAGATCAGTGAAAGGGAGCAGTACCCGTTGCTTATAACTGAGGAATGCATGCAGCTATGTCAAATGCTAAATTCCTTTCAGTGTTACATGCAAGCCAAGAATTCTGACAGGTAAAGCTAAATGAGGAAACCCTCAAGATGTACATATTTAATATGCATTTTGAAAGGCTTTGAAATAGTCTATTTGTTATCTCATCTTTTTCAGATGTATTTCAAGGAGCAGCTGAAGAAGTAATTGAAGGCATACAAGGTGCTGTCAAGATAACTGATGTCCTGTTAGTGTGGGAATGACACAAGAAAAGTATGACAAATGATTAATGCAGCTACTGATCAGGCAGTACAAGTTTAAATTCAATAAAAACTAATATAAAATAAGAATAATAAACCCAAAATATGTGCAACATGTTTTATTGTCAGAGGTACTGAAGCCAGACTCCTGATAAAGTCAGATCATTAATGCAGATACCAAAGCCAGTTGACTAATCTTCATTAATAATATATTTAGGAATGAAGTAGAATCTTACAAAGTTTATATCCACTATGTCTGATATAATCTTGCCTATTAAAAACCTTATAGATCAAAATGTAGTCTAAGAAGGGCACTGTAAATAAGAAATGTTGCAAAATGTTTCAAGACATTTGTAATAGAGGTGCCAGCACTGAAATATTATGCTGTAAACAAGCCAGCTATTTTAAAGGTGAATGCAAGCCAGAGTTGTGTAGAAGCCCTGATTACAACCTAGCCAAACAGTATGACTAGTAGCTCAGGTGCTGGGAGATGGGGAAACTGTGGCCCTTTGCCAACAGTCCCACTTTAGGTGGGTGGTGTTCTGCCCATGATTAGGCACATGGCTGGTGATGGTATGGCACCAAGATCATGAAGCAGATTGCCACTGGCATGTCAGCACTGAAGGGTAACTGAAGCTAGCTGACACTATGTGCTGTGATATGTATGATGTCCATAGCTCTTCCCAGTTAGGGCAGACAAAATTCCCTGGCATGCAGGACAGCATATGTAATATTGCAAGCTGCTCTGGTCTGCCTTACCTTCCCCTCCTGCCCTGCCACTGGTGTGGGCCCTTCCCTGGTGGTTGTACCAGAATCATTGAGATAAAATGAACTATAAGAGCAGCCCTACAAAGCAGCTGATGGTCAGATGTAGAACACACAAAGGGGGACAAAAAAAAAAGGATGCGTATAATAGCCATGATCTTACAGGAAAACAGATCAGCTGTCCATGGGATAACAGTATTAGCAAATGCACAAAAGGAGATATACTGTGATCATACTTCTCAAACTCTCAGAGCAAGAAATCTGGGCAAAGACAAAAATAACGGGGAGACAAAGGTCCAAAAATAGGAGGGCTTTTTAAATACTGATCTTACAAACTTAGTTGATAGAATAACAAGTTTTGTATTGTTATGTATTTTCTGAAGGATATGACATCTAAAACTCAAATGGCTTTCATTATTTATTATTATTTAATAACTTCAATCTTCAGTGATTTGCCAGAAAAACACATATTTTTATCAGTAATAGACCAAAAATACGAGGCAAAAATCTGGACATTCTACAAAAATCTGTACAGCTGAAAGGTATGACTGTGATAGATAAGGAATTATTAACAATACTGTATGGAAGTATGAAATACCATGAATAAACCATGACAGAAAAGTGGAAGTTGAAGCAGATCATAAACCCTTCGAAAGCATATTAACAAAATATTTCTGCAAGGTATCACCAAGCAGAGCTACATCTATTTATTCTGGCGCCCTGTGCCTATCATCCCTGGGCTTAAATGATTATATATCCATTGGCAGTGTATTAAACTATAAATGCGCTAGGTTAAAATTAAATATATTATTGCATCATATGCTTTACAGGTCATGTACTTTTTTGTTACGGTTGTGTATAATTTAGCTTTAAGGGTGCTTGGATATCACATGACTACAGCTAAGGTCACATGATTAAACACACAATGTTTTATACTAGATGTATTCTGATGAAGTCTGTTTGCAGGGATGAAAATAATCAATATTAAATTGGTATTCTTTACATACATCAATTGGTGCGTTTTTTCTTGATTTTATTTTCAGTGGAAGGCTGTTTTCCCAGGTTTGTATTAGGTATCCAATTTAGAAACCAAATTAAATTGGTCTTTACTATATTCCTTGACCTTTCAAAAGCTTTTGACATCATATTCAACTCAGTCCTGGTAAATATCCTCACTCACCTAGGTTTGTCTGTCTCCACTTTAAATTGGTTCACCAGCTACTTATCCAGTAGAACTCAGTGCATCAAATGGAAATCTGCGATCATGTATTATTTGCCTATATAATTGCAGTGCCACAAGGCTCTATCATTTTCCCAATATTCTTCAATCTTTTATAGACAACTTGTATACAGTATCTGGAAAGGTCACACTCATATACTATGCTGATGATTCCACACTGCTTGTCATTTTCCTAAAGATGCAGCCCGCTGCTGTGACACAACAACAGAGAATTTATAGACATCACACAAGAGTCTTTCTCTTCCATACAGAAATGGCTCGCCCAATCCCACATCAATACCAAGAAAATGAAACTTATGTTCTTCACTCCCAAACTGCTCAGAGATTTACAGAATAATTTCTTCTCATTCCTGAAACAATATCTTTCTAGAAACTGTCTACTAAACCACACTATTGGTAGTTATCATTGATAACAAACTCAAGTTTGACATTCATGCACAAAAAATAATTAGACAAACCCACCACAAACTAGGTCTTCATGAGGGAGCAGCCCACTATCTGACAGCACAAGCCTGAAAAATAACAGCAGCAATTCACTTTTTACCAAGCCTACTATGTGCCCCTGCAGTCCTTACAAACATCCAGACTATTCAACTAAACCAGTTAGGTCAATGCTGTAACAAATTAGCCAATCTTTATGTTGATCCCCCCAGTAAAAGTCATCACTACAATGCCCTAAGAATGTATAGTTGTTTAAATTTCCTCACAACCTGACCTTCTTATAACTAAAAGATGCATACAATCTGCACTTCTACCCTAAAAAGTGCACAACAATAACTCCAATTATAGAATAGTACAATTCCCACTGGGGATCTCTGCATTTGAAAGATAAATATCTTGCCTCCACAAAAATCTTTCAATAGCCATAGGGATGACCTGTATTCCACAATCATATCCAAAGAGTGGGATTTCTTTCCCTTGTCCTTTAGACAACTAGCAAGTACAAATATCTTAAAATTCATCTTAAATCCCATCTGCTGGACTCTTGACTCTGAGCCTTGTAGTTTCCTCTTAGCTAGAAACTCCTTACTGTAATCAACATCTGTTATTATCCTTACTGGTAATAAATCTAGTTACCTTAATCATCTGCTGCTCTGTCCAGAATAACTGTAAGCCAAACCTAATTCTTCTCCATATGCTCAGTAGTAGCCTGTATGGCCTCCATAACACCAGGTACCTAATGGAGATATTCCTTTGAACTCCATTCTGTGTTTTTTTTTAACATTTTATGTGCTGTAATAATGTATATATCATATCTAATTATCCCTATAACAATATTTGTTTGCCCATACATTTTTGCTGGAGAATATATGAATTCCTACAGTAACCTTGTACAGTTTATTACTGAGAAAGCTCTGAGAATGCTTTTTTGGATCCTCTTTCCCCAGGTATCCACTGAAAAGGGGGCCTCATTGCCGAGCTAGACTTTCCCAGTCAGCAAATACAGATACCTAAATATTCACATGCCAATACATTTGCTGTTTGATTATGCCTGTAGATGTATAGAGCTGTATGCAGTTTATCTAAAAACTGTTTAGTTCATATTCTGTTTTAGGGTCTTATGTTTTTAGCACATCCCAACTCCTGGTTTCCTTTGTTCTGCTACACGCTTTTAGGAATGTATGGCTGCTGACTAAGATGGTGCTAAAACTGGATAGTAAAGCACATGTTAACGAGGGACTATTTTTCCATTTCTGATTCAAAAGGGTCAAAAAATTGCCTATAGAAAAACATGACTGGTTTTCCTATGCCTCATTGAACCGCAACTGAATGAGGTTCCATTTGATTAATTTAACCTCACTGGTTCTGAACCCCCCAATCACTGTTTCCATGGGAAATCACTGCAAAATCAGTTTCTTAATGTGTGTTAGCAGTAATTCCTTTAGATTTCAATAATTACTCTTTTCTTTGTATGTGCTTGTGACCACACAGTTATACGGATCTATGTCAAAATAACAAATTACCATAAAGTCAAGTTACAAAACAGTGAGATGGCAATGATGAAAGTTTATATTCACGAACATCCAGATCTTCGTAAATTTTTGCCGCAAAAGGAGTCAGATGGCCAATGTGGTGAACTTTGCCCTTTTCCCTTTTCTCCACTTTAGCCCAATCTTGGAGTTGGTATATTTAGTTAGGGGGGTGGGTGAAGCCCCCCACTTGGATGAGTTTTATTTGCTTTGGTTTGTTTTTTTAAGTTTTATTGACCAATTGTTTACTTACCTGGGGAAAATGTATGATGATCTGAATGTTCATTAATATAAACTTTCTTAATTTCCATCTCGCCTTTTTCTTACTCGACATTATGGTAATTCATTATTTTGACATAGATCCATATACAGTATCTATAGCTATATCTATATCTATATCTATATCTATATCTATAGCTATATCTCTACAGTGGATATAAAAGGTGTACACACCCTTGTTAAAATGCCAGGTTTTTGTGATATAAATAAAATAAGACCACAATAAATCATTTCAAAACTTTTCCCACCTTTAATGTGACATATAACCTGTACAATTCAATTGAAAAACAAACAAATCTGTTAGGGGAAAAAAATATAAAAAAAAAAATAAAAAACATACAATACGCCGGTTGCATAAGTATGTACACCCTTAGACTAATACTTTGTTGTTTGCGCATACCCTTAAACTAATACTTTGTTGAAGCACCTTTTGATTTAATTACAGCATTCAGTCTTCTTGGGTACACACCTGCAATCAATCAAAGATACTCTGATTAACCCCAAATAAAGTTCAGCTGTCCTAGTAGGATTTTTCTGACATTTACTCAGTTGCCTGCTACAGCAAAAAACATGGTTCCAGAGAGCTTACAAAGCATCAAAGGGGTCTCATTGTTGAAAGGTATCAGTCAGGAGAAGAGTACAAAAGAATTTCCCCAGCATTGGATATACCATGGAACACAGTTTAGACAGTCATCAAAAAGTGGAGAAAATATGGGACAACGGTAATGTTGCAAAAAACTGAATGTCCCTCCAAAATTGATGAAAAGACAAGATGAAAACTGGTCAGGGAGAATGCCAAGAGACTTACAGCAACACTGAAGGAGCTGCAGGAATTTCTGGCAAGTACTGGTTGTGTACTACGTGACAACAATCTCCCATATTCTACATATGTCTGGACTATTTTTATTTATTTTTATTTTATTTAACATTTGTTGACCGGGAATGTCCGACTAGGTTCCACAGAGCCTGTTTTCAGCGGAGGCCCGGGGAGAAATGCTCCAGATGCATGTCTTTGGAATGTGGGAGGAAACCGGAGTACCCGGAGGAAACCCACGCGAACACAGGGAGAACATGCAAACTCCACACAGAAGGCACCCCAGCCAAGAATCGAACCGGAGAACCTCTTGCTGTGAGGCGACAACGTTAACCGCTGCACCACTGTGCCGCCCAATGGGGTAGGGTTGCAAGATGGAAGCCTTTTCTTACACAGAAAAACATCCAGGCCCGGATAAAATTTGCAAAACAATACATCAAGTCTCCCTAAAGCATGTGGGAAAATGTGTTATGCTCTGATGAGACCAAGGCTGCTTTTCAGCCACAATTCCAAAAGGTATGTTTGGCACAAAAACAACACTTTGCATCACCAAAAGAACACCATCACCATGGTGGACCATGTGGTGGCAGTATCATGCTTTGGGGTTGCTTTTCTTCAGCTGGAACTGGGGCTTTAGTCAAGGTAGAGGGAATTATAAACAGTTCCAAATACCAGTCACTTTTGGCTCAAAGCCTTCAGGCATCTGCTAGAAAGCTGAAGATGAAGAGGAAGTTCAACTTTCAACACTACAATCACCCCAAGCATACATCCAAATCAACAAAAGAATGGCTTCACCAGAAGAAAATTAAAAGTTTTGGAATGGCCTTGCCAGAGCTCAGACGTAAATCCAATAGAAGATCTGTGGGGTGACCTGAAGAGGGCTGTGCACAAGAGATGCCCTTGCAATCTGACAGATTTGGAGCACTTTTGCAAGGAAGAGTGGGCAAATATTGCCAAGTCAAAATGTGCCATGCTGATAGACTCCTACCCAAGAAGATTGAATGCTGTAATTAAATCAAAAGGTGCTTCAACAAAGTATTAGTTTAAGGGTGTGCGCACACAGCAAAGTATTAGTTTAAGGGTGTGCACACTTATGCAACCAGCGTATTGTATGTTTTTATTTTTTATATTTTTTCCACTAATAGATTTGTTTGTTTTTCAATTGAATTGTACAGGTTATAGGTCATATTAAAGGTGGGAAAAGTTTTGAAATTATTTATTGTGGTCTCATTTTTATATCACAAACACCTGGCATTTTAACAGGGTTGTGTACACTTTTTGTATATTTATAAAAGTCCATGGATTGTGGACAGCTTGTCCTCCACATGTTAGTAAAGGATTGTCACATGTAAAAAATGCTGTTTTATTTTTTCCTTTGGGTTGAGTTCCTAACGTTGAAATCAGTGAGTTAAAGCCTTACCTAAGTGAAGCCATAGTACTGTATGTTATAGAAAATCTAGCATTAACAGAAGGTGTTCACATAATAGTGCTGGCATGTTTTGGGAGTGGCAGTAATGAAGACTAATTTGAGCACAGCATGCAGGAGGGGGTCATCTTGACCTGCTAAAACTGATTGGGTTATGTTTCCACAGCAAAAAATGAGACCTCCATGGAGCTATGAATAAGCTGCATACTTTACAGAGTGGACCGACACCTCTTCCCATGTCCAAAGTTGAGCATTTCATAATGGCACATGAGATTTTGTAGACTAAACCATGACATCAATAGTTAAATATATTTTTATTTTATCCCTAATAATAAAGACAATTATTTTCAGTTTTGGTGTTTTTTGAAGTTATACTGTCATGGTCTTCTGCAATATTTAGTGGAAAGTCAGACAATATATTTGTTCTCCTAAAATATGAAGGTATTTGTTAATTTTCATTTTTCAGAACACAGTCGCTCAAATAAGAAACTGTCCAGCAAAAATAGGGACAAGCGGTAACCCTAGATATAAAAATGTGCTGCACTTCATGCAGAAGTCATGTGCTTTTAGAAGTCTAAGTGATAAGGACCACTGCTTATTATTTTCTTATAGATGCCGCCCCCTGCTGTGACACAACAACAGAGAATTTATAGAAATAGAAATCTTGATTATGCTATATATTCACCGTGCTTCAAGACTTGCTTGTGTTTAATTCAAATGAATATGTTGCTGGTATGAAAAAAAGCAGACCCGAACCAGGAGAAACATCAGCTTTAATGAAAATAGCCACACTGATTAGGCACTTTCACCCACCATTGGGCTTCATCAGAGTCAGTAAAAAGCACCACATACATTTAATGATAGAAAAAGGCCTTCAGACCAGTGTAACTGATCATTTAACAAGTAAGTATTTATGGTTTGATGTATTCAAATAATTAAGCCCTTGAAAACTGATCCCATAGTCAAGGCTTTGGGAACCTATGTCAGCAAACAGAACACCCCTGAAAGTTGATCCCATAGTCAAGGATCTGGGAACCAATATGTTCACAAGAAACCATCCATTGATCACCTCATATCCACTACTGTAAGGAAGTCCTTTTTCATTGACAGCTTATATCTGAAGTTATAGAGTCCAGGTCTCAGAATGTAATCATTCTACTGCACTCGGCTCTCATTAGGCCTGGTATGTACATGGCCAAATAACTGGCACAGTTGGAATGACCAGTACACTTCTTCACTAGGAAAATCAGGGGCCTAAATCATAAAAAGCTATGTGGACCATCTCAAAGCCTTGCCCCTCTTCTTGGTATCATGTAGTTTATTGAGAGGCAACCTCTGCCTTGTGTATAGAGCCTCAACAGACTATACCCTGTCAGACCTGTTACACATTTCGAAGTCTAATGGTGGCATAAACACTTGCTCAATGAATCTCAGTCTCTTCTGCAACATAAATAGAACATGTTGGAGGGGTAGGTATGTATCGCAGAGAATGTCTCTTGTATGGAATCATCTTCCACCACATAAAGCAAAGTACTTCTCCTACCTTATTCAGATGTAATTTGGATGACTGGGTGGTCAGCCACAAATTAACCTATTAGCACCCTTCCCTTCTTGGAATTGGGTGAGATATAAATATCCCAACATATCCTTGTTCTGCCCTTCTCTGGGTTACTTATATACAGAATGTAAGGTCTAACAACTACAATGGGAGTGGAAGGCTAGGCTTCTTAAGATCCTCACCCATCAATAGCCCATTAACTACCTAGAAACCCATGAAATAAATAAAATTCATCCATGCTATTATACTGTCAGCTGTATTTCTAATGCATCAAAAAGAGATCTAATTTTAAGTCTACAATTACATTTTCTGGTGGTATGGCCATACAGAAAATATAATGGCTAGGAGAAAATAACATATGGGAAAATGAACAGCAGATTTTCTCATTTTACATACCACAGTTTCCACTGTAGCATCTAGATAACAGTTTGTAACATACTGTAGCAAAAAAGAAACATGAAAATGTAACTCAGTCATTGTATACAACAGCATAAATGAACTCAGAGAAGGGTAGCAGAGCCATGTCAATCATAGGTGAAGGGAGAAAATAAAAATCAGGAGAAACTGAAATATTTCAGAAAAGATAATGTGAAAGATTGAGAAAGTGGTTGAATAGTGAAGTAGAGTACAGTGTGTAACTTTTAAAACTGCAGGTGACGACCACAAAGCATTCCAGCTCTGTAACACTCAATGTTCAACAAAATATTTGGCATACAACCATGAGGGAGACAGATTAGACTAAGACATGCCGGTGGATGCATATTTTTGGCTACCTGCCACCTGAAAAAATTATTTCTTTTATTTATTTTTTTCTCAAGGTTGAACTCCCAGCAAGTTGAAATCAGTCAGTTAAAGCCTTACCTATTTAGAACTTGACAATACATGACTCAGCCAAATATATAAATGAGTTCGTATCATTTGACTGAATCACAATAGGTAACAAAGTGTAGACGTGTGTAGGTAGTATATAGTGGTGTTATTTCTGATCAAAAGCTATATTAGGGAAGTGTGTCTTGAAGAGTATGTGTAGATTGGCAGTTGTGACAGTCATGTTGTCCCCCAAGATCTGAAGATGCTTGTGTTTATTCTCCAGCACTGATTCACTGTTAAGTGGTGCTTGTTGTTTTCTCCATGGTTGTGCCAGTATGGAGTTTATATAAGGGGAGTGTGAGAGGCTTGCCTCCTGAAAATACATTTTATGTAAGAGTGGTACAGGATATGTACGAGGGTAGTGTGACAGCGGTGGGAGTGACGGATGCGTTTAAGGTGGAAGTGGAGTTACATCAAGGATCAGCTCTGAACCCTTTCTTATTTGCAATAGTGATGGACAGGTTGACAGACGAGATCAGACTGGAGTCCCCGTGGACTATGATGTTTGCAGATGACATTGTGATCTGTAGTAAGAGTAGGGAACGGTGGAAGAGACCCTGGAGAGATGGAGATATGCTCTAGAGAGAAGAGGAATGAAGGTCAGCACGACTAAGACAGAATATATGTGTGTGAATGAGAGGGAGGATAGAGGAATGGTGAGGATGCAAGGAGTAGAGGTGGCAATGGTGGATGAGTTTAAATAATTGCGATCAATAGTTCAGAGTAATGGTGAGTGTGGAAGAGAGGTGAAGAAGAGAGTACAGGCAGGATGGATTGGATGGAGAAGAGTGTCAGGAGTGATTTGTGACAGACGAGTACTGGTAAGAGTAAAAGGGAAGGTCTACAAGAGGGTAGTGAGACCAGCTATGTTATATGGGTTAGAGACAGTGGCATTGACAAAAAGGCAGGAGTTTGAGCTGGATGTGGCAGAGTTAAAGATGTTAAGATTTGCACTGGGTGTGACTAGGGTGGACAGGATTAGGACTAAGTATATTAGGGGGTCAGCTCAGGTTGGAAGGTTTGGAGACAAAGCCAGAGAGGCAAGATTATGTTGGTCTGGACATGTGCTGAGGAGGGATGCTGAGTATATTGGGAAAAAGATGCTAAGGATGAAGCTACCAGGTAACAGGAAAAGAGAAAGACCTAAGATAAGGTTTATAGATGTGGTGAGAGAGGACATGCAGGTGGTTGGTGTGACAGAGCAAGATGCAAAGGACAGGAAGAAATGGAAACAGATGATCCACTGTGGTGACCCCTTAATGGGAACAGCCGAAAGAAGATGATGATGATGCCATATTTGTTGTGTAGAATGTTTTGTATTAACTGTGATTCCGTGAAATGAGTTTCAGTCATTTGTGTTCAATGATTTGTGATTCAGTAAAATGACCATTTGATCAAATGACATAGATGTGTGTGTGTGCACACACACACATATATATATATATATATATATATATATATATATATATATATATATATATATGTATATATATATATATATATATATATATATACAGATATATACAGTGGATATAAAAAGTTTACACACCCCTGTTAAAATGCCAGGTTTTTGTGATATACAAAAAATTAGGCCACAATAAATCATTTCAAAACTAAACTTTTCCTACCTTTAATGTGACCTATAACTTGTACAATTCAATTGAAAAACAAACAAATCTGTTAGGAGAAAAATATAAAAAATAAAAACATACAATACGCTGGTTGCATAAGTGTGCACACCCTTAAACTAATACTTTGTTGTGTGTGCACACCCTTAAACTAAAACTTTGTTAAAGCACCTTTTGATTTAATTACAGCATCCAATTTTCTTGGGTATACACCTGCCATCAATTAAAGAAACCCTGATTAACCCCACATAAAGTTCAGCTGTCCTAGTAGGATTTTCCTGACATTTACTCAGTTGCCTGGTACAGCAAAAGCCATGGTTCGCAGAGAGCTTACAAAGCATCAAAAGGATCTCATTGTTAAAAGGTATCAGTCAGGAGAAGAGTACAAAAGAATTTCCCCAGCATTGGATATACCACGGAACACAGTTTAGACAGTCATCAAAAAGTGGAGAAAATATGGGACAACTGTGACATTGCAAAGAACTGGACATCCCTCTAAAATGATGAAAAGACAAGACAATAACTGTTTAGGGAGGCTACCAAGAGATGTACAGCAACACTGAAGGAGCTGCAGGAATTTCTGGCAAGTACTGGTTGTGTACTACATGTGACAACAATCTCCTGTAATCTCCATATGTCTGGACTATAAGGTAGGGTTTCAAAATGGAAGCTTTTTCTTACACAGAAAAACATCCAGGCCTGGCTAAAATTTGTAAAACAATACATCAAGTCTCCCAAAAGCATGTGGGAAAATGTGTTATGGTCTGATGAGACCAAGGCTGAACTTTTTGGCCACAATTCCAAAAGGTACATTTGGTGCAAAAACAACAATTTGCATCACCAAAAAAACACCATCCCCATGGTGAAGCATGGTGGTGGCAGTATCATGTTTTGGTGTTGCTTTTCCTCAGCTGGAACTGGGGCTTTAGTCAAGGTAATGGGAATTATGAACAGTTCCAAATACCAGTCACTTTTGGCCCAAAACTTTCAGACATCTGCTAGAAAGATGAAGATGAAGAGGAATTTCACCTTTCAAAATGACAATGACCCCAACCATACATCCAGATCAGCAAAAGAATGGCTTCACCAGAAGAAAATTAAAGTTTTGGAATGGCTCAGCCAGTGCCCAGACCTAAATCCAATACAAAATCTGTGGGATGACCTGAAGAGGGCTGTGCACAAGAGATGTCCTCGCAATCTTGACAGATTTGGAATGCTTTTGCAAGGAAGAGTGGGCAAATACTGCCAAGTCAAGATGTGCCATGCTGATAGACTCCTACCCAAGAAGACTGAATGCTATAATTAAATCAAAAGGTGCTTCAACAAAGTATTAGTTTAAGGCAGTGCACACGCAACAAAGTATTAGTTTAAGGGTGTGCACACTTATGCAACCAGCGTATTGTACGCTTTTTATTTTTTCCCCTAACAGATTTGTTTATTTTTCAATTGAATTGTACAGGTTATAGGTCACATTAATGGTGGGAAAAGTTTTGAAATGATTTATTGTGGCCTAATTTTTTTATATCACAAAAACCTGGCAATTTAACAGGGGTATGTAAACTTTTTATATCCACTGTATGTATATATATATATATATATATATATATATATATATATATATATATATATATATATATATGTGAGTGTCATACACTATATGGAAAAAAAGCATTGTCGAATGGCAAATGATTGAGCACAAATACTTAATCACTGGAAGGTTGAAAAACAAAGGAAAGACAAAATAAACATGTTTTTTGCAGGGAGCTGTCCCCTCTGCACTCCCCTCATGCCCTGCTAATTACATATACCAAACCTCAGATTGCAATACATTGGGGAAAAGGATGGCAAAATCTGCCACAAAAAAAGCCTGTGTTTTGCTCATATGTACCTGCTTTTTTTTCTTTGATAATTGCTACATTCAACCAGCTGTATAGAACCCATATATATTCATATCTGATTTTTGAAAAAGAAAAACAGTAATTTTTTGTATTTCCATGCTTTTTCGTAAAATGATGTTTACCTTGTCAAAATATGTTTCAATTGTATGCACACTATTTTATGAGCAGAACTCCCCTATGAAAGTATTCATGCGTCATATTACAGGGTTATGGTAAATTATTTAATGAACATGTAGTACAGACTCATCTCTTCAAAACCTTAGTTTATAGTTATATAGCATCTTCAGATTATACAACATTGGCAAAGAGTTCATCTGCCTTAAAGATTAAAAAAGATATAGATCGCATAAGCTCTAGATAAGACCAAATAACAAAACCACCGTATTCTACAAATGCACTATGAAAGTAGTTTATTTTAATCACATAAATAACCATAAACAGGGTTGTATTTAAATCTTTGGGATCTTCCAGTAAGATTAACAAATTCATGGGCCCTCTGTTAACATTACCAAAGGCCGATGGAAAATGAATGGAATTAACAAACACATGACAGAGTAAAGGAAGCTGGGGCTCACATAATTAAGACAACTGTGTGTCTCAGTACAATTAAGTTGCAGATGAATTAAAATGAGTCCTAGGAAGCTAACAGAACCGAGTAAGTAGTAAAAGTAACAAAACCAGCAAGATTAACAATGTTAAAAGGCTCTTAGCAGGAGTAACTGTATCATGAGACTACTGCAGGTTTCACCAACTCAGGGGATAACAGCCAGATTAACATATACAAGGGCTCTCTGTGGAATGTATGGAGTTAAGAGACCCACAGTAGAATTGAAAAAGACAAAGGGCACTACCATAAGGTGATCTATCATGGCAGAGAGAATGTGCGGCCTGAAGCAGAGTTACTATAGTTATGGGCCCCACTATCATCAACATATATGGGTCCACAGCTATAGCAATGGACAGAATGTTCCTCAACAAGATTAAATTATTCTGGGTATCACAGCAGGGTTACCAGATTCATGTTCCAAAAATCACAAAAAGAAAGCAATATTTACCAAAGAAGAACTAAGGCCTTTGACAATAAAAATGGCAAATAAATGATGGCTTTATTTATTTATCAGGTTAGTAGCCTAGTTTTAGGGGAGAGCCGAGATAGTAATTATACTACTAAGGGAAATTAGGCCAGAGCATTTGGGAATTTCCACTATTCTTTACAACAGGTGATGTGGTATCTTTTACATCCACCTGAGCACCCCCATCTCAGGTGGAAAATGGGACCTTAGTTTAACATCTCATCTAATATTAAAATATTCTTAGTGCATTTGTCAAAAGGTTCAAGAGAGAAGGTAAAAAATAAAACAGTACAACCCTTAAATAGAAGATTAAAAATCCAATTGAATAGAAATGTAATTAAAGCTATGTTTAAATATTTGATGAAATGCTTTCAATTAATACTCTCTAATTGCATTAAATGTTAAGCAAGTAGGTCTCAAAGTATCATATTTAACAATGTAGGGACTTTCCTTATCATAGCAACCATGCCTTTCATAGACATTCCATTCCTTTCAGATGAAACAATCTGTTCACATATTGAGGCTTTTAGTCTATCTAATTTAGCTTCATTAGAACTGAAATGAGAAGCCAGTAAGCCCTCATATGTATGTTAATGGTCCTGTAGCCTGCATTCAAATGGTCTTATTGTTTAACCAATATAAGACAGACTACAAGAGTATGGTAAGGCAGAAGCAACTGATTCACTGTTACTGTAGAAAGATCCAATTACTGGCAGTGACAGTTGTTCAATAGGTAGCAAACTCACCTTTGGTGCAGAAGGCTGTGGGTTCTTCTCCCACACTGGGTCGATCAATGGATGACACTGCAGTGCAGCATAAGGGGTGCCACACTCCAGAGTATGTCATCCTTTGGATGAGATGCTAAACTGAGGCCCCATCTGCTTGATTGGGTGGTAGCTTAGGTGTATGTAAAAGATTCCACAGCACCTCTTGAAAAGAGAAGGGGAAGTTCCTTGATGTCCTGGCCAAATTTTCCTAGTAGTATCAGTACCAACTTGGGTCTCCACTGATAAGAAGCGAATAGTCTAGTGGGAATAACCTAGTCAACAAAAGATAAATAATAACAAATAAAACTTAATATCAATAGTTATTCAGAAAGTAGGACAGATAAAATGGAAATATAAAGACCACAAGGGAAGCTCCCATGTTTTCAAACCTAAATTAGGTTTCTCCATTGATCCAATGAAATGTCTGTACCTTAACCAATCACCTAAATGATTTCCTTTCTTAAAGAAATCAGGGAGCTAGATATCAAACAGTAGGCTATTCCTTCACTCAGTAGCAAACATGTCCAGCTATCCTTTATTATAACCACAGTAAGTAGAATGTATTTATACACAAAAAAAAAGATAATCTTATTTCTTTTTTTTAAGTCATCTTATTTCTTATCACCTTATTAATTCTGTTGTTCAATAATAATATAGTTGAACAATCCTTACTGCTTAAAAGATCCTCTTTGCCTTGCTTTGCTGGTAAGTTCCACAACACATGGAAATAATGTCTTCCTTTGTATCCCTTTATGTAAATGGTTTCCATAATGCACAAGGTTACATAAAAACTTATTGTCTTCTACTGCATGTGCAAGATGCCCAGAACAATTCACCATGTAGAAGGTAAGACACTAAGTGAGCAGGAGTTAAACTATGGCTCTAGGAAAAAAGTGATATGATAAATTAGGCTTGGGGAAAAAGGCTAATTTGAATGGGTAGACCATTTTAATCAAGAATTATAATAGAAGACCTTTTTATGACCAAAAAAGGAAAAATAAATCGGTTAGCATTCATTTCCAGTATATATTATTTAGCATTGTGGAGTGTGTGTGTGTGTGTGTGTGTGTGTGTGTGTGTGTGTGTGTGTGTGTGTGTGTATGTGTGTGCATATATGTGTGTGTGGCATGTGGCAGAGACCATATGATCGACTAGCCCCCTGCACCCCCCAAAATTTAAATATACCAACTCCAAGATCGCACTACACTGCAGAAGATGGAATTCTTCCCATTCCACACGGTACGGAGATACCCATTCTGTATGGTCGATATTTCAAAAATCGATCATATGGTCTCGGCCATATAGTCTTCGGCTTTGTGAAATTTCGACCATGTATAGGGAACCCATATATTTATATATATATATATATATATATATATATATATATATATATATATATCTGTGTGTGTATGTATATATAGGTTTACAGTAAAAACCTAGAAACTGTATCGGTCCACCGGCATGTGGTTAAATGGCAGTTTTCAAGTTGGCAGACTGTCAAACCAAGATGCATCGACTACACTAAAGCGAATGGGTAGTGTAGTTGAAGTATTTGGGTTCAACATTGTGCAGGAAGAGCGCGGTTCAGTGAGGAACAAGGAATTAGCCCATTTCCTCACTGTAGAGCGATCTCGAGTTGGTATACTTAATATGCAGGAGTGTGGGGGGCACAGCCCCCCACATGGGGGTGCAGGGAGTGTAGAGGGGCATAGCCCCTGCAAAATAGTAGAATTAATGTACCGTTGACTGTAGAGTGTAATGGTACTTTAATGTACATAGCAGGAGGTGAGTGATGTCACCTCCTGCAATGTCGAATACATTGAACTATGGATGTCGATGTATTCATTTTCACCTTGGTTGCTGTTTTGAAATTCCAAATTCAGCATTTTGGGTCGACATTCTGAATGGTCAGTAGTAAACCATATATATATATATATATATATATATATATATATATATATATATATATATACACGTGTACACACACACACACACACACACACACACACACACACACACACACACACACACACACACACCTAACTAATACCCTCACTAACCCCCCTTTTGCTACCCCTCCCAGATAAACACACATTCACACACCCTTTGAATACACTCGTGCACACACCTCCTAAACCTACCTTAACAATAAACTCCTTGATGCTTACTTCTATTGTAATGGATGAACAGGGCTTTTTGGCTGTGCTCATTACTGTGACATGGCAGGAGTGGCCATGCTAATCTGCATGACTGAGTGATTTCATGACTCGCTTGGCACATAGATGCCTTGCTTCAGGCAGTTCTGGGGAAGGGACCACATGGCTAATTGGGTTACTATCAGAAGAGTGAACGTGTAAAATAGTGAACGCTTTTCTGTCAAACTGAAAACAATGAAAGCTGACAATGTGATAATGTCGAAGACACGGAACAGTGATTTTTTTCGCAGGGAAAAAAATCGCTGGGCTGTTCTTGTTACTTTGCTGTTTTCTCCACTGTGGTATGATCTCAGAGTTGGTATATTTAAGTTGGAGGGGTGTGGGGGGCACTTCATTTTGTTTGCACATTTTATTTATTTATTTTTTTTGGATCAGCAAACTGCCACATTATGGCTGCAGAGACAGTCCTAAATAGGGAATGTTTTTGTGCTAAAGCACCACATTAGGGCTGTCTTTGAAGTAAAAAAAAAAGATGTACATCTCACAGTAACCTTTATGAATTCCCCCCTTAGTCTCAAAGAATCCCATAACTAAATTAATGTCTGACTGTGTGTACAGTAGTTAACTGTAGAATCCACTAACCAACTACAGAAAATTTTCACTGTAAGACCGTATCACCCAGACAAAAATGAAAACAGAGGAAAAAAACACTTGGTTTATTCAAGTAAAACGGAATAAAGCTTTCTGGTAACACCCTTCATCAGTATACTGATGAAGGGTGTTACCCAAAAGCTTTATTCCATTTTATGTGAATAAACTGAGTGTTTTTTTTTTCATCTTTTACACAATAGTTAAGTTATTTATAGAGTGAATAATTACAAACCTAAAAAAAATTGATATGAGGGTATTGGTCAAGAAATTTCAAAGCCTTTTATGCAGCATAATTTATTTACTCTTTGTTGACCAGGTTAGTGCCACTAGGCCAGTATCCTATTTTCAGGGGAGACCTGAGGTAGTATTAATAGTAAGGAAAATGTGGCCGGGGTACCTTCCCCTATTCTTTTTTCAATAAGAGCCAGGGGTCTTTTACATCCACTTGAGCTTTCACCAACTCAGGCAGATGGGTCCTCGGTTTAAGGTCTCATATAAAGGAAGGCACACTCAGGAGTGCAGCACCCCAAATAATGTTCAGTAGTATCAAAATTGGAAAATTAATCCAAGCCATTGGTGTGGGAATAGAACCCACAGCCTTCTAATCTTCTAGGCCCAAAGGCAAGGGTGCTACCTGTTGAGACACTGACTACACTGCCATTAAATGTGTTAAAAATACATAATTTTATACTACATAATATAACAAATTTTCTGCCTAAAATATTAGGAATTCCTCATATATATATAACTCAAATTTAAAAATGTCCTGATGGAATTCCTGATTAATTACAATTCCCTTATCATGGGTTGTATCATTTGTACTACTTTTCATACTCTTGTAAAGGTTTGGCTGAGGTGCTAAGAATGTTTTAATACACAATTAAAAAAAATAGATATTTTTATTTTATCTGGTCTTAGGCATTCTTTATTAGCAGATATATCTGATGTGCCATAGATTTAATGGAACCATGAAGCCTGCGCTCTATGAGTATCACCTCACAGAACTGAACCTGGCCTTTGTACTGACAATATAAATTTAGATTTCAGTGCAGCCAGAATCACATCTGAATTTAAATGGGGAGGTGCTAGTAGCAGTCCTTCGGCTTCTTCAACCCATTGTACTCACCTGTGCATACCTGGCTTGTTAAACACACTGCTGCACAAACTTATATTGCTCTAATGAGCAAGGCAAGTTGCTCTGACAAATAATGATGCCCAAAATTTGTCATAGGCATATATGATAGCAGTATAAAAACTCTCCTGGCTTTCAGAACTTCATTTCTGGGCAGCATGTACCAAACAAGAAATGTCTTTATAACATAAGACACTTTATTATATTTTAAAGTAGGATTTCATAAAAAACACTCCACCTATTCAGTCTGTGTTGTGTAACATAAAAGTAAGTAAAATCTATGGTGAGGTGTGTAATAAAAAAATTGCAAATACATACACTCACACACATGACTAGTTACTGCATGCAAACATGAAAATGCCAACACAAATGTCTTACAAGACAAATGAACAATGAGCACCTCATCTCAAAGCTGCCTTACACATTCTATCCCACTTCCAATTACTCACTCTGTCTTAACAAGTTGTAGTCATTCTCAATGTGTTGAGTCTCTATCTTGTGGTAGAATTCATCACATGCTATTTTTTTTTCTTCAGCAACTATTTGCTTCCCTTCTACTGAATTTAGTCCCGCTAATCTGCAGCTGTGTCCTTTCTTTCCTGCTTAATCAGGAAAAACACTTGGTTTCTGTGAGTTTTATGTATGCCTTCAAACTGTTTAAATCTTCTTCTTCTTCTTTCGGCTGCTCCCGTTGGGGGTCGCCACAGCGGATCATCTGTTTCCATTTCTTCCTCTCATCTGCATCTTGCTCTGTCACACCAACCACCTGCATGTCCTTTCTCACCACATCCATAAACCTTATCTTAGGCTTTCCTCTTTTCCTGTTACCTGGTAGCTTCATCCTTAGCATCTTTTTCCCAATATACTCAGTATCCCTCCTCAGCACATGTCCAAACCAACGTAATCTTGCCTCTCTGGCTTTGTCTCCAAACCTTCCAACCTGGGCTGACCCTCTAATATGCTTACCCCTAATCCTGCCCACCCTCGTTACACCCAGTTCATCACACACCTTCAAACTGTTTAAATGTCTTATTCATATTCCTACAATTTCTCCTCACTTCTCTCATACATCAGAGAATTCATGCCTGACACACTGAACCTTTCCTCAGGAGGAATTACCAGGGATAATTTTGTGAACTCTGACCCTCCCACAACAGTCTGACTTTCTTCTGACAGTGTGGTGCATTGGGTAAGGATCTGCCTCTCAACCTGAAGATTATTGGTTGTAGTCCAAGGCAGGGACTGGGGACTTGCCAAAAACTCTGACATCTATGTATAGCATGGAGGGGTGTTACCGTACTGAATGTGTGAACCATCATTTAGATGAGAAATTGAATCGAAGTCTTGTCTACCAACTCTGGTGCTGTCCTTTTTGATAACCAGAAAGAAATAATAGAACCCAAGGTAATATTTGCAAAACTGAGAGGGCAGATCTCCTTGGTGCCTTTGCCAGTGACCTATGCTAGTAAAGCTTTTGCATATAGTTTCCATGCTTGCATGAGCAAGGATGTATACAATAGCTGCTGCCCTAGACCCAGTCATTTCATTATTAGTGTTAGCACAGTGTATGAGAAAATTGCACTATGAAGGTGTTTCTTCTTATTTACTCCAGGAATAAGCACAATACCTTCATCTTTTACCAACAAATGGTAGCAGAATGGATTACCTTCCTGTTTTAGGAGGGGAGTTGCTTCACTATGTGGATTACCTTCCTGTTTTAGGAGGGGAGTTGCTTCACTATGTGGATTACCTTCCTGTTTTAGGAGGAGATCTGCTTCACTATGTGGATTACCTTCCTGTTTTAGGAGGAGATTTGCTTCACTATGTGGATTACCTTCCTGTTTTAGGAGGAGATTTGCTTCACTATGTGGATTACCTTCCTGTTTTAGGAGGAGATTTGCTTCACTATGTGGATTACCTTCCTGTTTTAGGAGGAGATTTGCTTCACTATGTGGATTACCTTCCTGTTTTAGGAGGAGATTTGCTTCACTATGTGGATTACCTTCCTGTTTTAGGAGGAGAGTTGCTTTATTATGTATCCTTGTTGTTATTACATAATACTAACTCTCTGTCCTTTAGTTAGGGCACCAGGTGCATAATTGCTGTGTTTAATCAGTTCACTGTTACCATAGTTTCTGCCCTATGCTGCATAGTTCTATCATAAAGTCACAGGGACTCCTGTTGGTCCAGTGGCAGTGACACCAGCACGGTATGCTGGAGGTCTTAAATCTGAGTCCCCAAAGAGAACTGATATTATTTGTTCACTTCAATGATTCTAACAGTCTAAGCAGGGACTTTGTGTGTGTGATTTGGTTATTACTTCATTGTTAATTCAAGGATAGCAGGTACCCAGACTTGATAAAAATAACACCTTCAGTTATCCCAACTAAACCCTCTACTTCTCTACTCCTAATATACCATTTTTGCTGTGGGGAAGTCCAATACTACTGCAGCAATACCCTTTCATTAAGTTGCTTCCATTCAGTCCTGCCATCCAACAGTTGTACAGTAGAGTTCTAATCAGATTTACTTAGACTCTGTTATCCATCCTATAGTCATATCAATATGCTATTTTCATTTCCCATTTTTGTAGTGACATTGTACCATATAAGATGCTAAATTCCCATACATTGGCTTGCCATTCATCTTTGCTGTGATTATCTGTTGGCATGTACTAACATTAAAAAGTGACCATAGATTAAAAAATGATGTAGTATGTGTGCTAGATCTCATGTATTTAAATCATCTTCATTTGGTGTCTTTAAATGTATTTTAGTAGCAGATTAAAAAATAGCTTTTGTAAATCCCTTTCTTCTAAACAAAATGAATGAAAAACTTCTGATTTATTTAACTCAATTTCTCCAATATCCAATATAACTTTAGCAGTTTAATCATTTATTTCAAGGTGGCATTTAGTGGCCTGGGTGTACACAGGTGACCAGTAGACCAGCTGACATTTTCTAAAGGCATATATGTGGGGCTATACATAGGTGAATTTATAGATCATACACTATATTTGATACACCTTTTAATTCTGTAAGTAAACCAAAATGTGTTCACTTTGACACTGGGACAGTTAAACTACATGTTTCACAATGCCTCTCTGAAGACACCCCAGGCTGTACTGTCTTGCCTCTTGGAGTCTTCTCTTTTGGACACAGAGTACAGAGCCATGAGACAAGAAAGTAGATGACCTGTTCTCCTTTCCAAATTAGTCTGCTGCTTTCAGGGCCAGTGTTAGCATTTTGGGTGCCCCAGTAAATGTAACGTTTAGGGCCCCCTAGACACATTCGTCAAAGTATCACCCTGTCCCTGCTATGCCTTTGAAGCAGCCTTTTAGTTCATGCTGCAAACTTTTAGGTGTAGTGTGTACATACTGACCTGTAGCTACAATGCTTTTCCATTACAACAGGCCTATGTACCACACTATGTTTGCCCATTAGGTGAAATGCTGCCTGTATGCTCGAAAGTGTATTTTAATTTTTTTTTTCTTTTTACATAATCTTTTCATCCAATGATGGCTTGTACAGAAATTATGATTAAGGAAAGAAATTGGGTGTTGCTGTTCAGCTTAAGTTTTTCTTGTATCCTTTCAGCACACCTTTCCTGACCAAGACAGCACAGTAATAACCATTTAGGAAATAACTCAGATAAATCAGGGCCCAAGAAGCCATAGGGTTATACGTGTTCTGGGATGCATTTTAGAGCATTTTCCCAACTCTTTAATCCAGTGGTGTCTTAAAAATAATGAGTAAGAAAAGAATTTAGGTCTTTTTTTTTTCTTTCAAGGAAGACATAAGTTGTGCCCAAGGCTTAATATTCAAAGTTGACAAAATAGTAGCTCACAACAAACTAACATACCATTTGTTGTCTGCATACAGAGGTCCAATCTGGGAATATGGACTGATTCCCTAACCCCCCAGAAAAGGCAGTCACTGCCTATGCATGCCTCTGGTGTTAGACTGAGATAAAAGCAGAGGTTCAAATTGCCACAGTCATGTGTTTCAAGTGAGTGCTGACATAAATATACATAGCATGCCTCCTTACCACTCAGCCCTGACCATCAAAGGCAGGTACCTGTATACGTGCCTGATATGAAATTGAAAAAATAAAGATTACAGTAATGTATTCTACTTTGTTGCCCCTAGACAGTACACTGCCCCTATACAAACTATAGTAACCTTCTTTGTACACCTGAGAGGTCTGTGAGAAATGTTAAAGAAACAATGACCACACTGTCCTCAGCCCAAACAAAAGCTGTAATGACCTCATGTGCAAACCTCTATGGTTTGACTTTAATGAAAATTAAAGAAGCAACCAAAGGTCATTATCAGCTTTATCCTAACAAGTTCAGCCCTATTCTGATTAAAGAGTAATCAGATAATTAATAATTTTTTTCTCATTTTTCACCAACCAGCAACAGCTTTTGTGAGGCCTTCACACAGTCAAGAATGATTAAGGGAGCTATGTATCCATAAAATGTGTAGTGGAACTTGGATTAAATCCAAAATACGTTATGTAAAAGGAAGATATCCAGAGGCCGAGGAATACAAAAACTCCTTATTAAAACAAAAAATGGTAAGCGCTTTCGTGATCATCTGCTTCTTCAGACCATA
Source organism: Protopterus annectens (assembly GCF_019279795.1). Classification (NCBI taxonomy): domain Eukaryota; kingdom Metazoa; phylum Chordata; order Ceratodontiformes; family Protopteridae; genus Protopterus; species Protopterus annectens. The sequence goes on along the minus strand of NC_056751.1, from coordinate 81,253,749 downwards.
CTACAAACAAAAGGATACAAGCCTTAAATACAGCACTTAAACCAAACACAGATAAAACCAATTAGATAATTAGTGTAGTAAGCTTTTCTTCTTCAGTGCTGGTTTTAAAGAAACAGCACTGTTTACACCAGGGGGCATGTTAGCTCTAAAGTCAATAATCCATCTTAGTTCTGCATATTCAGTGTTGTTTGTCAGATCACCCTCCCTTGCACTTGCATAAACAATTTTTTAAAATGCAAAAACTTAAAACAATGTGAATCACCTGCTTCTTGTACATGTTTAGCTAATGCATTAGTCAATTTTAAATTACAAATGTCATTTAAATGTTACATCACCCTTTCTTTTAAAGTTCTGTTACACTTTCCAATATAGAAACAGTCACAGGAGCAGCATTTTGCCAGGTAGACAATATTCTTAGTCAGACAGTCAGCATAAAAAGAGAATTTCAGTTGACACAATGTTCTGGGGTGCATTATAACACTTGAAGACCATACATATTTGCAAATTCTACAGGATCTACATGCAAATGTGCCCTTACATTCTGAAACAGGAAAAGGGACCCGTGTTTGTTTATAACATAATCTGCGTTTCAAAGACTTGCTATTCTTGAAAGTGAAGTGGGGGTTGTGTGCCCACTACCTTACACACCTCTGGGTCCGTCAGTAGGATGGGCCAATTTCTTTTCACAATATCACATCTCCTACTTACATCACTAGAGTAGGCGAGGGTAACCCTGCTAGTATTCTACAATCGATTTTCTTGACCTTTGGTTGTTAACTGTTCATGCCTTTCTGAAAAATAAGGTTGTGTGTTAACACAGTCACTACTCTTTGTATATGCTATAACCCTCTCTATATCGCCTATCCTATAACCTCTGTCCAACAAATCAACCCGGAGCTTATCTAGTGCTTCCTCTAGGTCCTTATTCTCTGTATGTGACCTCATACATCTCATTACTTCATTCTTAATTAAATTGTGCTGCACGTGCCTTGGATGCATACTAGTATTATGTAGTAGATTGTTTTTCTGCATGGCTTCCTGCATGCACTAGTGGATAAATGCCCAAGTTCACTCTTACTAATGGTAGTATCTAAATAATCTATGCTAGTGTATGACTAATGCATAGTGAATCTAAGAAATGATGTTGTACTTTCTAAGTAGTTCTTAAACTCAGAAAGCAGCTCACTCAGACCGTGCCATACAAAAAAGAGGTCATATACAAAATATTTGTAGAACTTAACATAAGATTTGAAATGGTCATTAACAAGCACTGATTGTTTCTCCCAGTATACCAACACTATATTGGCATAAGTGTTGGCACACGCTGTCCCCATCGCTACTCATAACTTTTGTAGTACAACATCATTTCTTAGATCCATTAGTAAGAGTGAACTTGGGCATTTATCCACTAGTGCATGCAGGAAGCCATGGTTATATACAGAGAATAAAGACCTAGAGGAAGCACTAGATAAGCTTCGGGTTGATTTGTTGGACAGAGGTTATAGGATAGGCGATATAGAGAGGGTTATAGCATATACAAAGAGTAGTGACTGCGTTAACACACGACCTTATTTTTCAGAAAGACGTGAACAGTTAACAACTAAAGGTCAAGAAAATCGATCGGAGAATACTAGCAGGGTTACCTGTGACATTGTGAAAAGAAATTGGCCCATCCTACTGACGGACCCAGATGTGTGTAAGGTAGTGGGCACACAACCCCCACTTCACTTTCAAGAATAGTAAGTCCTTGAAAAGCAGATTATGTTATAAACAAACACAGGTCCCTTTTCCTGTTTCAGAATGTAAGGGCACATTTGCATGTAGATCCTGTAGAATTTGCAAATATGTATGGTCTTCAAGTGTTATAATGCACCCCAGAAATTTGTGTCAACTGGAATTCTCTTTTTATGCTGACTGTCTGACTAAGAATATTGTCTACCTGGCAAAATGCTGCTCCTGTGACTGTTTCTATATTGGAGAGTAACAGAACTTTAAAAGAAAGGGTGATGGAACATTTAAATGACATTCATAATTTAAAATGGACTAATGCATTAGCTAAACATGTACAAGAAGCAGGTGATTCACATTGTTTTAAGTTTTTGCATTTTAAAAAATTGTTTATGCAAGTGCAAGGGAGGGTGATCTGACAAACAACACTGAATATGCAAAACTAAGATGGATTATTGACTTTAGAGCTAACATGCCCCCTGGTGTAAACAGTGCTGTTTCTTTAAAACCAGCACTGAAGAAAAAAAGCTTACTACACTAATTATCTAATTGGTTTTATCTGTGTTTGGTTTAAGTGCTGTATTTAAGGCTTGTATCCTTTTGTTTGTAGTATGGTCTGAAGAAGCGGATGATCACGAAAGCGCTTACCATTTTTTGTTTTAATAAGGAGTTTTTTGTATTCCTCGGCTTCTGGATATTTTCTTGTTACATGATTAAGGGAGCCCCCTGTATCAATTTATACAGTCTGAGGAGTGGGGGTCACCAGACTCCTTAAAGACTGATGTGTAAGAATATTTCTGCTGATATATTTTATGCATTACTTTTGAAATATAATTACTTGTTAACTACATTTTCACTGATACCCAGAAGAATAATGTATGTGTCCTGGCATTATTGGGTGTATACAGAGATAAAAAAATTGGTAATATTTTTTACAAATACACAGAAAAGCCATAGCAGTACTAGTTTTGTACTTATTTCAGCAAGTGCCAATACATTGTGCAACACTGGTACTGCTATACCTGATCAGTGAATGCTGTTTAGCAATTGTCAAACAGCAGCAGGAGTGAGTTACTTTTATTTACCTTGGTGATGAGTAATGCATGCCTGTCACTGTCTAATTTCACAGACCTTCCCTGATTTTGCTCATAATTTTGCTCTCTCCTTCATAAAAAGTTTGATTTGCTAATAAATTATTCAGGATTACAGACAGACAATTCCAGGCATCAGACGTTTATACTTATTGTCCAAATAAATGCATGTTGATGCAAAGGGTGTTATTTTATTAATTTTTTAAGTGGAGTAGAGTAATATTTAAATGTGTTTCTGATTCTGAGCCTCTATTCTGCTATTATTTTTGGTATTGTGCTGAATTATTCTGCAAAGAAGCTGAGAGTTGTAGTATCTGGTGTTCTACCAGTATTTATAAAACTCCCTGAATGAAAAGACATCCCTGAAGACTGGAAGCATCAGCTGTTCTTAAAATACAAGGTTTGCACTCAAACCAGTCACTCCAGCCTGTTGATCTGTCTACTGCTTACCTTGCTTATATTCATTATCAGCTGTTCAGGTTAAAGAGCATAAGCAACAAATTAATACATTTTCCTCATTTTTCCTAACCATCAGCTTATTTTGTGGGGCCCTACACAGTCAAGGATGATTAAGGGCCCCCCCTTTCAGTCACAGGTATTGCAGGTACCTAAATATGCCTATGTTGTTGGTTTTAGTGGAGAGAATATCCACCAAGCAGGGTTTGACTAAGCCCAGAGGCATTATGTCAGTGGTAAAATATTTACTGGAATTGTGAAGCCTGTTACTTAATAAAACACTGTTACTATAACCAGAGATATCTTTGAATTTTAAAGGAGATATAAATAAGAGTTATTACCCATCTGGTGTATAAAGTATACAAGATTGCTGTACTAGCTTTAGTTAGTTTGTTAGACATGTTTTATAATATCAAGATAAGGTAACTTGCTGTGGTTGGGCCCCCCCCCCCCAGGGACAGGGGGCCCCTGGCGACTGCAGGGTTCACTGGCGCCTAAAGCCAGCTATGGCTGCCTTACATGAACAGAGGTACACATGAAGTGATTCATCTAATAGATGCTTCCATTAAGTACTGTGTCAGATGCCAAGCCACAAAACCTTCAGGTTTTTGCATTAACCCACTGATTCAATGACTTGCAAATGGCTCTCAAGAACTTATGTAAGGAAAGCTACAAAGGTAAACTGTTGCATTCCATTTGGGTGGAAGTGCTTTCCCAAACATCAATGCACTGTCTTCACCTTAAGTATGGTCAGAGGTAAGTATGTAATGTTATGGATAAAAGGATTCCACAGAGCTTAATATGTTAGTATTTAAAGGCTTATCAGTGTAGAATAGCACTGTGGTGGCTAAAGTTGTCATCTGAGTTGCTAAGTGGCTCAGTATTGCCATTTAATTACTGGGGGAGCATTTTGTCTCATAGAGATAAAAATGTACTCTGTCTTTATAACCTATTGGTTTTAATAGTGGCACACAATAGCCAATTTCCATTGCCACACCTCATATGTACCAGACACAGTTTTCCTCTTTTTTGAACTGTTGGAACCTCAGGAGGATGTTACACAACCAATGTGATAGATAGTAACACATTTATCTACCTATTTATGTATCTTTGTAGCTCTCTCTCTCTCTCTCTCATCGCATACTTCTTTTTAAATCAAGGTTGTTTCCTCTTTGACCCAAAGCAAACCTCAGTCTTCTGTGGCTCATAATCACCAAATGAGTGTATGAATAATATAATATAATATAATATAATATAATATAATATAATATAATATAATATACAAGTGTTCATCCATGTGCATGTGTATTAGATGTGTGGGTATGTATTTATATTTTGCATAAGCATATGCACACACACACACACACACACACACACACACACACACACACACACACACACACACACACACACACACACACATATGGCACAATGACATAACTGTTCAATCCTTAGTTTTTCATACCTGGTTCCATCACTTGAGCAAATGCCTTGTTGTTTAGCTGACAGAGTAGATATCCCATCATAGGTACCACAGTATGTGGAAATTGTTTTGAAGCATATATAATAATGAACACCAAAGCCAAGAACACAGCATCCATGGGACCGGACAACATCCCAGGCTGCATTTTACATGAACTTCAGAATGAATTGGCACCCTACCTGAGTACCATGGTCAATCATAGCCTCACTTCAGGCTTTGTGTCCACTGAATGGCGCACAGCAGCAGTTATCCCACTCCATAAAGGGGGAGCCATCATGGACCCCGGGAACTATCGCCTATTAACCTGACGCGCCTAGTCTGCAAGGCCATGGAATGTATCATCATGGAACTTATAAACAAAGACATTGGTAACCTCCAAACTCTGGACCCCACCCAGTTCGGGTTTGCAAAAGGCAAATCATGTCTCCTAAACTTGACAGATTTCTTTGAAGCAGTCACCAAAGCTGTAGACGAGGGTAAGGTGGTTCACACAACCTATCTTGACCTCGCCAAGGCTTTCGACACCATCTCCTATTCTGGAATTATAGAAAAACTCACTAAACTAGGTATAAATCCCTACATCACAAGATGGGTTGTCAACTGGCTCACTGGCAGAACTCACACTATGAAAGTTGCAGACTCCAAATCTGACTTCAAACCAGTGGCAAGTGGAGTACCACAAGGTTCAGTCCTGGGTCCTCTCCTGTTTGATATCTACTTATCTGAAGTACAGGCTAACACGGAAGGTCTCTGGCTAATGAAGTTCACAGATTACTGCAAACTAGGAGCCATAATCGAGTCCCCAAACAATGTGGACATCCTACAGAAGGGCCTTACTGAGACAGATGCCTAGTGTCAGAGCCATGGCCTCAAGCTCAATGCCAAAAGATGCATTGTCATCCCCTTTGGTAAAAACTCTGTACCGAAAGTGTGATAAGAGACCTTGGGACCCAAGTGGACAGTAGTCTCTCGCCACATCGCCACAGTGTTCAGGAAATCCTTCAACGTGGCACACATCATCACAAAAGGGTTCTCATCCAGGAAAAAAAGAGGTTATTGTTCCCCTCTACTTGTCACTCATTAGACCCATTATAGAGTACAACGCCCTATTTGGTATATACCTCACAAGACATCTACAACAACTGGAAAGGCCGCAGAAGTACCTCACAAAGAGGATTACCAGCCACAAACAGATGCCCTAAGCTGACCGTCTCAAAAAAGTCCAGCTTTACTCCATCGCATATCGCCTACTGCGAGGTGATCTCTGCCTGACATACAAAGCTATGTCAAACCCAGAGCTGTTGGATATGCTACACCTAAAGAAATCCCAATCCCTCCGAGCTACACGCTCTAGGGACCAAAACCTTGTTACCACAATAAACAGAACATGCTGGAGGGATAGATTCCTGTCCCAGAGACTTCCCATACTCTGGAACAAGCTATCCATCTATATCAAACAAAACTCCTCATTAGCACTCTTCAAAAAAAATCTTGATGAGTGGATGGGAAATAGGAAATTCACCCCGGGGATCACTTCTGTGGCTCTGCTCGACAGGGGCACAGGAAAATAGTTTTCTTGGGTGGCAAAAGCCAGGGAACCTTGTTGGTTATGCTTATTTAGGCCTTTGGGCCAATAGCCTAGCACCTATCTATGAACCTATGAATTCTGGTTATAATCTTAAAGTTAGAACCACGTGGTTATAATAGTAAATGTAACACATTTAACTTCAAATGGACATGAAGTAACTCCTTTTCTTCCGATGTTTGGCCACCAGATGTTCCTTTATTCACATTTGTATTGTGGCATAACACTCAGTACCTGGAGAGGTGATTCAAGCAAAGGCGGGAACACAGCTCTCCACCACTTTTTCTGTCAAAGTCGAAAACGTGTGTGTGTGTGTGTGTGTGTGTGTGTTGGGGGCATAAACCATTCACTTAGAAATTTGCTAGAACACTGAAATGAAATGTGTATTAATATGCATTTTATGAAGAATAAGAAGTATATAACCATAGTAAATAGCATTATTAAAGATGTAAGCCCACACTGTTCTGTCAAAAATTCTGTAATGGACAAAGCAAAATTATGAAGCGGAATTAGGGACATCCTTGAAATCCAGGGGCAATCATATGGGAGACGTACTGGCAGACTTCAACCTATGGGCAGTAATAAAGCATCATTTAAAGGGGCAAACAAAAATCCCGTTGTATATTAAATCTTATAGCACAGTTTGTCTCTATGTATCCTTTAAACGTCATTTTTAGAAAAAAAAATGTATGCAGCCTTTTGCATGCATCTTGTAGAAAGAGCATATTAATATGGATGCCCTTCATAATTTGTTACAAAAGTAATTTGTTTGTCTGTACCATGTTGCTCGTTGTACAGCGATTACATACCTCTCAACCTCTTAGCACAAGCAATTTGGACAAAGCCAAACAGAATGGGGGACAAAGGCCCCCAAACAGAGACAGATTTTAAAAATTGCTCTTAGAAAGTTATTAGAATAACAGGTTTTGTGTTGCTGTACATTTTCTGAAGGATATAAAGGCTGAATCTCAAATATATATCATTATTTAATTACTTCAAATGTCAATGATTTGTCAAAAAAAAAAACCCACTGATCTTATTAGGAATAGACAAAAAATATTAGGCAAAATCTGGACATTCTCTAAAAATCTGGACAATTGAGGGTATGCCGTGAAGTCATGCCGGGTTTTTACATTTTTATTCATGTCCCCAGTTCTTCTTAAAGAATAGTTTAAGTTAATTCTCAAGTTCTTTACTCAAATATGAATGCTACACAAAGCTAAAAATAATGGAAGAAAAAGGTCCAAAATCGGAGGCAATGTCTGTGTATTACGAGTATTGTATTATATTTACTCAAAAAATTAATAGAACAACATGTTTTGCATCAGCATGCATTTTGGAAGCCTTATGAACTCCTAATGTCTGGCGTTATTGAGTGACTGTAATCCTCTGAAATTTATCCGAAAATCATACATTTTAGGAGGGACACGGCAAAAATGTGAGGCAAAACTCAGGGACGTTCTGCAAAATCAGGGAGATTTTAGAGATATAAGTAGAACTAATGTTATGAATAATACAAGCGAAAGTGTTATTATTGGGTGTTATAGTTTTATACAAAAATCGCGGTCCAGAAAAATACTGAAGTGGGGCAGTAACCATGGCAAACTGTGTTTGAAACATGCGTTCAGAACTGGGTGGCTTTTATAAACCTGCCAACTTTCAGTCCTTGGGAGCTATGTGACAATACGTGGCTATGATATTTGTAAACTTAAGAAACACATAAACTTTTTTTAGTTTGCGTTATATTACTGCCACCGCAACATTTCTGATTATATAAACAAAATACCAAGTGAAATATCGGGTGTTTAAGGTTGATGTCCCCTCTACTTTCCTGGTCTGGATCTCTAGCCACTGACACCAGTGGTTGCAGACCAAAAAAATCGTCAAAACAGGCTATAAACATGCTTATTCACACTCGCTTTGATTTTTTTCTGCTTCACTCACGATATTAAGAATCACAAAGTAACTTGCGATACTGACGAACTATTAAGATGCATTCTCGTTTAAGTGCGTGTATAACTATTGCAATAACGTTTTTGAAGGCGGGTTTGCATTCACTCCCAGTATCTGAACGATCAGTGATTACCTTTTCTCTTAGTGCTCAGGAAACATACGACTTCTTAGTATAAGTGTGTATACCCATACCTCTCAACCTCTTAGAGCAAGAAATATGGACAAATCCAGGCCAAAAAATAAATAGGGACATTTTTTAAATATTGCTTTTGCAAACTTAAAAAGTTTATAGAATAACAGGTTTTGTGTTAGCATGAATTTTCTAAGGGGTGTGAAGTCTGAAACTCAAACACTTGTCATTATTTACTGATACAATCTTTAATGACTTGTCAATATTTTGTCAGAAAATCACAGTTTTATGAAAAATGGACCAAAAATATGAGGCAAAAATCTGGACATTCTGTGAAAATCTGCACAGTTGATAGTATGGTATACCCGCATGATATGGATTCAGGGTACACCTATGCAAAACGTCCGGATGATAAATGTAGCAACAATATTTATTTATAGTTTGTAATGGTAGTTTATTTCTACACAATTCAGTTAACTTTCTTGTGAGGTAAGGCATATAGAGTGGACCCAGTGATTTTAAAGGTTCACAACCACCTCTCAAACTGTAAGATCAGAAAATAGAATCTTCTACTTTCATGGAAGGAACTCTGATATTAGCAATTGGGAGTGAAAGGCTGGTGGTGCTGTTGATCAGGTGAATAAAGTACATGCTGAAATACTTTTTTTCCAGTATGTATAAAATTTGAATTTTATTATTTTCGTATTTTGTGGTTGTGAATCAAGCTAAATATATATGTCATTTTAGTAAATAAATTTCGCCTGGTTGGAATTTTCTTGTGATAAAGTTATGTTAAGTATGTCTCCATTCTCAAATGTATGAGTGACCATTCACTTGGGAAGACTAATTAGTATGACCAAGTCTGGGACGAAATATCTGTGTTCTCTCTATATATTAATTAAAGAGTGTACACAAAACAAAAGGCGGTGAAGGAACTCATTAAGAAATTAGCCAAGAGCTCCAAAGGGAAGTTGCAATAATTACTTTACGAACCTTTTCCGGTTGTAAATGTTAATACATTTATTTGTGTGTTAGTTATTTAATGTGAATATCTCTCAAATGTCCACATTTTCGCCTCATATTTTGGTCTGCTCCTCATAATAGTTGTGGTTTTTTGGCAAATCACTGCAGACTGACGACACTAAGTAATGACATACATTTGAGTTTCAGATTTTCTGTCCTTCGGAAAATAAATGCTAATACAAAACCTGTAATTCTAGCAATTGTCTAAGTTTATAAAAACGATATTTAAAATCTGCCCCTATTTTGGGGCTTTTGCCCCCACCCTTTAGTTTAGGCTTTGTCCATATTTCTAGTGCTAAGAGGCTGAGAGGTATGAATATAATGCATTGGCTGTTATTTTGTTGATACACATTTCAATTTTGTATTAAGGAAGCTATGTGCGAGAAAAAAAGGGGCATCATTTTGCTGTCAGCACTGTATGTAGTCGGTTTTCTTGTATTTAATATAAGCAAAATTGGTTTTATCTGAAAAAAATCTGAGTTTTGAGAGAAAGGTACATTTGTTGGTTGTTTCGCTGTTACACATCGAAGGCCTGTTTTGCGGAAGAGCAAGCCCCAACCTAGCAACCCCGAAATGGCAGTTTGCTCCCACACCCCGCCATACCTCTCAACTGTACAGATTTTCGCAGAATGTCCAGATTTTTGTTTTATATTTTTGGTCCATTTTTTCATAAAATTGTGGCTTTCTGGCAAATCAGTGGCAAATCATTAAAAACTGAAGTTAGAAAATAATGATAGCCATTTGAGTTTTAGACTTCATATCTTTCAGAAAATTCACGCTAAAGCAAAACCTGTTATTCTATCAGCTTTCTAAGTCTGTAAGAACAATATTTCAAAATTGTCCCTATTTGTATCACTTTTTTATGGCTTTGTCCAGATTTATTACTTTAAGAGATTGAGATGTATGCCCGCTACCCGAATATACAGTAATTTCAAGATCGCTTTAACTCAGGGAAAGGGACATTTTCCAAGATCCTACAATTTCGGACTTCGTGTGTATTTCCCCATAACCGCGCTTAAATTAGGGTTACCACCTGTCCCACTTTATGAGGGACAGTCCCTCTTTGGGCAGTTGTGTCCTGCAAAAAATTGAAAAAATGGCAAATGTACTGAGATTTTAGGACAAATAAATGTCATGTATTGTCTTTAATAGTTGCATAAAGCAATTATTTTGTATCTGAAACACCTAAATGTTATAATAAATAGAATAAGCACTTAAAATGCTACAAGAATAAGCTTTTATTTAGGCAAAAAAGTGAAGTTCTGTCCTTTGTACTGGCCGTAGGTATGTTTTGCCCTGCAAAATCTGACGTTTCTAAAAAAAAGTCCCACTCTGGGCATTTGAAAAGGTGACAACTCTAGCTTACATTTCCTCCACGTAGTAGTCATTGAACTTAAACGGGAACCCGATAAGAGGAGTAGCCCTATTAACTTACAAATTAAACGTGACGGCAATGAATTATTCGGGGACCTAACACAGAAAATGCAAAATATTTAAACTAATGTTTAATGCACATTTAGTTTTTCGGCTCTTCCATTATAGTTTGACTTCTTAAGCTCTCTGTTTTGAACAATTTCACCGATCGAAGTCAAAGGTGTTAAGCCAGACATAGGGCTCCCTACCACCAAATGTAACATGAACAATTTTCAGTCTCCCTGGTACTGTGAGGAACTGGAGAACTAATTTAGTATTTCGCCCAAAACACTATAAAATATGTAGTTTATTCTGATTATATCATGGAACGATGTGCACGCAGTTCTTGTTATAACTGATCCAGATAGATCTTAAAATGAATGTACGTGTGTGTGTGTGTGTGTGTGTGTGTGTGTGTGTGTGTGTGTGTGAGAGAGAGAGAGAGAGAAAGAGAAAGAGAGAAAGAGAGAGAGAGAGAGAGAGAGAGAGAGACTACTTTGCCAACATTTCTCAAAATCATCTGGGGAGACAACTTTTTTCTAATATAAGATGAATACACAGCACTATAAAAATATCAAACAAACTGCGGTAAGGCTACTGCACAGAAATGACCTTCCTATGCACAAATCTTGGGATCACAGTCCTTAGTTTTCTCTGGTTTTAGGGACATCACTCATACTGGTTAATATGTTAATCTCCCTTATTTAAATGTTATGTTTTGTAGCGGAGTATGGACAAACCTTTCAATTGTACCTCATTATGTGAAATGTTCATTTTTTTTAGTCTTATTAACATTTGTTCGTCGCCGTTCTACATTGAAAGGGTCTATCACACATTCATTGCTAAGACTTTTTAACGAATATCCATGGTAAAATAATACTTAATTATATTTCCATCTATAGAGCTTTCTGAAGACACGAAGTAAACGGTTGATCCATGTTCTGAGTTTCCTAGTTATGCACCCTGTGCCCATATGTTCCACATTAGCAGTGGTGGTGTTCCACAGAGAAGTTTGAAGGCATTGTGCAAAGGGTACTATAGACAATAAATAAGACTCACATTGAAACTATTTCCTTCTTGTTATTTACAAAATGGATACTAATAAAATTTGTCGTTTTCTGACAACGTTCTCAATGAATGCTGGTAATATCGCTGATTTGAGACTTTTGTTTTTGATTGTGTTTGGCTTTACCACTGGTTCTTAAATCAGAGTTTGAGATGTGTGCTTTGGAGATACCATACTATACAAAGTGTATTCATTTAAAAAGAAAACTGAGAGGTGTGTGATCTTGTATCTTGTGTTTAAGGATGGTAGTTCTTGAGCATTCCGACTAGCTTTAACCTTTATCCTTAATTTATAACCTTTACCATAACTTAGGATGGTAAGTTTATTTGAGCTCTGTCCACTGACAGAACAAATGCTTCTAAACTTAAGAGTTATAGACTGTTTTGACGTCACTGGAATGAAATTAGGACTGCCCTTTTCATAGACTGTGTAAGTTGCTTAAAATTAAAGCCTTGGTTTTAGTATCATATTTGAAGCATCTGAAGCGGGGATTATTAAAAAAAATCAAGTGTGTGTGTGTGTGTGTGTGTGTGTGTGTGTGTGTGTTTGTACACTGAGAAGCGTAGAAGTAAATATCGGCATACAGAGATCCAACAAAGTAATTCACTGTTGCTGGAATATTTCCAGCAGTATAACAAGAGTATTGTAGATTCTCGCTTTTGTTGCAGTTCCGGTACCCTACGTTCACTTAGATGGCTGAGAGTACTCTATTTCTACTCCCGCTCTTTGAATTGATGCTACTTGGCTTAGTATTTACCAATACTGGGTACAGCATTATAATTTCGTTTAAATAAGTAAGAAAGTAATAATTCAAGAAATACATGGAACATCCTTCTTTCATTTATTGATTTGGTATGTGCCAGTGTGCGGTTTAGAAAATTTCATTTAAGACGTTTTGGACAGAACTACAGCACTCAGTATAGCAAAAAGCATAATTCTCTATTTATCTCTCTCTCTCTCTCTGTGGAATGTTTGTATTAATACAAATAATTGTAAGTGGTGCATCCATTTTTTATTAATTTGTTTGAATAAGTAGAAAATGTTAGTTTTTTGTCTGTTGAAAGTGGTAAAACCAGAGGCAAATCAAGGAGAAAAACTGAAAGTGATGCGTGAATGGGGGGTGAAATGAAGCTTGAGCTGGGAGATGGGCAGGGGGTTGTGGGGCCCATGGATTGAATGGCATGATATGAACAGGCTTGAGGAAAGAAAAAGAAGAAAGAGGAGGAGACTGGGGCAGCAGAACAATGCTTTGTTTATTTGTCTGATCTTACGGGGTATAGCGTATTTTCAACAATGACATTACTTATTTCCGATTTCTTTTACTGCACATAGGTTGATTTGCGCTGTAATTGTGAACCTGACCGTAAAATAAATAAAATATGAAATATAAAATAAAGACGCTTATTGTGGGAATACTTAAATGTTTGGTGTTGCTTTGTGACAGGAGATTGCTGTATACAGATACACAAAAAAACAAAACTGACAGACTTGAAGAGAATGTATTTGTTATAAAGTTTCATTTGAAAACAATCCAAACACACACAGCACACTACACACAGAAACAAAATCTGGTTAGGTGCCAATGCCAAAAGTACATTTTTCGTTCTTTCGCTGCTGCACCATCTTTATGATGAATGTGATGCAACCTGATGCAACAATTCATGTGAATTGCGTTGTCTTGCAGTCAGACACTGAATATCCTATCTGTTTAGTTGTCACATAGTTTAGTCGACCCATTTATTTATCAGGACATTGGTATAGTGAGAAAACTTGTATCTGTCAGCACATTCACACGCTTAATATTACTTGAAGCCTGAAGCCAAGGGAAAATATAAAGGCACGACAATTCGTGGGTCATTGTTTCACTTCTAGATCCCCAAATCCCTAAAGGCATTTCCAAATATACGGAATTGCTGACGGAAATGTGTTTCGCAGTTTTAGCATACAAAAGACTGAGCATATAGGGACTTAAAATGCACTTGCTCTTTCAAAAGAAAGGCAGTTGGACTGAGTCGGAAACCATACGCACCAGAAATGGAACGACATCATTTCTGCTTATTTGTCAATGGATAAAGCATTTCAAAGGCTCCTCCTGCTCCACTTTGATTGGACAGTTCTCGGCTAATCAGAAAAGCCACTCAGTTTCTATTTTTTTTCTATTATCTTTCCTCAGTGCTGTGTAAGAAAAGAAAGGGGCAGAGGTGCAACGTTTGATTGGACTAATACAGTGATTGACAAACGACTTTTCGGATATGACTCCGCCCCAAGGTAGAGCCTGAAGCGCTGTCCACTTGAGAACTGGTCCTGAAACTGCATTTCTTCACTATGGATGCGAAATAGCCGGAGGGCACAGCAAATACCTTTGGTAAATCTTATGGACCACAAAGCTCAAAATATAGGAGGTCCCGAAGATACATGGAATCAGAATAAGCTTCTCCAAAGGATAACATAACGGCAGAGAGTTACAGTTCATTATAATGGCATTTTTTATTTTCTGAATACATCTCAAAGCAGCAGAGCAAGTTCACTCAGGACAGACAACCCATATGGTTGCATCGTTCAAGTGTTCTGCCACTTAAAGCTGAATTCAAGGAGTCTTCCTGTTTGGACGGCTGCCAGCACATTCCTTCTTATTGCAGCGTATCCAATGCAAACCGATTCTAAAGGAGAACTTTTTCTGTGGAGTTCCTGCAAGCATAATCTGGACTACCACAAATGCCAATACGTTCACCTAGAAACTGAGCAAAACGGGCGACATCTGGGTACCAAACACAACCCGTTCGTAATTCAGTGGAATAATTTACTGTAGCCCAAACGAGCTACCTTTTGGGGATAATTGTATCAGTCCGACAAATTCGTTTTTGCGATATACACGTTAATGCCCGAGCCGCAGCACCAGAACACTGAATTAAACATATACATATATATATGTATATACAGAATCACTCCAACCACTTTAAGACAGCGAATCTGGATTCTCTGATAATATATTAAGCAAACCGAAGCCAGATCCCCATAACTAACTCGACTGTTTACAGTCGCTGGATTTAATATTACAACCGGCATTGTGCAACTATAACTTAAGTTTCGGAGGTCAATTTCTAATACTATCAGTTCTGCAAATTATTTTCCTAGCGATATCGACGGAGTACTGCTGCTTTCTTCAGGGCAGTGGAATGTGGTAGGACAGTAGAACCTTGCCAGGCAGTACTTCCCGAGGGGATGCAGGCTTTCGCTTAAATCCACCACTCTGCCACCTTACCTGCGTAGTTACACTAACAAACCCATAAAAATAAAAATCCAGACGTTTTGTGCAAATTTCACTGTTTTAAATCAGGAATAAAGCAACATAAACCACGGCACGTGTTTCTGATCTTGGAATACGTGCTGAGAAATACTTGCAGTTGGTGTTTTGAAGGAGTTAATCTTCACCGAGAAGCCCACAGTTCGGGCTACATAAGCTCTTCGATGGAAATACATTGCAAGCACGACCCATTTGCAGCAATGCATAGTAAGTAGGAAGCTCATTCACTTTAATTTAACTTAGCAACTATATACTTTTACTCCTGTCCGTTTAAGAAGCTTAAACAATGTAGTTCTGGTATCTATTTAAAACAGTCCATGTAGATAAAATGTCTTGAGAATCAGTGACATGCAATTAGGCACGAAAAATATACACAAATATAACTAAGTTATAGATTAAAATAAGAAAAGCGGAATATAATGTTAGGTTAAATGCAAAAGATTTCAAACTAAATCGTAATTTGCATAGACAGCAATATTAAATATGCCATGATGAACACACGCGCGCGCGCACACACACACGCACACACACACTATGCAAGCCGGGAAACAAAATATACATGTTAATAAGCTATGGAAAGTCTTGAGGAACTACAGCAATATGCACATGTACTCAGTTTTGATTTCATTTCCTGTGTAATTTTGAGTTGATCATCTTTCAGGGCTAGAACACTTATTACACCATTTTACTTGGTTAATACTTCAAAATCTTAGAACAGAGTGCATGTGTGCGTTTGCGCGCGTGTGTGTTTGTAAGCATGTGTGTGATCGAGATCCAGTTCAACTGTTTTCAAGTTTCAGGTATTTCCTAAATTTGCTTTAGTATTTTGTTGTTCCCTAAACATTTGATTTTTTTGTGAGAAATATTCAGGGTTAAGTCGTTATAAACGGCACACCTTAAAGACACAGAATCAACGCAGTTCGAAAATTCATGCAAATATAAAACCTCTTATTCTTCTAGCTTTCTAAGTGTATAGTATGAATGCCAAGTGAGATGTTGGGAGCTTTGAATGAAAAAAAACTCACACACGCACCCACACCTTTCCCTAATTAACTCTAGTTTGATGGTCGAATACAGAAATAAATAAGTCAACTGTGCTCCACTGCTCCCTGTTTGCTTTTTCAGAATATCAGGCAAAACAGCAACCACGAAGTATTTGTCGGTCGACCTATCTGGTCAAGATCATGCAAAACAAAACAGTATTTAATGTTTCACAGATTCTAGCCTGTTTTCAGTATTTCCATAGCGGAAATGGCAAAAATAAAACTAGCGCTACATATTGAAGTTGAAAAATAAATCCCCCAAATAAAAGTGCATGTGCGTGTGTGTGTGTGCATATGCATATACACTGAGCAATTCATGAAAACATAAAATATGTTGGTGTTATAGTCTGGGTATGATTAGACTGTGTTTTTTTTTCTTTTGATAGAAAAGTGTCTGAACGCGTTTTCTTGAGTCTTAACCGTAGCTAGGATGTGAACTGGGAAACACATTGGTTAATTTATTTCTCCAAATAAAAACTCATATGTTTGTGTACATATGCATAAATATGTACACACAGACACACACGAACGCACGCACTCTCGCGCTCAGTTACAGAGTGAGCAATACAGAAAAATATGCATGATTTTGTTGTTGGGGTTTGGATATGAGCGGATTATGAGCCTTTTTTTCTTTTGATAGTAAAGTATGTCTGAATATTTTTCTCTTGAAGCTTAATGTGGTTAGGAGACTGGGCAATATGTATGTATTCACACAGTATTAGGTGAAATGACTTCTCCCATGGTGAGTTATACGCTGGATTAGACGTGGATATTTCAGGGGGCAAACAGTAGAACTAATCAGATTTTCTGTTGAGGTTACACCATTTAAAAGTAGCGGAGCTACCTTAGGCTTCACACCACATCTATAATTCAGTACTTATTTATTAACATTGCTTCAGCTGGTAGAAACTGAAACTGCAAATACACCATTGCTGAATGTGTGCGTCTGTGTATTTATGCATATGTGTGTGCATTGGGATGGAGCAGTGACGTAGCAATACATATTACAAACATTAAAGCAGTTGCAAAACAAATATCTTGTTTGTATATTGTTAAACCAAATTATACACGCATATTTATCTGCTAAAAAACTTGAACTGAACAAGCCAATGCCGGGAGAAGCAAGGGAGATCAATGCACCTAGGGGTATTTAAGGATTATGGTAACAGAAACGCAAGCGTTACTGCTGAGCATACCTCTCAGCTGTCCAAATTTTTGCAGAATATCCAGATTTTTGCCTTATATTGTTGGTCTATTCTTCACAACATGTGTGTGTGCTTTGGCAAATCAGTGAGGATTTAATTCACTAAATGACACACATCTGAGATCCACATTTTATATTATTCAGAAAATGCATAGCAACGCATTTTTTTTATTCTAATAACTTTCTGAGTTTATAAGTGCACTATTTCAAATTTGCCCATATTTGTTAGGCCTTTTGGCTTTGTCCAGATTTCTTGTGCTAAGAAGTTCAGGGGTATGCTGCTGAGCCGTTAGGGTACATGCCCATTTTTACAGTTAACATATGCAAACAGACACATATCTAAAAACTCTTCCCAGAAAAATAAATGTTGCTTCTCTTTTTGCACATTAGCTAAATCTCGCTCTGTGTGTGTGTGTGTGTGTGTGTGTGTGTGTGCGCGCGCGCGCGCGGCTACGTATGCATAAATACACAAAAGTGTGCGTTTACCTTTTGTATGTGTGTGTTTGTGTGTGTGACAGAGACGGGGGTGGGGGTGGGGGAGAAACAGTTGTTTCGGTTTGAGAAACATATAATCAGTGCAATTTTTTGGATGGGGGTTGGGGAATGGATGCTGGTTGTGCTCACCATGCAGAAGGCGGAAGGAAACAACTGCAATTTTTCTACTACTAATAATAATAGTAATGCTAATAATAATGAATATGGCATTTGTTGACCAATATCAAGTCGTAAGTGTAAAGCACGCACTTACTCACGAGTTCACCTCCGAGTTCCATTGAGTGTGAATTCATGTGCAAAAGAATGTGAAAGAGTGATGGTATAGTTTTGGTGAAATCAGTTTACGGTTAACTGGAAAACTAGACCTTCATCAACCAGTCTGATCTTCCAACAATCCCACTCTGGGCAGTTGTGTCCTGAGGAAAAAAAAAACTGAAAAATAGCAAATGTCCTGAGATTTTCAGACAAAATATATTTTTAAGTTTTCTTTAACAGTTGCATAAAACAGTTATTTTGTATCTGGAAGACATAAATATTATTCGACATAGCATAAGCAACTCAAATCCTATAAAATTAAGCTTTTATTTTAGCAAAAAAAGTAAAGTTCTCTCCTTTGCACTGGCCCTGGGTATGTTTTGTCTTGCAAAATCTCACATTTCTACAAAGAATGTCCCACTTTGGGCATTTGAAAAGGTGGCAACCCTAAGTTCAGTAACTCAGTTAAATTACTATTGATATATTCAGTGGTCAACTGCATATACCACCTCAGCTTTTTTCTGTGTAGAGCGAAAGAAAATAAATCACGAAAAAACATAAACTGTAATCTCTCGGAAAATAAAATTGCTTCATTTGCACCTAAGACATGGAGCCAAAGAACACTGACTAAAACTAAAATTTTCCTTAAGACTGTTGCCCGAGATTATTGTTTTGACTTTTTTTCGGGCAGCTAAAGCTGAGTTTGCCGTGGTCTTGATACACGTTTATTCCTCTGCATCTGTGAATCGTGTTTAAGTGCCTGCCGTACCCTGTATGCTTATGTGCGTTTTTCTTAAGTCTCGGGCTCTCATATTTGTTTACACACTGAACAGAGAGTTGTAGGCCTGTTGCTTGACTCGTTTCTGAACAACCGAGAAAAGAAGTGTTGGGAGGGCTGGCATTTATATGCGCCTTTTCCTTAAACAGTACCTATTCCATACCTGCATATCCATGCACAGGACTGTTTACTCCCTCGTGGTATGCCCATCCTGACAAGTAGGTGCATAAAGAAACTCAAATAAAGCTTTGATGCTTTCATCCCGCAACACACACATATACAGTTTCGATATTTAAAATGGCTCTATATGGAATTATTATTTTCTTCAAGATTATTGTGTAGGGTTATCAACTGTGCCTCTTTACACAGGACAGCTCCCTATGTTAGCATTTGTGTGCAGGAAAGAGGGGGGGCATGAACATTGACAAATATCCTGACATTTGAGGACAGATGACATTTCTAAGTTTCTTCTGCTATTTGCTTAAAGGGCTCATTTTGTACCCGAACCATCTTAATATTGCGAGAAAAACAAAATAAACCGCATATTCTACAAGCTGAGTTTTTAATTTGGCATAAAAGTGAAATCTGTTCTTTCACACTGGTTGTGGGGATGATATGCCCTGCAAAATCTCATATTTCCATAAAAGACAACCCACTTTGGGCAGTTTCCTAAACGACAACACCGATGTGTTCCTTTCAGATGTTAAAATCAATGCACTGAATTGTTATTTATCAACTTTTTCAAAATACGTGCTGCAAATTGCTCGACAGTCTGCTAGTCTACCTTACATCATCGTCATCATCATTCTGAGCATAACAGGGTTAAAAAGCGAGACGCGTGTTTGTAAACACAAGCATCAGTAAACTAGCACCCCGCATCATTTAAAATGCTCAGTTTTTCCTTATAACAGACCACCTCGTTCTTCTCAAGTGTTGTCTGATTTTGCATAAGCTGAAAATATTATATGAAATCTTCAGCAGACTGGGGCATACTTGTGCTTTTCAAGTGCCCATGATTTTACAGAATGTCCCTAATTTTGCCTCATATTTTAGCTTTACCTTAGTTTTTTCCTGGTAAATCAACGAGGATTACAGTCATCTAAATGGTTCATACTTCTTATTGCTTAAAATTGCATATCGATGTAAAACCTGTCGTTTTATTAACTTTTCGAGTGAATTAGACCAATGTTTAAATATTGACCCTGATCTTGGGCCTTTGTCCGCCCCGGTATTTTGGCCTTGTCCAGAATTCCTGGGAAAGAAGATGAGAAGGATAAGCATACCATGTTAGTTGCCAACAGCTGGAAGCAGGAAAAGGGCACGCTATTAAACATTTCACAGCGATAACTTACAGACCCTCAGTAGGCTAACATAAACTAGAGATTGAATCAGTACTAGGCAGTAGGAGTCAAACTAGGGAACGTAAAATGTCAGTACACTGCTAACAGTTTTTATTAATTTAACATTATTAAATTTCACTTGATCTCTGCATAACTTTACGTAAGCAAATAAACTGTTTCTCTTAGACGTTTTTACCTGAGACTTGCTATATGCAGGAGTGAGGCCAGGAGTTTTTTTTTTATTCGGAGTAATGCATTGTTTACAAAATTATCCTCCCCGTCCCCGTGGAGTAGCCAGAAATGTCTGATTTGTGCACTAAATTCGAAATGCTTTTGCTTTACTCCAGGATATCTGCTAAATACAGAATTAAACTCGCAGTACACATGCTAACATTGTTAAATTAAAACTCTTAAACTGGACAGTTATTAATTATACCAAGAATATATCGTTCTGGACGTAGTTATCTTCTTTGGTTACTTATTTGTACCCTTTTCATTTTACCATTGTGTCTGAAATATGGTCATTTGGCATCTTCTTAAAGTGTATTTGCACCCTACAGATTGCGTGGCGTATGCCTGGCTACATTTATGACAGTATGGAGTGTAAGTGTGTGTCAAGTGCATGCCTCCACCATTCACAAGGTGCAATTCTGATTTTTATACCAATTGTGGAAATAAAGCGAACTGACGATGGAATACAGAGCACATGGGTTTTGCAGATTTGGGAGCCCGAGACCATGCCCAAAGTAGTCACATCCCTGGCGTTTTTATATAGTCGAGAACAGTAAAGAAAAATGCAAGTATGGTTAATTCCCAGAAATTGCACAAGATACCAGGCTGAAGGCAGATCACAGTGTTGTATTTATTAACCACGTTTAATCATCAGTTCTCAAGGTAGGTTGAGCAGTTGGCTGCCTCTTCTCAACAGCGGCCCAAGCCACAAGGTAAGGAACTACAGTCCAGACAGACATACTTAGGGAAAACATCTTCCCGCAAATACTTTGTAATAAGATCAAACCTGGATTAGGCACTTGTGAATGTGTGAAGACTAGAAAGGAGTTAAAATGCATAAAGCCCCCCCCCCCCCCACCAAAAAAAAACGTAATACTATATAAGCGAACATTCAAAGACAACAAAAGGCTTACAAGTAGCTGTTTAAGTTATACTAAGTGTTGTGCTCTACCGGATATAGATACCAGCACACTAATAAGTCTCTTTTATACTCAGTAACACATTTGAGTTGCAACACAGAAAAGAGAAATAGGGTCGTTACAGTGTCTACAGTGTAAGCAATCAGGTAATTCAATAATAAGAGAAGATGAAACTATTTTTTCTCAGACATTATGAAAACAAGGCGGTGCAATTTTTCAGTCCACTAAAGTGTCAAAGAGTCCATCTCACTTGTTGGTTTCAAAAGTTCAGTTTGTGGAACTTTTAGAAATATTGACAGGAAATAATATATATTGATTACCGTAACTTCGTTTAACTTGATACACTATAATGTAGTGGATGTTATAACTATGTAAGCCACCTTTCAATATTTGGACATCATTAATGAAGTGCTCAAATTAAAAAAAATGTTCTCGGCAAACTTCTGATGCCAACTGTTTATATGCGGATCAGTCTGGATTGTGCTTTCAGTAAGTCAGCTTGATTGATCTATAAATAAAACTGCAAGATGACAGGATGTCTGGAACTCGAGGAATTGCGTGTGTGCGTGTTTGGGGGCATCTTCAAATATGCTTGCTGACTAATAAACAAGAAAATAAGTGAAATGTATTGTGTATAAGCATAAGTCTCAACCTTTCTTGTTCTAACACCTTCAGCTAGAAAGCTCACCGGATGGTTAAATGTATTACTTTATATTTATAAAATATTATGTCGATGAATTAATATGAATCGGTATTATTAACATATAATATAGATATTCATTAAAAAAATCTTAACACTGACTGTATAATAGACTCTGTCAATGTGGAGCACCGAAGATCGTGGACTTTGTAACTCTCAAAACGAGGACAGTTCCTCATAAAACCCATCCTTTATTACAAGGGTATAATGAATTGTAAACCAGACACTTACTTATTTCAAAGACAACTTGTGTATTTAAAGCACACAGGTGTAGACAAATGTTGTGAACCAGAGTTTCAACAAAACAAGCGAGGATATACCATATGCACTTCTGCTAAGTTTCTTCAAACTTCAACACTCACATCTCAATCTCTGAGCACAAGAAATTTGGACAGAGGCAAAATAATGAGGGGCAAAGGCCCCCAAATGGGTTGGATTTTAAATATTGCTCTTATAAACTTATAAAGTTCCTAGAATTATAGGCTTTGCAGTGGCATGCATTTTCTGAAGGATGTGAAGTCTGAAAATCAAACGTTTGTGATTATTTAGTGACTTAAGTCTTACATGATTTTCCAGAAAACCACAAATTTTATAAAGAACAGACCAGAAATATGAAGCATAAATCTGGACGTTCTGCGAAAGCCTGGACATTTGAGAGATATGCATGAACACTCGTTAAAAAAGTCTTATACCAGTCGTAATGAATTCAAACACAATTTGACAAAGCTCACAATTCACATACTGCTTTTTTTTTACAAAGACAGCGTTACACTTTGCTATGACGTATGCATCTTTATCTTGTTATATGCAATCCAATAAACACGGGCTTTAATTATTGGTGTCTTCATGAAATCTTGCACCCCTGCACCAGCACTAAAGGCATTTTATGCAGGCTAGCTTGGCAGCACTTCTGTAGCAGTAAACTGTATAAAGAGATGTTACTGATGTATAAGAGCTTCCCTCTTGGCCCTTTTACTACCCCTTATGTTTTTAAGGGGAGGTGCTTTTTCTGTTACATGTAACAATAGACAAATCTCACTCAAGGCATGTTTTGAATGTAGTCAGAAATCTCTGTCTGTATGCAGTCCTTATTTTGTTGTACCCACACTGAATTGTACACATATCTAAAAATGTTGCTCCTAATCCAAGAAACATACACTTCTTTTTTAAATTTTGCTCCTCCCCCGCTATTATCATAATGCCATTGTAGTTTAACACTCACATCGTGAAGCCTGTTGTGCGCTGTACTGTACCATACCGTACTGTACACGCATTACTTGACTCAGTCCAAAAATGATCTACGCCCTCTGCACCCTAATGTTTCGGAGAGCTCCTCAGAAAAAACAGTGTACTCAGTTGAGAATACACCCTTAGCCTGGAGCATCTTAAAATGTCAAAGCCACGCTATGTTTTTTTTCTCTGTCTGTCACTAAATGACACTAGGATTTCAGTGTCGTACCTATATATCACGGTTCTCAATCACAGTTAAGGAAGCATTTGCTCATAATCTACTCAGAATAACCGTTATAATTCTCGGAAAACAACAATTTCCACCACAATACCTGCCATTGGATCGGAGTGTCAAGTAGTCATAATCAGCGAGACCATCACCAAAATTTAGAGAACACAAAGAGCACAAATGACGCATGAAGTGCAATACAATTCACTTCCAAATCGGCAGTCATATTTGACAAAACTCAGATTCTGACAAGTAGACATTGACACCTCAGGATATTGTCAAGAGTTTAAACTGCTTTTCTAGGTTGATAAATTATTTCAGCTGTCAGTTAGACTCGGGAGAAGCAAACAGACATAAATATTTAGTTTTTGTAGATAATTGTTGCATTAAACGTTTCCAGTGTGTGTGTGTGTGTGTGTGTGTGTGTGTGTGTGTATGTCTGTATAGATATACATATAGATATATGTATGACAAATCTCCTATCACACGTGTTTGGGGGTACCCTGTATAGGACAGACGCTTCACCTATTTATATCAGATTTAGGATATTACCTATTAAAGTAGTTATCTTTACTTTGTTGCTCATATATAGACTCTTGACAAGTCCATTCTGTTAAAATTGGCTCTTTTATTTAATTGAATATTTTTAAATCGACTATAGAATGTGGTCAGACGTACATGACTGAGTGAGAATCACAATATTTGTAATGTGAGCTGTGCTCGGTATAAAACATCACCCACCTATTTAAACAAGAATATCGGCTTCTGCCATGATAGCAACCGTATGATCCCATGTTATAACTTCCCAATCAGCCACTGTCAATTTACACATGAGGCTGTGAACCCCAGAAACCATTATCTTGAACTCAGAAAACAAAAATGCATTTCTTAGCACTTACTTTGTCTACTGCTGTTCTTACATCCGTACCTCTCAGCTTTCCAAATTTTTGCCGCATATTTTTGATCTGTCCCTCACACAAATTTGTGGTTTAATGGCGAAGAACTTGAGATTGAAGTCGCTATTGAGTTTCAGACTTCATATATTTCAGAAAATGCATACTAATGCTTAATCTGTTAGTAAAAAACTTTCTAAGTTGTTAAGAACAATGATTCAAATCTGTCCATATTTTTGAGGCCTTTGTCACCCATTATTTTTTTACTTTGTCCATATTTCTTAGAAACATATAATGTCTAACTTCAGAAGCATTGCTTCTTCACTCAAGCTGTAACCGCGTTAACTGTGTTATTTTCAAGTAAGTCCACATATGTAAACAAAAGGGTATAAGGAATTGTGCTGTCCCTCATAAATAGTATGTTTGCATTTGTAGTTCTTAGGAGGCTAAACTGAGTGTGTTTGCCCCCCAACCCCACCAATATGGGTGTGATATGAGGCCCTGAAGGATAATGTACTTACTAATTATTGTTATTATTAAGTATTAGAATTTCAGCTAATGGACAGACAGCTCCTAAATGCTTTATCCCATGCATGTGTCATTTCAAATTATCAATGGTATATTCCCAATCATTCTCATTAGGCTACTACATAATTATCGAACGTGGAATGGGTAAGGCCAATCTCTTAATAGGATAGGCTAATTCAAGAACAAAAATGGAAACTGTTTAGCTTAAAAGAGCCCGCAAGGGTAGTTAAATCAGTACTTACATATGGACCTGTATACAATATTAGGAAAAATATATATAATGTGCAGTGGGGATCTGTGAGTAAACCTGACAATTTTCATCTAGTCAAGTTCTGCATCTCTCACACCTCATGTTTTATCACTAAAGTGAGATTAGGCATGGTTCTGAAGAAAAATCCAAAAGTGAGCGTTTTGAAGGTTTAAATATTTTGTAAAAGTGAATGCATTTTTTCTGCAGATATCAAACACACGTGATTAGTAAGTATTTAGCCGTATTCCTGATAATTCAGACATTTATTGATTTATGTTGTTTTCTCTGTGTGTTGCAGGACACGGAGGGGTGAACCAGCTGGGAGGAGTATTTGTCAACGGTCGGCCACTACCCGACGTCGTGCGGCAGCGCATTGTGGAACTGGCTCACCAGGGCGTTCGGCCTTGCGATATCTCTAGGCAACTACGGGTCAGCCACGGCTGCGTCAGCAAGATACTGGGCAGGTAAGCCACACCACACAAAAGCTCAAACGCAGGCCTTAACTTTAGAGTGAAAGGTGAACCACATGAGTAGGTGCTCTTACAAAACGGAACCCCGGTTCTAAAAGCCAGATAATTTCATCGTATTACAGAAGCTTCACCGTTATTTTGCTGTAATGTCATCTATACGTTAAAAAGTGAAGCTAAATCTAACAAAGTGATGAGCGAGAGGTTCCACAGTGAAGGAGTCGAGCCAAACAAGCGGTGGTGGTTTGTTTTGCTTTGCTATGAGTACTGCTGGCGTTTGAATGAGGGTCTTTTTCCATAGTTTTAATAAGAGTTTAGAAAGGAACTGTAGCGCTTAATCTCTATGACGTTATGTTTCCATAAAGATCTAAGTTACCAGGTCTTTGTCAAAGTTAATTGCTATATAGGCGGAGAAATGCTAATCATACCTCTCAAGGGTACCTCATTACGAGGAACGTCCTCATTCGGGGTCTTAAAAAGTTAATGTTCCTCGAAGTTCCACATTGGAAGAGTCTGTTACAAATTCAGTGTTAGGGTTTTTTTAAGTGAAATCCATGGTAAATAGAAACTAGTCATATTAATTCATTGAATGATGATCTTTAGGAGTAACACCAGCATATGTTAACCATCCTATGACCTTCCTGGTTGACGTTGTTAGTAAGCCATTAGTATGTGTTCCACATTTTGCCCATTTATTCCACATTATGAAGGCGAGTGTTCCTCAGTTTGGAGATGGAAGGTTGAGAGCTATGTATCCCATACTTGATGGGAGCATAGACTTCCCGCACGGGACGGCAGAAAGCTGAAATACAACATTAAAATTGTTTTGTAACGGGCCCCGATTAGTGTAATTTCCAGGGTTCCCTCACTTTTACCGTGTGAGTGATACCATCCGGTGGCTTCATATTGAGCAGATATAACTTTCCTTGTTTTTTGGTAAGTGGTAATAATTAAGACTTGGGCCTATAATACATGTGCCTGATTAATTTTAGTGTAACATGCACCTTCTTTGTGAGTTAGCGCAAACGTGTGTCCAGGGAGTACACCTCTTAGCTATCGCACATTATGAGGTATCTCGCTCTTAGCTCTCAGAGCCTACGTGTATTGGACAAAAAGTGGATTTTACACGCTGCTCAAGGATTTTAAACCATACATTCATAGTAATCTGTGAAGCCCTTCAGTCCACAAGAAAAACGAACTGTTGTGCATTTAATTCTGCTATGCTTCACATTTTTTACACTCGTTTTTTTACCTAAGCGATTAGATATTATACCTCTTGTTACACATTGTTTCATGCATTTTGATGAATTAAAAAAATGTGGCTAGGGGGTCTAGCTGTATTCAGTAACTGAGCAGAGAGGAATGCTTGCACAGAAGCACCACCCTTGTCCTGTAAAGCTTTCCACCCATTGCGAATAACGTGGATTGGTAAAAACAAATGTGCAGAATGTACACAAGGCACTATTTAGGTACTGACTGCTATGTACTAGCTCCTCAGACTCTTTTAAATTACTTATATTCATATATTTCATTTATTTAGGTTATACATTTATTTTTTTCTTTAATCATTCCTCACAGTAACAGATAAAGCATACAGTTAAATAACAAACAGCAAAAGGAAAAGACAGGATGATACAAGACAATGTTAATATAAACAAGTAAATATTTATCTCCAGCTACATCTTGAAAATATCACACAAGAAATACATGACTCAATGAAGGAAAATACAGCATTAAAAATGTAACAGATTCCTGTAGCCAGATATATGCAGTGCAAGTCATGGTATGCAAATTAATTTTTTAATGTTCTACATTTTGCATAGCACGACGGTACTGAATGACCTAGTTCAAACACATAGATCAAATTAAGTATATAATAATAATAATAATAGGGCCAACAAAGAGGATGACTGCTCCTAGGATAATGTATGCTAATTATATCATTAGCTATCTAGTTGTGGGCTTCTGAATATGTTTAACATCTTTATTTCATATTTAAACTATTTATAATGTATACACACCATGGAAAAAGGGAACATGTGTAAGAAGTAGTAGTAGCAGGGGAGTTTGGTCTACAGATCAAAAATTTCTAGCTACTGCCGTGCTATTATATGTTGATTAAGGTCTCCTATTTGTTCCATCTTAACATTGCACATAGCAGTGAGATTTGGTTAAAGTCTTACAAAGTAAAGTATTTTTATATGGTTTGAAATAGCTAGCAAAACCATGTCATACTTAACATATATTCTGTAAATTTATTAAACAGTCAGTACCCTCTAGGCACAAGTGCATCTTATAAAGGTGACCTAGGAGTACTGGTGTGGTTAAATAATTTTCTTGGAATCCCACAGTATATAAGCCTGGCTTTGAAGGTTCATAGGTTGGTACTAGGCTATCGGCCCTAGGGCCTATAAAAACCTAGCCATAACAATTCCCTGGCTATTTCTTTCCACAATATTTACTTCCCTTAGATTGAGGACTACTTGGTTAAGGTGATTAGTTTAGCCATCTGAGCAATTCTGCAGAGCTTTCCAAGGATTAAGATCTGCCTATGAGTATGGCTTTTCAGCTACACTCTGCAGTTTAAGAAGCACTCCTGAACTATCATAAGAATCATTCAATCAATAAATTAATCATTTGATCAAACATTCAACAAATCTGTCAGTGTCATTCTTAAACAAGGTGAACCTGTTACTATTCTAAAGGTGTATCTGTATGTATATACATTTATTTATTTTTATTATATGTTAGCCAACATAAGTTATGTGTGTTACTCAATACACAAAATTGAACTATACAAATAGCATATTGCAGTCTTGCACCTGGATGTCGTGTGGGTGTCTATGTATATGTACATGTGTATGTGTGTGTCTGCAGACTAAGATAATTAAGAAACAGTTATGAAATGCTGATATCAATCAAGAAGAAGAAAAAAAAACACATCTAAGGAGCAGCAACAATAAACTGCTTTTAGAAAAACACATGGACATCTAGAGAAATATTTCCAAACCACACATAAATATGTTCTACTACTTTAGGAAATGATCCCAGTGGTGATGATACAGAAGGACAGTTTGGCAGAAGAATGATTCCAGACATTAGTGGGGCGAAAGCAATGGTAAAGGCATTTGATGATTAAGGGGACCAGTATCATAAACCGCAGACTACAAGAGGGAATGCGCCAGTGACTAGGGTGGACTCGCTATGAAGGGAAGGTCAGTGTACTGTCACAGACCACAGGAGCTGAAAGGCAAAGCATTGTATATATTTGAAATAACATCACTGAATCCAAACTCAGAAGGAGTAGATGGTCTTTCTTGTAGGTCCTCATAAATGGAATTAAACAAAAAGAGATTAGACCTGTGTGAAAATTACTTCTCTTCAGGAGCAGTGCCTAGAAATTGTTAATTAAAATTAAAAAAAAGTGTGCACTGCTAAAAGGAGTAGGTAACAATGAGTTCATTGATTATGGGCTTTATGTGCAACAGTTTGAGTATATTGTCGGTAGTTTCTCATTCCTGTTTTGGGGTGAAAGAAGAAATAAGTCTAACACCTTTAATATCCTAGAGGAGAACCTAAAACCTTCAATATCAGGATTTTCAACTTTCTGTAATTATACAGCTGGCAATGCTATCTATGGGATAACAATAAACATTTAAGAATAAAAAAAGAGTTTGCACAGCAATGTAAGTTTACACCTGTTCCATATATGAACTTACTGCTGTTGGTGTTGACATCATTAATCAATACATTTGGCAAGTTTTTAGAGGATTCAAGCATTTATATGATTTGTTATCAATGCTTGGTCTTTGGGTCTGAGATAATGACCATATAATCTGTGACACAGACACACATGCAAATGAAGACACAGATATGTATGCATACATGCAGCCATGTAAATTTTAGATATGAAGTTTCAAATTATGTGATGACTTAAATTCGTCACCTAATTTCTTACAGCTTATTGTATTTTATTCTTTCAACACTTTCTCCTACTTACTTTTTGTCTTGAGTAGTCTATGCCATTCAAATGAGTCTTGTCAGTCTAAGTTGCAGTGTACATATTCATTAAAAAAAAATGCTAGGCAAATGAGTTGCATTTGCTAACTTCTTTTCCCTACCCTGGTGTTTGGGTTCTGTGATGCATGTAGGATCTTTAGAATAGGACAAGTCCCACCTAGTCCTGTGTATTGCTGGAGACAATTTAGTGTGAGACAGATCCATTAGGTGGGTAGTATAAGCCAGTCTACGTTGCTAATAAAACTCATGGACTGCACACTACAGTGAATATAAACTGGATAAGGGGTGAGCTAATGGTTTGCTTTCAGCATTCCAAGGAGTTCGCTTACTATATTCTGCTTGTAAGATTTGTTCAACTTACTGATATAGCATGCTTTTTTTTTGCTGTGGCCTACATTTTGTTCTCCCCTGTTGACTAAAATGTTTATTCTTTATGTAGCCAGAATTCTTATATGTTATACAAGGTGCACAAAGCATAGGAACTAGTCAAAAGTCTGTTCTTGGTAAGAGTCTGTACACTTGCACTCAAACACAAGTTTTTGATTTTGTGGTGAATAGATTGTGATTGAATTTGATATATTCTTTTATATGTATAGGATATATATGTATGTATATCGGATGGTAGATGTTTTGTTTAAAAAAAAAATCATCTACTTGTTAAGGTCCTAACTTTGGGACCCAGAAGTAAATGCAAATGGACTACATTATAACCAACTGACCATTCAATAAATGTCTTTCCAGTAAACCAGTTCACTAAGCTGTAGGAAGTGGAGTAAAACAAGAAAGTACCGGTACTTAAGAAAACGTATCACATTGTAGAAATGATCATAATAAGATATATACAATTTCACAGAAAACGTCTTAATTTTATCACAGCCTTGGTTACTGTAAACATCTACATACTTTCACCAGCATATCTGGAAAAAAATGCTAGTATACAGAGACAGAGAAAAAAGTGTATATGTGTGTGTGTGTGTGTGTGTGTGTGTGTGTGTGTGTATATATATATATATATATATATATATATGTGTGTACATATACACTAATGTATTTCATGTGCGTATCTGAAGTTGGAACAGTGGAGTCATACTTGTTATTTTTATTTTGATTGGTCATGAAAAGACTTAATTCACACAGAGTTATACAGAGGCCAGTTAGATATACACACAAGGTTGTCCTTTTCTAAGAAACGGACTGCAAAATTGGGCTCTTTTCACCACAGGTAACATACCCCAACAGGTGTCTAACACAAAACATGCATTTGCTAAAAATGAAAACAGAGGAAAGAGAAAACTGTAATGTAGGCCTGCATGCAATATTTCATTTATTTCTGTAGGCTTTGCTATTTCTGATGACTGCTGTATTTTACTTTTCCCACTAAACTTTAGAAGTAGTTTTAGGCAGCCTTGTCTTCCAGAGGCATTACTGAAGATCCATGCCGGGTATAGCGGAGCTTCTGTTAATACTAGGCTTATGAGATGGGGTTATATTTTTAGATATACTGAAAGGCTTTAGAGTGCTACTGAGGATAGAATGAACAGGGTACTGAATGATGATGGGAAATCCTTCACTAGGGCAACACACCGAGAAGTGAAGTAATTGGTACCACTAAATTCTGAGGAAGAGATCTTCTTATCAAATGGTGAGTGGAGAATAAGTGGGACATGCTTACAAGGTCAGTAGTAAAATAAAACCTGAGATGGCAAACACTTTTTATTTTATGTTTATATATTTTTATAATGAGCACTACAGTATGTTTTAGGCCTCCATGGAGCCCACAACAAGTCCACACTCAGTGCAACAGATTGTTGTATTTATTGCAGTGATATGATAATTAGACATAGATGGTCTGTATACAGTTCAACTAATGTCATGTGTTCAGATGGTGATTTTTGAATACGGTACTGTGGGTGCTGGAATGGTATTTTCTTGCCGTTATAAAAGTATTTGTTGCTTTTTCTTTGACCTTGACTATCCCTCTTTTACAGTCATATCGTGAAGTAACGCAACTGTAGTTTGCTTGTTTACTACCATGCAGCCATAATGGATATTTCTAGAACTCTATTATAAGGAAAACAATACTCAGTTAAGCTGTTCTAAGGGCATTGGGATGTTTTATTCATCAGTATGGGAATTGTCAGATGACGTTTAAGCCTTGAAACACTACATATATTATTTAGTCAAAAAGTCTTGTAAGATGAACTTTTATACAGTTATTTCTTGTTATATCTGTTTGAACCTATGTCACACCTTTAGATAACTTTTGTTTTAATGAAAACTTTCAAACACACACACACACACACACACACACACACACACACACACACACACACACACACACACACACACACACACACACACCTGCATAACTTATTAACTTAATACAAGCACACAAAACTATGTACATATTCAAATAATGAAGTTTAACCCTCCAAATAGGAACACTTGTCCCAGATTAACAGCTACACTCACAGGCTTGAATTAGCCTATAATGAGTTATCCATAAAATGCATGGTACAGCCTGTGCTTCTACTTACACAAAGTGCTGTCTATTTTTGTCTTATCTTTATTTCTCTCCCAGATGCAGAAAATAAATTGAATGCTTTCAGAATACATTATCTTTTAGCAATTTAAATAATGGAGTATTCTGTGTTTATTGAGCTTATCAGCTTGTCTCCATAGAAACATGAGAACCTGATACACAGTTGCCTCAAAGCGTCTTGCGTTGCCCTGTGAACATTTATTTGCTAGAAGAAAACTTTGTATTACATTCAGTGTTCTTCTATTTATTTCCCCTTAAAACTTATTAGATCAAGCCAAGGATGTTATTAGATCAAGCCAAGGGCCTTAATCCAGTCATTCCCCTATGCAAATGTAAGAAAAAGCATATCAGTTTTACTTGTATCATGTTCTTTTTACATTACAGTGCCTGCATTTTTTAAAAACTGAACAAGTAGAAAGAAAGAAGGAAAAGAAAAGGTGACACCTGTTTAGTTTAGTATTCCTATTACACACAAAAATAACTGAAAAAAAAAATTACTTTATAACATGCAGTATATGTCATGTTTTATGAAAACACTTGTAAGAACAAAAGCTGTTTTGCTTACAGTTACCTCTTTCCTTCCTCTTCTCCTCTCCTTAATATTTTTTCAAACATTAATGCTTTGGTGTCCCATACAACTTTAACAAAGTAAAAAATTCCAATGTTTAAATTTTTTTGTTCCTCCATATTTCACAAAAGTGATTGATGCTTTGCAATCCCAAGTTTATCATTCATTTCCGAGTTGCTGTTTTTTTTTCCTGTTTTTTTTCCATCTCCCAAATCTAGTCTATGGTTCATTTCCAACTTACTACTCCTGGTTATTCTAGTCAACTCTTATGTTTTTTTTTCTGTCTCTCACGCATTTTCCTTTGGAACATTGGAAAATATTTCATTGGCATAGTCTGTCAATGAGCTTTATTATCAGAATAATAAGAAGCAGAATCTCCTTCTGTTTGATAGCTCACTTTGTTGGATAAACTTTTGTATTTCCTCCTCAGCATGTTCTGCAGCAAAAATGACTGACCCTCCTGGAAAAAAAATATTCTTAAGATAGCTGGATATAGCAGCTTGAATCTCACAACTGCTTCTCGACATTCCCTGATAGCTGGAATAAATGTTCATCTCTTCTGCCTGGTGTACTGTGAGTAACCATTTTCCACAAACACTCTACTGTCTCCAACTTTTAGTACTTTGTCCTTTTGCCACAATTTTGTCAGAATCAACTCTTTCTGCTGGTAGGATTGCATTTTTACTATTAAAGGTCTTGGCTGCTTTCTCATGGCCAGGTTTGGAGCATACACACCATGCTCCCTTTCAATTAACAACTCCTAATGTGGAATATCAGTCCATTTACTTATCTGAACATTCATAAAATTAATATAGTCTGTTCCTTCCAGTTTCTCGGTACAGCAGAAAATCTTAGTTTTTTTTCTGTGTGCTCTTTCTTCTAATTCTACCATTTTAAACCATCTGTTCTTGAGCAGTCTCATACTCAGTCAGCCTTTTCTTCATTTTGACTTCTCATTTTTGCAATTTTATCAACTCATCTGAATACCTGCTTAAAGTTTTTCATTTTTTACAGACATTTGTTATTTGAGTTGATATACTCTTTCAATGTGTTGTTTATATTAATCAGCTCTGAGCACAATTGACTTATTTTTCTTCTAGATTACTGGAGGTCATTTCTTGCACCAAAGCTGGAGCTTGAACTGCTTTTTGCAGAACAGCTGCAGGATTCTTCACAGCCAGTTTTCTCCTAGCCTTTTGTGATTGATTTTTTTAGGTCCTCTAAATTTCTTAGCTGGCATCCAGGTAGAGCACTTACTAGTCAGTAACTGAAATTTACCCAAAATGACAAATTCACTGACTCTTTTTTTTCTGAGTTTCTGTTTTCACAATAGGAGAGCTGAAATGAAGTTGTTAGTCAGCATGCAGCCATTTTGGAAGTCAGAATGCCATTGTCTTCTGATCAAATCATGACCAACTACCTGTCTGCCCTCAGCTCTTTTCCCTGTCCATGATGAACTTTGTCTTTTTACCTAAAAGACAAGACAGGGCAAATGGCTTTGATGGAAAATTATTCGGAGATCAGAAGCAGATTACAAAAGTACAGAAATAAAGTAAAAATTCTTACATGTTACACAAACTTAGTTGCAACCCATGGATGTGTAGTATAAGTAATACTGACTGCTAAGCTTCATAGATCACAGAAGTGGTGGAATCTTTGAATCCTTTTTCACAGGCAGTATATTATACAAATCTAGCTACAAGCTAAACTGTTTTGAAAGAGGTGGTCATACCTATTCAGTACCTTACAACATAGCTCTTAACCTTCCATCTCCAAAATGAGGAACACTCGCCTTCATAATGTGGAACAAATGGGCAAAATGTGGAACACTTGCTAACAGCTTGCCAACAGCTTCAACTAGGAAGGTCATAGGATGCTTAAAATATGCCGATTTTACTTATAAAGAAGGTCCTTTAATGAATTAATATAATTAATTTCTATTTATCATGGATTTCACTTAAAAAAATTCTTAACACTGAATATGTGACAGATTCTTTAAATGTGGAACTTTGAGGAACTTCGAGGAACATGAACTTTGTAAGACCCCAAATGAGGTACGTTCCTCATAATGAGGTACACTTGAGATGTATGCCTTACAAGTATACATTTAAAGATCACCCTGCCATGTAGCCAGCTAGGGAAAAAATGCTGTGTTGAGACATATGACAACTTATGCACTTATTTTTTTTATAATTCACTTTTTTCACTGCTTTGCTGCTAAAATAATTTATCCACACATGACATTACTAATATGTCTTTTGGGGTGCCTGCTAATATTTGTGAGTGCAGTTTTGTCAATAGTATTTTGGCCGTTATTGCAAAGGTAAATGCTGTTAGTGTGTATGGGCAAGAAGAACAGACAAAACCAAATGGACAGTAATCTTCTTTATATAGTTGTGCTTTTTATAAACATATACTAAAGATAACACTCATTGCTATTTCCCCTGATTTCTCAAATGCTCCTGATTTAAGGTCTGCTAGGCAATCTGACAGAAATAGTATCTTTAAAAATCATTATGTATATCAACATCTAGTTGATATCAGCATTTTGATAGCTGTAGGTTAGATATGTATTTGTAAATAAAATTGACTGCCTATTTTCCTTTCTATCTTATGTAGTGATGTATCCATCTATTTAAACATCTTTATATTTATTATTCACATTCTCTGTTTTTTTCTGTGCATCTGTTTGCCTATTTGGTCTGTGTTTTTATTGCTGGCCTTTAAAAAATAATATAGATAATTTTTTCTTGCAAAACTGAATCTGGTATGGACATTTTCTTTTACTGTTACATGTTAGACATTCTAGGCTGATAAGGTAAAGAATTGTAAATGAACTACATATGGTACATCTAAGTTTAATTCCAGCACTCTTTGCCAGCAAGATGTTTGAATAGGAAGGTGTTGCTTAACTGGACTAAAACACCAGTTTTATCCGGAAGCATATAATCTCACTATTGAGCTTTACCAAATTATTGAAAATGGGTGCCTTGCCTTTATCTTATATTGGCACTGAAATTGTGATAAGTATTATAATACACCAGCCTATGTTTATGGGAGGACAGTGAGGAAATTAGAAGACTGGCATGGAGCATAGTTGATAAAAATGAAAAAAAATTGCAGAGTTATATTTTTGAACCAGTGTGGTCACCTTTGATGAAGCAAGTCCTGCTATGATTGCTTGCATTAGTCTGAAAGACAGACAGTAAAAGACTCCACTGGGGCATGTATAGCTGACCAGTACAGGAACAGTAAATGTGTTCATAATAATATATTGCAACATATAATTATGTTAATATGTTGCTGTTCCATAGATATATAGTACAAGCAGAATCTTTAAATGATTATTTTCTTGTATTACTCATTTTGGTACTTTTCATCTTTATCATTAAGCTTTCTTAAATCATTTTCAGGAATTATGTTTACATTAAGGGCTGTGCTGTTTTTCTCAGTGGCACATGCTTTGTTTTACTTTATGTCCTTTGTAGACCTGTTTTGTATTATGGAATACATAGCAGACTATAATGTCTTTATACAAAATTTTGTATGATTAATATTCATTTTGAGCTGTTATTTCCTAGGTATTATGAAACCGGGAGTATTAAACCTGGTGTGATTGGAGGGTCCAAACCAAAGGTTGCTACACCCAAAGTTGTCGACAAAATTGCTGAATATAAACGCCAAAATCCTACCATGTTTGCCTGGGAGATAAGGGACCGACTTTTGGCTGAAAGAGTGTGTGATAATGACACTGTCCCCAGTGTCAGTTCCATAAACAGGTATGCAGTGCTGAATATGAATTAATACGTGCAGACTAGCTTTAAAGAGAAATTAATAAATCCACTGTGCAGTTCTTAAATAAAAACACCAATACTTTATGTAGTTCTGTTTTTTTTTTGCAAACACAGACCATTGAAGTTTTTACATCACATCTCAGAACAAGATATATAAATTACACCTCTTCTCTGATGACAGTTTCTTCTTTTCTTGATCAAAGCTGATAAATGCTTGAAAGTGAGTTGTGCTAAACCCACAGGTCATTTCTTCATGAAGATGTTAATTCTGTTACTACTGCCCCTTAATATAACTATAGCAGTGCCAATGGATACTCATAGTTTAAAGAAGTGCAACACTTGTTAATTTAAAATGATATAACTTGCTTCTTTTCATGTGTTTTCTAAAAAGTGAGTTGTGCTAAACCCACAGGTCATTTCTTCATGAAGATGTTAATTCTGTTACTACTGCCCCTTAATATAACTATAGCAGTGCCAACGGATACTCATAGTTTAAAGAAGTGCAACACTTGTTAATTTAAAATGATATAACTTGCTTCTTTTCATGTGTTTTCTAAATTATCATGATATTCCAACAGGTTATTGTAAAATAGCATGTCTGGTAGAGACAACAACACATTTGATAGTAATGTATACATATCAATGGACACAATTCTGAAATGCTTAGATTATAAGACACCCATGGACTGTAGATGGAAAATACTAGGCATGGTGCTAACATTTCAAAATATGGCAATTATAAAATAATTTCTGGGATTAGCATGTTTTTTAAAAGAAAACAGTGGTATGCAAGTTAATGAATACAGAAGTGGGTTTCATACATCCTTGTTATCTAGATGAGAATTTCTGAGGGAAATTCAGTAAATAGTTTATTCTATGATTATTTGCTAAACATATTGCATTACAAGAGATAAACAAACTTTATATGTATAGTAATAATTACATTATATACAAATATATAAATTTACTCATTGATTTTATACACACACAGATATATCTGATCTGTGTGTATGAACATGTTTGCATGCACATGCACGTATATCTGTGTGTGTGTGTGTGTCTCTGTGCATGTGTGTGTGATATGTAAATATATATAATGAGACATATTAATCCTGATTTCAAATATTTTCACTTTCTGCATAGTTAGAAAAATGTAGATGATAAAGCCTATGCAAGCAGAACTATTTTATTTAGAGCACAAGCCAGCGAATATTTGATTGCGTCATTGACGTCATTAACTGCTGTAGGTATGCTGAAATTGAGATTAGTTGGACTAATGTTTGTCTCTTTTAGCTGTAGAGTGTTAGTCATGTTCTAGTGTGTTGCCTGCTGCACTAAGTCATACTTGCTGAGAACTAGAACCTTCACTGCATATTTTGCCACTGTAAAACCTGAAAATGACTACAGCTACTTCTGACATGTTATAAGTGAAGCTGCCGCAGAGGCAACATATAGGAGTATCAAGATTTGCTTTTCAGAAATCTGTCACCACTATTTCAGACAAAGGAGAAAAGTAATCTGATTGCCGGCAAACCACAGTTTTCTCAAGGTTCAGCTGTTTCAGAAGAAATGTTACTTTTTTGGCTGTAGTTTGACAGTTTATGGCGGCTTTTTGGTGCAAATGGCATAGAAGCTTTCTGTGACTGAAAGCATGTTATAGTTAGTGGGATTAATTTTAACATTTTTTTTCAGCTATGTGAACTAATGTATCCTTTTTGTATGTTGCACTTTGAAAATGTGGCCTCCTGTTTCTAGTTAATATAGCGTAATGAGAATCTAGTGTCTTTTCCACCCCCACAATTTATTTCATTTGGTAAAGCTACTAATGCAAATCTCGCACTTTGCCTACGACATTGAATTATGCATTTTTAAACTGTGGTATAATAAACATAGGAAATATAAAATATGTCACATTGTTGATATGTGCTTACAAGGATTATAAAGAAAGTTTGTTATGGGTTGGTATAATGAGTATGATATTTACCTCACAGACACAACGTACAGTATTTGATTCTCACCTTTGGTTACTGTTTAGTTATTTGCAAGGCTTGTAATAGTCTGCAGAGCAAATGCCTAGTATTTATCTATGAAGCTATATAGTAGCATAAACACTGATGCTAAAAGTCCCAATAAGCAAATTTGTATTTTTGGAATATTTGCAGGAGGCTGAGAAATGCACTGTTCATGCAGTTCACTTTTTGAACATCACTGTTAATAAAATGATTAAGTAGCAGAGTCTTTTAAATAGAAAAGTTAATACTGCTTTTCACAGAGGTTATGATGAAGATAGGGAATATGTCCTCTATAGGTTTTAAGGAACAGATAATTGACAAAAAAAACTGGCACACATCTGTTTATGTATGAGCACATATGTGTGTGTGTCTGTACTGGGGGAATCTGAGCTTCTCTTAGCACTAATTGGCTTAATACAGTGCATCTTAAAATTCTATAGAAAACAGGAGGCTAAGTTTTCCAAGTCACATGAAAATTACAGATTCCTTTACTGGTCAAATATCATAAGTTGCTGTAACTGGCTTTAATATTATATTATATATAAAGAGAAAGAGTGAAGCATATGCTGTGCTATAGATATAAAACCTTGAATAACATATTCAGTGACAATATATATAATTCTGTGAAGAATCAAAACATCACTTAAGTTATATAAAACTTTGCCCTAGTGATGATGTTAGTGTGAAAACAGATGAACAGTTACAGTGTCAATGTTATTAGTTTAAAACCATTAATGAACTCATGATTTTGATACTTGTTTATTCTGTATAAGTGCAGGTATCCTACTTTGAGAATTGTAAGGTATTATGGGAGAATAGTTGGTGCTGTACTCCATTATTAATGGCTGCAGCTACTTCATCCTTTTTACTCTGTCTCCCTGTTCTATGTTTGAAAAGCTGGTTACTTGCCTAATTTTGGTAGATGAAACCATGGTGGAACTTGTAGATGCATAACATCAGGTTGCACCAATGTTTTTAGTTTTCTAGTGCATGGTACATAATTAAAAAACACATTTTGTATACAACTTTGTATAGCTGGAGTACCTCTTGTTTGGACACTGACCAGAGTTATTCTCAGACTCCCTTAACCTATGGTAATGGAATAAATCCATGCACATATTCATTTAGGAGTTAACACTGCTAGGGAAGTTTATTAAAATTTATACAGCAAGGAACATTAATAGATTCCAGAAGTACTCTTCAATCTGTGTTATATGGTAGACATATTCCTTAGCTATGGATTATGTTCATGAATGGTACTTTGTAGTAATGAATGGCTCAATTTATGGATAAATATCCAAAGTAAAAAGCAGTTTTCTTGCTGTTCCGTAGCGGCAATGAATGGTGACAGATAAATGCCGTGAAGTGGCTTTAGAATAATTCATATCAACTGCTAAGATTTCTTGATTGTGAATAGCCCCACAGTTGTAAGCTTTCCTCTTCTGATATGCACCCTTACTGCAGTGACCATATTTCTGAAATATTAAACTGAAGCTGTCAGATAAAGAATGCTGGATTATTGCTAAAGTTACCCTGAGGGATACAGAGCACCAACATATGTATTATCTTGTTCACTTTTGTGTGTACCACAACATTCAAGAGCAGGCATGGTGAAACTCTATTATTTAATTTATGCCTCTGACTTGTGAGTGTATATGTTTAATGATACTGTTGCTGATGTGAAGTGCCATACAACATACCATAAAATGAAAGGCAGTTAAAACTCTATAGAGTTTACTTTGTGGTTCAAGTTAAGAGAAAAGACACAAATTAAAGGAATATGAAACTATTAAAAGCCTACTGCATTATAAATGAACAATTACATTGTGCCTTATATTCCAGAGCTGTGCTTGTCTTCCACGCTGGTAGAAAAACTTGAGTCTAATAACATGTTACCCAAGACTGATAATGCCTCTTCATCCATCTGTCTCACCCCGTGTTATTCAGCCCTCAAGTTTTCTTTCCACTTTCCTGTTGAACTATACCTCTGTCTGTCCACCTAAATTCTAGTAAAAGTCCTTTCGATACAAGCATTTCAGATGTATAGTGTTGTAAGAAATCACACAACAGATCACCCTTGTAGTAAACAGAGTATGCTTTATTCTCCATTAGGATTATTCGGACTAAAGTACAGCAACCTCCAAATCAGCAAGTCCCTTCCTCAAGTCATAACATAGGTAAGAGAAACTTTGCGCAACTGCTATGATGAATGTTAATACATTAAAATTAACTTCTTATCATTTGTATGGACAGGTAATTCTGTACAAAACACTTCAGCACATGTGCTAATGTGCCTTCTTTGTCATTCTCCTTGAAATGAATACTGTTAAATGAATTTTATAAATATAGCTAAAAGGTTTTGAATTTTGCTGATTATTATGATAAATAGGTTCCACGATGAGACAGAAAATTGAAATCTAAAAAAAATTTAAAACACTAATGGAGGTCTATAGAATGTCAGATAATTAAAGCAATAAATCAAGAAAAGGATACTTATTCATTACATTTTCTGCATCATTAGTCAGTAAGTAGTTTTGAATGTGTTTTTTCTTCCATTAACCAGCCCTTCCTTAATTCTTTGTAGCACTGCAATCTTCAAAGAAATAGTGAGCAAAACTTTGTAAACTGCTCTCCTTTTGTCCTCTAAAAGTTACAATAGAGCTAATTAAGGAAGTGTAGTGCTGTGGGCAGAGTGCTCATTTTGATTCTGAGATCTTGATCCTTGGTGCAGTATGCCAGGAATGCATCGATTCATTGTTGTACTCAACACAAATAAGCAGTGTAATTTGCAAGCCATGGTCATGATATGCAGTGTACCAGTTCTCTTTTGTCTTGTAGTTTAGTCATTGTATCCAGAACTTTTTAGTAAAACAAGGCAGACTGTGTACAGTATGAAGTACAATGTTTGCAAATTTAAAATTAATATGGCACTGCCACCGAACAGGCTTCATTTCCTGTTTTTGGGGCAACACTTTCAACAGTGATTGATATTTTAAGTGTTGTTTTTTTAGAAACACGATTTCAGGAGTTTGAGTAGAGATGGATGGATGGATGTTGTTTCTGTTATTTTCCTATTTGTAGCCAACACTTATTTCCAGAAGTGCATTTTCAGTAATCTATGTCTAGATTTGTAATTTTTGTTATTTTCTTGTTAGTAGCCAAAAGTGTGTTAGAGATTAACCTTGCTTTTGACATGATGCAAGTTCAAAAGTGGTCGTCACTTGAAAGTCATAACAGTATGCAACACATCCTCTGAATTTAAAATCGATAACCAATTTGAGTATACTCTTCCAAAAGCTTTGTTAGATGAGAACAAACCATTTTACACATACTGTTTCATAATGTAAAATAAATGCAATATATTGGAAAAACATAACAAGAATGTAATGCACACTAGAGGTCTGAAAGGTAACTTTGGTGGGTCCCATTATAGCATAAAATAATATGATATATCTTAATGCCGATTTGTGTATCCCCCATTTTTTTCTGTACTTAATTGCTAGGAGCATTTTATTTTACAAAAAAAACTACTGACTTTTAAAATAGTGCATACCTTTTGATTAGATTACACTGAATAATAGTTTTCACATCTTTTGAGTATACATATATCTTTATGGTTTTATAATTCTTTTCTAACAGCTAGCAAGCAGTTTTGTTCATGTCTGCAATGCCACCCAAAGCTGCAGAGAGAAGGGTGTTAACATTTATTTAATGTACAAATAGGTAGTAAAAGTGGCATGCTCTTTAAATATTACTGTGTCGGCATTTTAAAGCTATTAGAGAGGTCTAGATGGCCAATGTCATAAATAAAAATGTCATAAGTAGAGTCAAAATTCTGCGTTTCAAATACGTAAATATAACCATATAACTAAGACACTGAA
Organism: Protopterus annectens; assembly: GCF_019279795.1. NCBI lineage: Eukaryota > Metazoa > Chordata > Ceratodontiformes > Protopteridae > Protopterus > Protopterus annectens. Next base: position 81,211,137 of record NC_056751.1, on the reverse strand, counting down.
ACAATATTAAACATAATTGTATTCAGTAATAAGTAAGAAATACAGTTCATGTATGTTTGTAAAGCTGAAGTAGAAGAAATGTAGTTTGAGACTTGTTTGTCTTAAATTGCTCTGTTACTAATGTAAGAAGGCTTAGAATATAGTATTGTCCTGCCATTGCAATGCATAATGGTCATGTGCCTACTGAGAGCTTACAGTTTTGGTCTTTATGCACTGCTCAGATAGTTATAGGGATACATTAGATGATGAATCATTTTCTGGGTGCTCCAGTTTCTTTCCATGTCCTAAAGACATGCTCTAGAGTGAATTGGTAACCTTCTAACTATTCTTTAGGTGGGTGATTTCAGAGTGAGTATGTATCTGTGTTTGTTGTGTTTTGTGCATGTGTGTATGCAAGTGTATGCATGTGTGTGTCCCTGTCCATCCTGTAATAGACTGGCATTGTATCCAGCATCAGTTTCTCTACCTTGCACCTAAAAAATGCCAAGACAGGCCTCAGCTCTCTTATAACCCCTGAATTGGATTAATTGTGTAATCAGACTATTAACAACGAGATTTAATTTTCCATTTTTCTAAGATGAGTACATTGCACTGATGTTAGTTATTACATTGTTGCTATAAACATACCTTTTTATTTCTTTGTAGTAGCTCACAAAACTGATGTTGGTATGTGTTTTTGTAAAGTGATGAAATTAAGAAAGATGTTAATGTTTAGCAAGAGATATGATATTTGGAAGTATACCCAAGATGAGTTTTTTGGTTCCGAAAGTCTAAAGTGATGAAAACACAGTGGTTATTTTGAGAATGAGTTAACTTTATGAAAACCAAAACAATCACTAATTCAAGCTCAGGTGATATATATTTTTTAACTTGATTAGATATGAAAGGAATGTGTCTGATGTTCCTATATAATTGTCTATCTGTCTGTCCAGATGTCATTTGTCTATCTTTGGTTGTGTATCAGTCCCAAAATCTACAATGTTAGGAATGCTTTTCATGACTTTGTGTAGCAGTTATTATGTAGCAAAATTTAGGTCACTGTAAACATTGCAGCTCTGGATTGTATGTATGAAAAAGTGTTGTTATTCAGATTGCCAGATTTATGACTGAACACAGCCTGATGTCTTTCATATTGCTTTGCTGTTTGCAAGAACTTGTAATGAATTTGAAACAACTATGTTGGAAGAGCTGTTTGTCTTACCTTGAAAACAACTGGAGTCCACATTGTGATTTTCACAAAAGTATCTACTTATTTATATCATGTGCCAAACTTTGTTCTTGTCTGCAATTCGGTATGTGTTTAGACAGGTCAACATTTGATAAGAAATGCTGCTTAGCACTTTCTTTTTTTTTCTTAATTTGCAGACCTCTTGTAGACGATTTCAGATATCCTTTGACTCCTTCTGAGTTACATCCCTAAACGATACATATTACTTAGCTATAGTTGACGCAGTGACTTTTATGGCATGGAAATTCATTTTATAATGTGATTAATGATACTCACCATGATGTGTGCTTTGATGAGGTAGTAATAGGCTTTTGAACTGCTGTGAGCTGTCCTTTTCTTCTACAAATTGCTCAGCTTTGTGACACATTTCAGATGTCATGGAGTTCATCCTATTGTAAATGGCCATAGATTTTTGTAACATCAACTTTCAAATATAACCTTCGGCAATATAATAAGTTTAGCATCTCCTTATTTTCAGATGAGTAAGTGTACTTAGCTTTTCTATTACAGAACAACGAGGGGATGCATAACATAACTGTGCTTTATTCTCACATGTACGTACACCGAAGAGTAACAGCTTAAGTCAGACCTGTGGAACATTTTTCTCATCACTGCTTCTGACGTGATCTTTTTTCCAGTAACCATTGTCCTGTTCATATTTACCTTGCAATGAATCATAGGGGTGTTATCTTTGATATATGCCACCAGCCTGGCATGGAAGCAAAGGTCATGAGTAATATTGTCACTGTCTGATCCATATCGCCAGTCAGGAACAGCAGATTCATTTGACATTCTCTGTTGTTCATACAGCCATCTGCACTGCATATTTTATCATTTATTTCCTGATATTTAACATTGATATTAGGTGCACAGCCTTTAATGTCAGAATATTTCACTACCACTGCAGCGTGGATAGGCTCCTTTATACTCTTATAAGCATTCTTTTTCATAAGTATACTCCATCTCTTTTGTGACTGTATCCATCTGTGTGACCCTGCTGTTTGGAATTATCACAAACATGCTGTTTGGAATTATCACAAACATGCAGAACATGAAACAGAAATATTAATTTAATTGACCTCCTTCCCTACATTTTAAAACATGTTTGCTTTGTCATGTATTATAAATTCTTTTGGATCCTTTATCTTGCCATATATTGGTCAGGTAGTACCATTTGCAGAAGATATGAAACAGAAGTCAGCAATGCTCACAAAGAAGTAAACTGGAATAGAGCATGAAGGATGGATAATTTGCTTTCACAGTTTACTGATCACAGAAATAATTTGTCACAGATAAAAACAAAGGGATAAGGGATATTAGAGACAGTATCAGATAAAATGCATGCAGCCCTATGTTTACATTGTTAAAATGAATACTTTCATTGCCTGTTTATTTTAGATACTTGAAATATCAGAAAGGTCTGCAATCCCAATTCAGAAGAAGGAGAAAATAAAAAAAATAGCTGGCACTTGCTACATAGCAGGTGCTATGTACAAGGTGTAGAGAGCAAAAACTCAATCCATCTTCATCCATAAATGCACCAATATTGTTTTATTTCCACTAAGATGTGTTGCATACCTATGCATGATAAACCTTTGAAAGATTGCCTACTAAGTATTGCAAACACTGCTAATGGCTGGACAAGGCATTTGTTATGTAACATTTTTATGTTTGCAGCTTTATCTTTGCAGTTCATTATTTCAGCACTGAAACTGTCCTTATGGCTGCTTCTTTTTTGTGATTAACTCATTATGACTCTAGACACGGGACTTTCACAACTACTGAGCAGGCAGTATCCCAAATACAAATTGCGTGTAGATTTTCAGCTCTTTGATACATCTTTAACTAAAGTACATTACAGATATCTTAAGGTAAGGAAGCCTCCAAGAGAATCAAAACAGGCTACGAGCTTTTACTGAGTGAGCAGTTTCATGAATTTTGCAATCATGCATAGTACCCCTTTTGTGAAACTAGAGAATGCAAGACATGTTCATTCGCATTCCCCTATAGAAAAATAGGAATGGTATCAAAGGGCTTTTCCTCACTGCATTGTATCAGTGATTAGCAGAAAATGACATAACCAAAACAGAATACAGTTTAGCCTTATCTAATCACAAGAAACTTAGAAAATGCTGCAAAACAAAGTATGCATTGCTTAAGTATGCAGCAGTTTTATACAAAGCAGAAATATGACAGCTGACTGAATGTTGATCAGAAGTAAAGTTGCTTCATAAGGGCCCCTTCCTTCTAAAATCATTACAAGTATATACATTCACACCAGAATGTGTTAGCATGAAAATTCATTGCATGAAAATTCATTATTTAAGTATGACGGAGAACTTCAAGAAGAGATCCTTCTGTGAAAATAAATTTAACTACCGCACTTCCCCAACATTTGTTCCCATGGGGGGAAAATACATGTTCAAAAGTGAAGGGTTTACAACAAGTGCTCAAGTCCTGGCTGTTTGCAGACCGCAGTCTTGCAGCTGGAAACTCAAATGTCATGCAGCTTGCATGTGCTGCTGCTCATGCTCAAGCCTGACTGTGTGTTCAGGCAAGGTAAAGCATCTGTACAGAGAGAGTTTCGCTGTTGTCCAAAGACATAAACAAGTTCGAGTAGCAGAACAGTGACCGCAATGAGGAGGAAGTGAGAGGAGTGTCAGTTTAGTTGCTAGGTTTAGGGGCAGACTGGGCGATCTAAACTTTGGGATAGGGAGAAGCATTTATGATTTAAGTTTAGGTAGTCATCGGGAATTTAGGTTAAGGATGCAAGAGGGAATTTATGATTAGGCCGAAAACCAAGAATAAATAAAACCAGCAAACACAAATCCAACAGACGAGGCCAGGATCACCAGCTACATGATCAAGCTTTTATTTACCACAAAATGCAAGCACTTTCGTTTGGTACCTGTGACCAAACTTCATCAGACAATTAAAACAAGTAACTCCCTTACTTAAATACATAAAAATTGAGCCCAGTGAATTAATCAACCAATGGTTAATGTAATTAATAAATAGAATAATTACATGTTTGAAGCTTTAAACAGGGAAATACCAGAATGCAGCAACTAGTCTCCTAACAAAAGTTTAAACCATATGAAATTGAGAATATTGTTATTTCAAAGTTAAAAACAACCTTTAAAAAATTTTCATTTAATACCTAGTTGATTATTTTAAACAAATAAATATTGTTTAAAAATAAAACAGAAACAATGCTAGTACTCAACACAAAGAAAAATTAATTGGAAATTTAATCAAATGCTTCTTTGTCTCACCTAAACTTACCTAATTACTTTAAATTACTATTAAATACAATAAAGAAATTTATACAAAAGAAAAGTTAGGTTTGTACATTACCTAATCACCTATCAAATACTTTTAGCTTTAATTTACTAGTGATTGAAATCGTGTCATTCAACCCTGGGGGAGAACCAGCATTTAGAAAAAGTTGCCACCAGGTTTCTTTCTCTTCAAGTTGTATTTTCCAAGCCCCCCCCCTAGATTGACTAGAAATTTGTTGTAACACAGTAAATTTGAAACTATGTTGAGGACAACTTTTAATGTGCCTATATAAGGCATTTTTCTCATTGTTCTGCTTGACCTCATACATGTATTCATAAATACATTGGCCTAACCTACGCTGAGTTTTGCCAATATAAAATGCTTGGCATTGACAGCACATGGCAGCATATACAACACCTTGGGTGTAACAATTGTATTTACCTTTCAGTGTGATGTCTTTATCCCTGATTTTAAGCTTAAATGTTTTTAAAATAAATTTACATTGTTGGCACAGTCCATAGGGAGACATTTGACCTTGCTTTTCAGTATACTTAGTGTGTTTCAATAAGTTCTTCAAATTTCTTCCTTTTCTAAAGGTGACTTGTGGAGTACTACCTAAGAAATCTGCAAGGTTCTGGTCCTGCATGACCACAGTTCTTCCTAAGGATATCTTGTATTATATTATTATCAGTGTAAGTACATACAAAGGAGCACCTTTGCTCCCCATTCATTTTAAGTCTAAATTCTCTACTCTTGTCACCATTTATGATTAGGGAAAGATTGGGAAATTTAGGTTTAGGGAGCAATTTGGAATTTGGGCTAGGCTCCTCACTGCCCCCTAGACTGCAAGCCTAGTAACTACCTATGCATTTAGGTTTAAGGAACAGGAGGAGATTTAGGATGAGGGGGTGATAGGGTAATATAGGATTAATGAGCGGGGGGAGAGTTTAGGGTAAGGGGTGAAAAGGGAATGTAGGATTAATGGGCGGGAGAAGAGTTTATGGTTAGGGGTGATAGGAGAATGTAGGACTGATGAGCAGGAGGTGAGTTTATGGTCAGGGGTGATAGGGGAATGTAGGAATAATGAGCAGGAGGAGAGTTTATGGTTAGGGGTGATAGGAGAATGTAGGACTGATGAGCAGGAGGTGAGTTTATGGTCAGGGGTGATAGGGGAATGTAGGAATAATGAGCAGGAGGAGAGTTTAGGGTTAGAGTGTGATAGGGGAATGTAGGAGTAATGAGCAGGAGGAGAGTTTATGGTTAGGGGTGATAGGGGAATGTAGGAATAATGAGCAGGAGAAGAGTTTAGGGTTAGAGTGTGATAGGGGAATGTAGGAATAACGAGCAGGAGGAGAGTTTATGGTTAGGGGTGATAGGGGAATGTAGGAATAATGAGCAGGAGGAGAGTTTAGGGTTAGAGTGTGATAGGGGAATGTAGGAATAATGAGCAGGAGGAGAGTTTATGGTTAGGGGTGATAGGGGAATGTAGGAATAATGAGCAAGAGGAGAGTTTAGGGTTAGGGAGTGATAAGCGAATATAGGATTGATGAACAGGTAGAGAGTTTAGGGTTAGGAGGTGTTAGTGGTATGATGCCCCACCTCTGGGCCAGTAATCAAAGGGCCTCAATCCTCACCACTGACGCCAGTGGGTGATACTCTCTGGGAGGATGACAGGTACACACACAGTATCTCCAGATGCAGCTCTCTGCATCAAGCACAATTTTACTTAAGAGAACACGGGGAACACAGTCAGTCTGGGGCTGGTTTCTCCCTCTTTCTCTAGATCCCAAGTAAGACTCCCCATTGGCACAGCTATAGAGTTGAGATCTCAGCTGAGTGTCCAAGTCAAGACTTCCAGCACCCTCTATGTCCAACCAGTGCTACATGTCCCTGCCCAAGTAGTTGAAACACCCACCCTTGGAGATTTGATTTACACACACACACACACACACACACACACACACACACACACACACACACACACACACACACACACACACACCCCTGGGAAAAGCTGGCACAGGTTTATTAGCTATGTCCCCTCCTGCCAAGACTATAAGGTAGTTACCACTGAAACGGACACTCCTGCCAGCTACCTTAAGGCCTTTAGAAGGGTACCCAATATACTGAGTGAAATTAATATTAATACAAATGGTAGTTTGACCAAGAGCTGGGCTTTTAGGAGTGGCACACATAGTGTCACCAAATAAATATGCAAATACCCTGAAAACTTAAATATCTCTACAAAGATCAGCCACAATTGAAGGTTTAAATATATAAAAATAATAAAAGAACAAGAAAATACTAAGTATATAGTCACAGTGACATCAAAGTTCAAATCACAGGAAATATTTAAAATAACATTGAAGGGCAGGCTCAGACAAATAAAGAAAAACAATGTCTAAACTGAGCTTCATTATATTCCTGACAATCTAAGAGAATAACTATTCTCTACTTGCTTAATGGAACAAGGGAGATGATGCGGTGAATGGTCCTTCTTATTCTCAGGCCCAAGACAGAATACAGAATGCTCCGTCTCACTAAGAAACTTCTGAAAATAATAGCTAAAATATTACTACTGAGTTAGCTTGCATAATGACGTCACTTCTGATCATCTGACTTCTAGTTCCCATGCAAATCCCCATTGCTGGAAGATGGCAGGATTTGCCACCTAAAATACACACACAATGGCTTTCCCTCAGAACTGTGGCAGGTGCTGAAAGACATAAAACAATTTCACACCTCCATGCTTCCAGAGTAGTAATTACTTCACCCCAAAGACAATACAGAAAGCTTCCTAGTACAGACTTTGTGTCTCTGGCTGCACTGAAATCTGTGAGATAGCATCTTTATGGCCTAGCCCGTAAAGTGATTTAGTTTCAGATATATTTTAAAGTTTGCTGGACTGACGTTAACCTTCCAGTTTCCTTTGTTAAAACATATACATTTAAACAGTTACAATAGTGCATGTACGTTTCTGTTCTCTCCAGTAGGGCACACTGTGGATACATTTCAACACAAGCACTTTACAAATACCTTTTCAACACAAACATCAGTACAAATCAGTTTGATATACACATGACATACAGTTCTAATGCATTTGTAACACACGCATCTTCTATAAATAAATTTGATATTCACAAATGACATATAATTATTTACAAAATTCTCACTGGCTGTGTTCGTAATACCTCCTATAATCACACCTCTCCCCTCTTTGAAGACTCAAGCTTTTTTTTCAAGTGCTCCTTGAGAAACATTGCTTGAGAGGAATAAGCCTATCTGGGAATACATTACCCCATACTCTGTCTTGAGATTCCAGCTGCCTTGGCATTGCTGACCCCAGAACAGTGCTGCACTGTCATATCCTATGCATGGAGCCCTAGGCTCTCCACAATAGTAATTTGGGATTTTTCTGGCTGGCTTACTAGCTGTAGCCATTGATCCTCCTCAGGCTCCTCCTTTCTTCTACTGCAAATACTTAGCACCAGGGCCTCCCTGTTATGGTGAGGTTTCATAGTGCCAATATGGTACAGTTTGTACCCCTGTCTCTTACCTAGCAGTTCTATCATGTAGTTAACAGCACTGACCTTCCTTATCACTTTGAAGGGTCCCACTCAAGCTGCCTGCAGCTTATTGTGTCTGAGAGGAATGAGATATTCCTGTCATACCAGACCTTTGCCTGCTGCTGGCATGAGCTTCCCGAGTCTTGTCTTGAGGTTTAGGACATATGCCACAACAGACTCTTTGTGGGATTCACACACACCCTCCTACTCATTGCAAATTAAATCTAGAGGTCCCTTCACTTGATGCCCATACAGCAACTCAAAGGGTGAGATACCTGTGATTCCCGGCCCTACCTCCCTGTATGCAAACAGTAGATGGGGCAAATATTTGTCCCATTCTCTCTTAAACTGGTCTGCAAATGCCAGTAGCAGGGCCTTTAGTGTAGAGTTTACTCTCTCAACAAGACCATTAGTCTGGGGATGGTAGGGGGTGGTCTTTAGGTGCTTTACCCGCAGTGCTTCCAGAGGCAAGCCAGCAGGTCTGACATGAAATTGGCACATCTCTCAGTCAGTATTTCTCTTGGGAAGACTGGCCTGCTGAGTATCTCTAACAAAGCATTTGCCACCTTTTCTGCCTCAATGGAGGACAGGGCCACTGCCTCAGGGTATCTGGTAGCTTAATCTACTACCACTAGGATATACTTCTTCCCTGTTGAACTTGGGGTACTCAGCGGTTCCACAGTATCTATAGCTACCCTCTGAAATGACTCCTCAATCACGGGTAAAGGCAGCAAAGGAGCTTTGACCTTGTCTCCTGCCTTACCTACTTTTTGCACTGCTTACAGGTCTTGCTGTACCCTGTTACATCCTTTGCAATCCCAGGCCAGTAAAAGTTCTGCATAATATGTCTCTTTGTATGCTTTATGCCCATATGATCTGCAAAGGGAATGTCAGGGGCTGTGGCTAGAAGTGCCAGATTGTAGGGTCTGGGCACTACCAACTGCTGTATTCTCTCACCCTCTAGCCCTCCTTCAGGGGTCCATTCTGTATACGGTAACCCTTTGTTCCAGTATACAGAATTCCCTTTTCCTTGAGAATTAAGCACCTCCCTAGCTACCTCCCTCAAGCCTTGTAATGTAAGGTCTGAGAGCTGAGCCTGTCTCAACTCTTTCTCTTTGTAACCCTTCTCAGCTCCCCTTCCACAAGAAGTCTGGTATCCTCTGACAACGGTGGCTCATTGTCAACCTGGATACTACTACTGACCTCTGCCCTTGCAGTCACTCTGTCCACAGTAACATTAGCACCCACCAGCAGCTGTGGCTCACCTTCAGTGTCACTGCTACAGGGTAGCTCCCTCCCTGAAGTAGCCACTTCACCGGTCCTGGCTTCAAGGGTGCGGTCTGTCTGAGCCCCCCCAGGTTACCAGACCCACATGTCTGACTGCGTGTCACTGCATGCACTCAAGGTACTGAATTATCAAAATCATTCCATATCATGAGATCTGCAGAGATATCCTCAAACACACCTACTTGCTTGCTTTTTTTTCCACCCTCCCAGTCAAGGTGAAACCTAGCCAAAGGAATTTGGAATGGGGCCCCTCCTAAACCTCTGACTGCAGTAGACTGCCCAAGCAAGTAGTGCTCCTCTTTAACCATTGTAGGCTTCACAATGGTTAGGTCAGAGGCTATGTCTCTCTTAGTTGTCACCTGTTCCTCATCTACTAAAATAGCATATTACGTCTTGTGGTAGTTTGGTACCCTTGTTGTCTCCAGACAACTTACCACTGGCATTCTGTTATTCCTACTTGCTGGCTGCCCTACCTTTTGTTCCCCACCTTGCCTCCATGGATATCTATATGATACATGGCCTCAGTGGTTTCATTTAAAACATTTAGTCCCTGATCCTGGCCTTGTACCTGAACTAATGGCTTCCCCTGTTACTGGTAGACTCTGGGGTGGCTTAGGCTGCCCATCATGCGTTCCCTTATATCCATGTGCAGCATTGGGTATCCCTTTCCTGTGCAGTGAGACCATGTTTGCTTAGTAGAGATTCCCTTTTTTCGCTTAGCTCATTTGCAGGGTTTGCTGCATTCCCTATCTGCCAACTGATTTTTATGTCCTCAGGCAAAATGCTAAAGGCTTGTTCCCCTCACCAAAAGGTCTGGCAGCCCTTCAAAAATGGTGACCTGTGACCCACTGTCCCATCTATGAAAAATAAGTGCTTAATTCACCACTATAATCACACACACTTTCATCTGCCTTGCGTCTGTGCTCACGAAATTTTTTTATATAAGTTTCAGGTGTTAACTTAAAACATTGTAATAAACAGTGCTTTACTTTCTTATAGTCTAAACAATCAATATCAGACAATTTTTAAAAACAGCAGTAACAGCTCTACCATGGAGTAAGGGGGTCAGGAACTGTACCCAGAGCCCCTGGTCAACATTATACTGTTTATATACTCTTTCAAATATATGAATACAACTATCAAAATTATCATCTTCTTGGTATTGAAGTTTACTGACCCTTATTGCTTCTGGGGTATGGCTACTCCCTTCCCCCATTACATCCATGACCATGGTGAAGAGTCAGCATTTCCTTCTCATGTTGCCTTTGCCTCTCATTTTCTTTGGCTTCCAAATACTGCAGTCTCTTTGCTGATTCTAATTCCAATTGTTTGGACTATTTCAAGCCTTTTTAACTCCATATGGATTTTTAAATCCTCTGAGGAAAAGTTGAACTGTCCTGTTTCTGAGAGCTGTACATCCCCAATGCCAGTCTGGGTATCTTCCTGGTTGCTGATCTGTGGTGCAGCTGTGATTAAGGCTGCAATAATTTCCCCTTTATTCAGGTTGGCATGCCCTAGTCCTTTGGCTTGATACATCTCAGCCAACTGGCTCCTTGTCAGCTTGCCATAATCCTCTGCTGACATCCTTGCCTGCTCTCTCTGACTAAGCTAAGAACAGTAAGTAAATAAAACTGTTGTGATATGAAACTCTGAGTATAATGTGGCTGCTTGAGAGTACAAACACCTTCTTTAGTGACAACTGCTTACAGGCTACAGAAGTTCAATATCCACACAGCTGTTCACCAATGTATGATGTGGTTATCCCACCACTGCTACCAATATGTGACTCCCCAGCTCTGGGCCAGTAATCAAGGAGCTGCAATCCTCATCACTGGCACCAGTGGGGATGTTCAGTGGGAGGATGACAGGTACACACACAGTATCTCCAGATGCAGCTCTTTGCATCAAGCACAATCAAGCACAATTTCCCTGAAGAGCACACAGAGAACACAGTCAGTTTGGGGCTGTTTTCCCTCTTTTTCTCCAGATCTCCAATAAGACTCCCCACTGGCACAGCTATAGAGTTGAGATCTCAGCTGAGTGTCCAAGCCAAGACCTCCAGCACCCTCTCTGTACAACCAGTGCTTTATATCCCTGCCCAAGTAACTGACACACACACTCTTGGAGATTTGATTTACACACACACACCTGGGAAAGGCTGGCACAGGTTTACTAGCTATGCCCCCTTATGCCCAGACTATAAGGTAATTACCACCGCCATCAGACACTCCTGCCAGTTACCTTAAGGCCCTTACAAGGGTACCCAATAACACTGAGTGAAATTGATATTAACACAAATGGTAGTTTGACCAAGAGCAAGGCTATTAGGAGTGACCCACACAGGTCCCTGGATATATATGCAGATACTCTGAAAACTTATATCTCTACTTAATAGAGCAAGACAGATGATGTGGTGAATGGTCCTTCTTGTTAGGCCCAAGACAGAATACAGAATGCTTTGTCTCACTAAGAGACTCCTCAAAATAATAGCTAAAATATTACTTCTGAGTTAGCTTGCAGAATGACATCACTTCTGGTCATCTGATTTCTAGTTTCCATGCAACCTCCCATTGCTGGAGGCTGGCAGAATTTAGCACCTACCTTTAAAAATACACATAAGGGCTTTTGCTCAGATCTATGACAGATGCTGGAAGTCATAAAACAATTTTATGAACACCAACATTTAATATCTGTCCACAAACCCAAACACCCTGCAGGCCAACTCCTTCTCTCCTTCACTATAGGCAAAAAATGGAACTCTCTCCCTCCTTTGCTCAGGACCACACCTAACCCTGAAACCTTCAAAACCCTACTTTTCTCTTACCTATCCACTAAACGTAAATGTTCCTGCTTTTACCCTAACTAAAATCTCACAATTTTACCCTTTGAGCTTTCCATACTGCTGCTCTTCTCTACACTATTACCTCTTTTCTATTCTCCCAACTAATCTAGCTAACTTTCTCAGACTAAACAATCTCTCTCTCAACTCCAAGTATTGTATATATTGTAAATATCAAGTAATTCACTGATGCTTATTGCCCAATGAGTCTAAACTTACTGTAATGAATGTAAATACCTACTAGCTGTTCTACCTAGATCAAAATTGCATTTCAATGTTATTCTATCCACCTGTACCTGACTGCATGACCTCATATATGTATTTAGTAACACATTATGTAACATTCGTAACCATGTTGTATGTATTTCCATTGCATTATGCAAACCTTTGTAACCATATTGCTTATTGGAGCTTTTCTCCCCGGGCCTCCACTGAAAATGGGCACACCTCTGGCCCAGTGGACTTCCCCGGTAATCAAAATGAAATAAATAAATAAATAAATAAATAAATAAATAAATAAATATCATACTTCCATGTTTCCAGACTAGTAATTAGTTCACCTCAAAGATAATACAGAAAGCTTCCTAGTACAGACTTTGTGTCTCTGGCTGCACTGAAACCTGTGAGACAGCATCTTTATGGTCAATCCCATAAAGTGATTTAATTTCAGATATATTTTAAAGTTTGCTAGACTGAGGTTAATCTTCCAGTTTCCTCTGTTAAAAATATACATTTAAACAGTTACAACAGTGCATGTACATTTCTGTTCTCTCCAGTAGGTCAAACACTTTACAAATAACTTTTCAACACAAACATCAGTACAAATCAGTTTGACATATACATGACCTACAGTTCTAATATATTTGAAGTGCAAGCATCTTGTATAAATCAATTTGATATTCACAAATGACATAATTATTAGTTTTGCTGGCAGTATCTCCTGTTGTCACAAGGTGAATGCAGGATTAATGAGCAGGAGGAGAGTGTAGGGTTAATAAGTGTTCAGGGGATTTTGGTTTATGGAATGGGAATTCAGACTTCAGCAGCAATATTAAATGCAAAGCATTGTGGGTTGGATATACTTATGAGCATGTGACAGTTAAAGTTTGCATTAGACAGTATTAGGCTGGATGTAAATAGTGTTTATTGATTAAGAACGATTAAAATGAAACAATGATGTCATATTTGTAAGTGCAGTTAAGGGAGATCAGAAGACTGTGTGTGACTTTAAGTAAGATTTATTATGGTTGTGTGACTTTAAATAAGGTTTATTATGGTTACTACTACTTGTAATAGTACCAGGTCTAGTCCTAGTACTACCACTACTATTGCTATAGGTATTCCTGTGTTCAGTTTCCCTTGTTTCTCTTTCCTTTTCTATCAATATTAATATAAGGCTTCTTTTTTGTTTGTTTCACTGTTATTAAAATTGAATCTATCAGTTTTCTGATGAAAAAGTTTATTCTTTGTGAGGAAAAAAACTTAACACTGTCACATATCTCTCAAATTGTTTGCTCAAGAATTGTAGATAAAGCCAAAAATACTGGGGTATGAAAGTCCCAAAAATCAATATTGCTATAATTCATGTAATAAGTAATAGATCAATATGTTTTGCATAAACATGCCTTTTCTGAACATTAAAAATTAAGAAACTCATATCTGACATTATGACTGACTATAATCTTCAGTGATTTGTGAAAAAAAAATGATAGGGTACACGACAAAAATATGAGGCTAAACCAGGGACATTCTGTAAAATTTTATATAGTTTAGAGGTATACACATGTATCTGTCTTGGTGCCTACTTTGTTGTAGACCACACTGCTTTATTAGCATTTTTCCATGGCAACCCTTAGTAAATCTATACAAGTTTTTTTTTTCTGAAGTTGTAGAGGCCAACTATTTTGTTTAAAGGAGAACTGCACCCATTGACTAAAAGAAAAAACATGTTTATATCATTGCATCTTGATGTTTACTATATTTTAACACCATTTTTGAAGTCCGTATACTTTTTAAAAATATTTTGTAAATGTAATTCCAGAGTCTGCCCACATGGAGTCCGGCATCTTGATTTTTTAGTCTATCTCTAGGTATCTCACATTGCAGTGTTTGGCATTAAAATATTACATCATAGCTCTAAGCTTCTGTCAATGCATTGACTTTACATGTGTTTTCAGGTATACCATGCTTTCTTTGAGCTAGTCAAGTTTAATTATCATTTCTTGCTTTTCATTGACAAGCAAGGATAATTACACAGAGCAGGGGTGATTTGTAAAAACCAAAGTCTGATGAGGTAGCTGTGGGCTCACTTGTCAATCTCATGTGCCATCTTTTTAATCATTCATGAGAATCCTGTCCTGAGACCCTTAACTCCTCCACTAAGGGCAGCTCTCACTTTGCCCTGAAGGGAGCATGCCACACTTTTTCCAGGACAGAATCATACCCTCACATTTGGAGGTGCTAATTCTTATCCTAGCTGCTTCAAACAGCTCTTTGAAATTCATTCAGCATCTTTTTTAGTAAAGCTTTTCTTCTGAATGAAAGATCTGAAAAATCTTCCTCTGTGGAGGGTGGAGAAAAGCCCACTGCACCCTTGGGCAGAGGACATGAGCCCTTGTACCATATTAACTTAAATAATATACTCGGAGGTCATTGTACCTTGGAGAAAAGGTTTTGCCCTGTAGCAGTGTCTCTTGAAAAGAGTGCATTTGTTGCTTTTGTCATTGTCAGCTCATTGGCCATAGATTTCTTCTACTTATTGGACTTTTATAGTGGTGAATCATTTGAATGTGATTTGGAGGTTACAAAAAGGTAACTTAATATGCATTGTCTTTCACTGTTGTCCCCCTGGCCCCCAGTACAACTCAGTTGAATCCTGAGAGACCTCCAGAAGCATTGTCCTGAATGCACCCATATCTTGTCAGATTCTTTTATCACTGCTATCCACCAGTATGTTCTATGGGTGCTATTATTACAGGCACCAACCACCATTGAGGTATGGCCTATTGAGAGTTAAGCCAATCTATCCATTCTCAGAACATGGTTGAACCTTCTAGAGACAGGAATTGAACCCATCTCATGTGGAAGTATCCCTCAGATGTTCACAAGATTCACTCAGAAGTCACTGGCTTTCAGTCCAAGGTGCTCTTGTACCAAGGAAAACTTACAGAAATCTTTCTTTTGGAATTTTTTTTTTCAAACACCTTTATTGAATTATGACTTAATTTACATTCATATAACAGTAATAGGTTTATAGATGTGTACTAGGCTAATGGCTCTGGGGCCTTTGCAAGCCTAGCCCATAGAAGTGCCCTGACATTATGCCACCTGTATTTCCCATCCACTCATCAAGATTTCTCTTGAAGAGGGCCAGTGAGGTGCTCTGCTTGACATGTATGGGAAGTCTATTCCAAAGCATCGGCGGTCTCTGGGTTATGAACCTGTCCCTCCAGCATGTTCTTTTGATTGTGGTATTGAGGTTGAGGTCTCTGGAGCATGTGGTGCAGAGGGATTTCTTTAGATGTAACATTTCTAACAGAGCTGGGTCAGATATGGCTTTGTAAGTCAAACAGAGATCGCCTCTTAGTAGATGATATGAGATAGAGAATAGCTGGAATTTTTTGAGTCTGTCCATGTAGGACATGTATTTAAGGCCTAGGATCTTCTTTGTGAGGTACTTTTGTGGCCTCTCCAGCTGTTGCAGGTGTCTAGTGAGGTACATGCCAAATAGGGCATTATACTCTATGATTGGTCTAATGAAGGTGAGTAGAGAGAAATGAAAATATCTTTCTTCCTGGATGCAAAACCCTTGGTAATGAGATGTGCCACACAGAAGGACTTTCTGACCACAGTGGCAATGTGATGGTCGAAGGAGAGGTTGGTGTCAACCTTTGTCCAGATCTCTTATAACGTCTTCGGTGTTCAGTGGGCTCCCTTCGATGTGGTAATTAGTGGGAACTGAGTTTTTTCCCAAATGGAATGATGAAGCATTTTTTGGCATTAAGCTTAAGGCCATGGTTTTGATACCAGTCATTGGTCTCAGTGAGGCCATTCTGTAGGATGTTTGCATCACTTGGGGAGTTAATAATGGCTCCCAGCTTGCAGTCATCTGTGAATTTGGTCAGCCAGAGTTCCTCCGTTTTGACCCAGACTTCTGAGAAGTAGATGCCAAACAGGAGAGGATCCAGGACCGATCCCTGTGGGACTCCACTCCTGACTGGTTGGCAGTCTGACTTGGAGTCTCTACTTTCACACTGTGTGTTCTGTCTGTGAGCCAATTTGCAACCCACCTAACGATATAGGGGTTGATGCCTAGTTTGGTAACTTTATCAGTAATTCCTGAGTGAGGAATGGTATCAGAGGCCTTAGCCAGATTGAGGTAGGCTGTATTAACTGTCTTACCTTCATCCACCACTCTGAGATTGATCCTTTAGGGGGGTGAGAGAGATAAAGTTGGCACTGAATCTGCCGTGCCAGTATGCTGGCAATATCTGTTTGCTCAGTATAGGAGGTACCATTGTGCAGTAACTCAGAGCATATCTGGGTTTTGCCATGGAGATTCTTGATATAACTAAAGAAGGCTTTGTGACTGTTTTTAGTGTCTGCCACAGTTCTGTCTTCATAGCTGGCTTTGGAGGTTTTGATGAGGGATCTCAACGTTTACTTGAGGCTAATCAGGGAATTTTTCCAGTCTTGGGACTTCACCTTTTTCTGCAATAGTTTTTTCCTTCTGTTGTAGAGTTTATTAATGGCAGGGGACCACCAGACTGGCTTTCTTTTTTTGGAGGAGAGTCTTGGGTCTGTTGGGTATGGCTAGTTCCATAGTTCCATGCATTTATGTAAGTGTTCGTACAGTGCATTAGTGTATGATTCAGCAGTCTTGGAGCTATTTTCAATTGGCATGAGTGCCGTGAAGTTAGCCACCTCTGTTTTTAGGAGTCCAAAGTCAGCTTTGGAGAAGATTTTCATGGTGGATACCTTTGCGAGGGATGTGGGTGAGATGTGGATTTCCATGGTGATTAGTTTGTGGTCTGATCTAACCAGGGATGCATTGACTTTTGGTATAGAGCAACGGTTGCCCATGTTAGTAATAACCAGGTCAAGGCTGTTGCTTCCTGTAGTGGGGGGTAAGAATGAGCTGGTCCAGGGCATTGGAATTGATGAATTCCAGGAAGTGTTGGGCCAATGCATTGGTGCTTGAGCAGTTTCCCAGTTGATGGAGGGGTAGTTGAAGTCTCCCTAGTATGAGAGTGTTGGGTTGGACCTTGATAGATTCCAGGGTGCTTAGGAACGTGGAGTCAGAGTCTAGGGATAAGGTTGGGGACCCATACCAGGCTATGACCTGGATTGTAGTCTTACCCAATGTTAGTTGTACCCGAAGTACCTCAGATGCATTATGCTGGGCTACTAGTCTGGAGGTGTGCATATCCTTTATGAATATGGAGACACCACTGCCTTTGGATCTTTGGCCCATGTTTCAGGGCTGAAAGGTGTGGAATGACTTGTAGCCTGGTAGTGGAGGGGTGCTTTCTGCCACTTTAAACCAGGTCTCCGTTACAGCACACATGTCGATGTTCTCCATTTTGAGGAGTGCTTCGAGCAAGTGCATCTTGAGATCTAGACTTCTAGTGCTGGGCAGCATAACCCTCAGATTGCATTTATTTATAGCTGTTACGGTGGTAATTTGGTCTTTGGAACTTTGCCTAAAAAAAGGCACTATAGGGGTGGAAAGATCCTTAGCCAGTACCCAGAAACCCAGGGGTGACAGATGCAGGCCATCTTTGGCAAAGCATCAAGGTCTGTCAGTCATGTCATCCCAAGCAGACAGATACTGGATCTCCTTAGAATGACACCAGAAATTTAGCCAATTGTTGAAGTCAATCATTTTTTCTTTGTACTACGGTATCATTCTGGGTGACTGTAGGATATTGCTCAGGGCTAGTGTCATACCTACCTGGGCCACATAATCTGAAAGCTCCACCATGTCTCTTTTCATGTAGTCCAGGGAGGTGCATATCAGGTCATTCACACCCACATGGGCAATGACAGAGTCCTACCTATACTTGTTGTGGAGTGACCTGAGTGCGTGTGTTATGTGTCGGATTCTGGCACCTGATGGACAGCTGACTGTTACCTTCTCCTTATTCAACCTAGTGAGTAGGACATCTGTGTGTCTCACTATTGAGTCACCTATGATTAGTGTATTGGGCATGGTATATTAACATAACAAGCATTATACTTCACATATATTGCAATATATCATGTAACCTAAGCGATATTACATAAATTATTCAATTCCTGCATTTTTTTTAAACAAGAAACATCTTTATTAAACCATCCCTTACTATACAGGCAATCATACATTTATAGAAATGAAAACAAACCACACTGACACAATCCTAGTTGCAAGCATTTTACATCACAAAACATGCTGACACACTTTAGACCTCATTCCTTCCTTGTATGTAGTGTTCCCACAATTCCCTTTTTTTCCCCGTGTAGTTTGCTCCTACCCTTTTCTAAAGATTTAAATTCCAGTTGTTTCATCTCTGATGCTATATTCACTACTTTCAGTATAGTTGGTTTAAATTTTGATTTCCATTTTCTAGTAGTTGTTTTTTGGCAGGCACCATTATTAGACACAGCAAGCCCTTACCATGTCTAGGCAGTTTCAATTCTGTATCATAGCTCAGAAAAATCATCTCCCTCAGCAGACCAATCTACTCATCCAGCATCTCTGACAATGCATCCTGCAGGGAATCCATAAACTCCACCATGTCACTGCACTCCCAGAAAATATGTTCCCAGTTACCTCTTTCTTCCCCTGCACAACTTCAACATTTAATGTCTGCCTGAGGAAAAATTCTCTGGAGTCTGCTTGGGGTATAAAAATATCAGTGTAAACATTTCCAGGCAAAAATCCTAAATCTTCTAGATTTTGTTGCATATTTGGGAAACATACACGTATCCTCCCATTGTTTCCTTGTAACTTGCTTATCCAGTCTCTCTTCCTAATCCTTTCTAACCTTATCTGATCAATTCTTATAGTTATCATGCAATATTTTATATGCTGTACTAATTATTCCTTTTTTAATGGCAGCGTCTGTTCTAGATTTTGTTAAAAACTATACCAGTGCTGGTCTTTCATTTAGTACCCCCTTATTTCTTTCTCTTTCTCCTGTACTCTGTAATCAATCCCTGATAGGGAAGGCAATCTGTAACCTGCAGTCCAAATAAATTCTTGGTGTCTTCCCATTCTATCATCTTCCCCCCTCTGGTTATTTGTTCCTAATACCTTGGTTCCTCTACCAGTTTTCTCCAATAAATTCTACCCCTCTGCCTATTGTTTGTATCTGTAATTGCAGTCATCCCTATTTGCAGAATCTCCTTTCTCCATTCCCATGTTGGTTTAATTCTTAGAATACTTTCTGCTACTTTATGGATATAATATTCTGCATGACTATTGTTATTCTCCTTAAAGGCCTGCATCCAAAATCCCAGTCTGTCCTTGTTTCTTGAGATTCCCCAGTATTTCATCATCATCCCACTTGGATTATAGTTTTCTGCTTGTGCTATGTATAGGAGTCTTAATGTTGAACTTCTTATGGACAGTCCATGACTTGCACAGAAGAAAAAGTGAAAACGCATTATGTGTGTCCCGATCTGATGGGCTATTCCTCTTAATTACTCCTGTCCTAGAATATTCATCATTGTCCCCATGAGCATTAAATACTCACTGCAGGGTTACAGAATCATTAGGTGGTGCCTTCTACAAGAATATTCCATGCAGCTGTTTTGGTGCAGAAACATTAACAGCTTTCCTTTTTGTGACGTGAAGAAACACTAAGATAATCTTGTCATGCACTAGAAAAAGTAGCTACACAGACCTCATCTCAGAAATTGTGGGTATCCTCACACTCATGCACAACTTCCACAAGAAGCACCTTCTGAAAAAGAATGTGTGTGTTTGTGTTTGTGCACGTGCGTGCGCGTGTTAGAGAGAGAGAGAGAGATGTCCACTGGGAATTTTCTGGATCTCATACTATGTAGCCATTGTCTTCATTTTGCATTAGCTGATGCTGCTTCTCCACAAATAAAACAATGCTTAATTTACCTAAAACCAAGTTCCACTCCGAGGATTTATTCTTCATAAACTTCTCCTGCTTTTGCCTGCATGTCACTTAGACAGTGCTTTTCCTTACCTTTACATTCACTTTGTAGTGATCAGCCAACTAGTTTGTTGCACATAATAATTTTAAAGTTGATGCTGGGCAAATTATACCAACAGCATGGCCAGCAGGTGCTGTGATTTCAGGATAAATGTATGCAAGTAGCTCTGTAACTATCATTAGCCCAGTATCATGAACTGAATGAGTATTGAATGCCAATGTAATAACACTGAGGTAGGGGTGCAAATAATAACATTTCCAGAGTCTACTTTTGATATGCAGTAGTGTTAGTGACTGTAGTATACTTAACTGACTGTACTGTAAAAATCAGGAAGGTTAAAATCATATGAAGGGCATATATGGAAATAAAGCAGCATACACTTAAACTAGTACTGTGCTGGAATGTTCCCCAATCTGGTGACAGTTTACTGCTATGCTAGCCACTTGATATATCTCTGATTTTTTATATTTAAACCAAATGGTTGAAAGGTCACAGAGACAAAACATTCAGCTTGTGGGGTTTGGCTTTATTGGTGTGAGTGTACCCATTAAGGCTTAAAAAACAAATGAGCATTCAGAAGCCATGTAGCTGTAACATTAGTATGTCTTTAAGGGATTATTTGTATTTATCACATGGGCCTCCACTGCAGGAGGTTTAAAGTATTAGCTTGGCTGAGTCTTTTTTGCAGTTTTTACTGAATGATTTTTTTTAAGATACCAGTCATAGCTGAAGATGTGTGTAAAACCAATTTGTTAGCCTTCATTGTGTGATATCATTATAGAAGGTTGTTTAATAGCAACTGAAGCAGCCTCACATTTGGATGGATGTTATAAAGATGCATTACCGACTAATTAGATTTTTTCTTAAGCTTTTGCTTGCGAATTGGTCATCTGTAGTCATTACCTGCAGGAACTTTTCTCTGTTCATTGTCTAACATTCATCCCTTCATATTATAATATATTTGCTCGCACTGTGTATTCATTATTTGAACTTCTGTTTGCCATTTTCACTATGTGAATAAGCAATAACATATTTGTTAAGAGATAAGGCTTGAGTTGTTACATTGTCACTGCAGTTCAAGGTAGTCGGCTAAGAGAGAGTTTGCAGCACCAGGAATCACACATAATTATCAATATAGTGAACTGGCTTGCTCAATGCAAACATCTTGTTACTTTCAAAAGGAAAGCGCTGAGCTAATAACATGCTGGCACTTTTGCTGTGCAATACCAGCCCAGCACAGGCGTTCTGTCAAGACTGACCTGCAGCATAATTACTGTCTATAACAACAAAAATGTAAATGGTCATTGCACGTCTGCTTTTGGTGCTCCATCACTTATTCTGTACAGATGACCCTACACTTCCCACTGCTTCCATTGAATTGAATAAACTCAGTCTTTACATGTGTGGTGTGTGTGTGTGTGTGTGTGTGTGTGTGTGTGTGTGTGTGTGTGTGTGTGTGTGTGTGTGTGTATATTTTATATATACCCATATATAAACATCTGTGTGTGTGTATATATAATCAAATAATCAGCTTGTGTCTATATTTTTTGATAGCAAACAATGAAAACTATTTTAAGCAATAACATTTCTGAGCATATAAAATATGCACGTGTGTGTGGTTTTATATATATATATATATATATATATATATATATATATATATATATATAAAGGATATTGGGTCTGATACATAATTAGTGAAATATCTTGTATCGTACACCTAGGGAATGAGTCCCATACCATTGTTCTCCATACTTGACAGTAAGATATTTCATCTGTTAGACAAAACAAAAAACACATGTATTCCATTTATCTACTTCTGTGATTTCTTTTTGGGGGGTTTGAATCAGTTTCTTCCACTAACTTCAGTAATTGCACAAGCTGTCCACTGAACAGTGCTTTCCCTAGTTTTTGCAAGCTTCTATGAATATATTGTGGGTTATTTTCTACTCTAGTTTTGAAGTAATTTTATAATTTTTTCTAGTACTGCCAGTTAATTTTTAGTGTATTTTAACAGTGTTGTGAGGATTTATTTGGAATTGTTAGCTGTCTTTGTTTAGTCTTAGTAGATTCTAGTTTATTTTCTGTCTGACTTTGTGTTCAGTCATTTTTATTGTGTTATTTTTTTTTTAATTTTAAAATTGATTAATTTAGAGGTACATTGCTGTTTTGGAGTTGTGCATGCAGTGTGTGAAGTTATTTGTTTATGTTGAACTGAATGTGAAATGTGGTCTGTTTTACTTTTTATCTGATTGTACTTTTTTTTTTTTTTATTACCTATAGCTTTAGGCTGTGAGGGTTATACTAGATGGACTAGGATATTTGGGAGTTGTGTGTGCAGTGCCAGGGATGTGTTAAAAATACCCCCCCACTTCATTTTGTTTTAAATTTTTTTTTTGCGGCCGGGGGAATTCATTCCCTACGTTAAATTGGCCATTCAGTGTTTTAATTTTTTGATATTACCAGGTCGACATTTAGGTATTAGTTAAGCTAAATGTTCGGGTAATATAGACACGGTTTTTCTAGGGAGACACTGCAGTTTAAAAATGTTTTATATAACATTTCCCCTTCAAAGTATAGGAGGTTCTAAGCAGCTTATTGTAAACGTAGCTTTTTTATTATGTCACTGACTTAATTGCCTTGCCAGGTTTACTGGATTTATCTCTTTGGGCACCCGACTATATTACAGTATATTAACGTCTTTCTTTATGTCATTATTTTTATTGCTCTAAAGATTTGGAGATTTAAAAAATACACTTCCAGTGTGTTTTGGGAAGATTAAAAGCTTACTCTTATTCAAAAACATTCTAAAATGAAACAACCTTTCTATTTAACTGATAGCAAGTTAAAATTGTTATCAAGTTAAAATTATCAAATGTGATTATTTTATCTGTTTAGCTGCATCTACAATAAGAGTTTAAAATGAAAACAAAACAAACAAATTTAAATGCAGAGAAAGCTTATGTTTTGGGACAGTTTTGATGTAATGAAAACCATTGCAATATCCCATTTTATGTTAACTAGTTATGGAAGACAATGCACATAAATTTGGATTTCATTTTGAAGCTGTTAAGTAATGTAGGATTCTATGAGCACTGTTGATAAAAGCCCTCCTATGAATTCTTCTGCTTTTGAATTTGATTAATATAAGAATTCTGAGATTTTTTATTACGACAAATGATGCATGCTTTGTGTTTTGAGAGAAGTTGATTATAAGAGATGATTATAGGAAAAGGAAATCATTTCTACCATGCCATTTCATCCCAATGTAACTTTATTATGATTAACTTGTACAAGATAAGGATAATGCTGCGTGTGTTAGTGAATGCCCTTCAGAGAACACTACATTTCAAGTAATCTTGCAGCTACCGTCAAACTAGTTCAAATGGACCAAAGTTAGTTTGAAGAAAGTTTGTGATACCATGGGTTAATGGGAACTGTTCTGTGTTCTTCCTTTGCTCTGTCTTCCATTACACTTTAGCAGTTTTGGGTAGATCCATTTAGTAACAGCCTGGAGTTTTTACTTAGATCTGGTTCAAGTCTTGTAGATTTGATATAGAGGAGGTTGATATACTTTTTTCCAAGCTGAGACAAACTTTTTTTTATCTGAAAAAGTTTTGCCTCTGACAAAAAGGTACCAGGTTCATGGAGGTAATGGTTAAAAGGGTGCATGTCTCATTATCTATATCTGTAGCTCTTAAGTCACTGAACAGTTTACTGTTAATACTGAAATACCAGTTTGATATCATTTTGCAAGCTTACGACAGTGTCTGAACTGAGAATGAGAACTTACTAAAGATTACTAGTTGTACAACAGTATATATAATTTATTTATATATAATTGTACTTCTGTTGAATCTTTGAAGATAAGCAGGTATACATGGCTTTATGAACAACCTTGCCCAGTAATAAAATTGGAGTTCTTGCTGTGTCAGCAGAGTTTTCTTTTGATCTGAAAACTCTTAACTTTATTGAAATATTTAAAAAGTATACAATAATTGAGACTTTATATATAAAATACATTGCATGTATTTAATGACCCAAACACTGGTTCTGCAACCAACTATAGAAGCAACTTTTTATTTTTTTTACAATGATAAGGCATTTTCCAAAGAAATTCTTTAGCCGTTCTGTTACAGCTTTTAGAAGAGGGAAATGGAAAAGGCTTTTAAAGACAGACACTTCATGTCATCCTCATCAGATAATGTGAAATCATGAGCAGTTCAATTAACGCTAAATGATTCATGTGAATTTGTTCAATCTCGCCGTTGATTCATTACTGATGGGTTCGGAGCTGATCCTCTGCTCCGACATGGCCGACTAGCAAGCCCAAAGTTCTCCAGTAGCTCGAGACTTCACCCCTTATCCCACAATGCACTGCTGGAATTACTTCAGATCTAGTTTGCCATGACACGGATCTCTAGGTTTCCAGCTTTGCTTGAGACTTTATTGCGAGTTTTTCAACTTTCAGCAAGTTATATTTTTCAATTTTTATATATCCTTGATCTATTTTTAATAGCAGATATTACTAGCTAGTAGATAGTAGTTTTTCTGTGTTCATACCCTTTTCCTCAGTATAATCTATGTTTGCCTTCGGCCCTTTGGCCTTAGGATCCCTTCTTTAGTTATTAGCTAGTGTTCCCTGTTGGGACTATTGTTACTGGATTACTAATCCTGTTTATATTTTATATAGTTGTCAGTTGCCCCTTTTGGGCTGTGTGTGTTTGTGTGAGTTAGTTAGTTAGTTAAAATAGCTCATAGTTAAGTAGTGTGTTTCAGTTGTGGAAATGTCTGAAGAAAAAGACAAACATCCAAAGTCTGGGTTTAAAAAATGCCCAGACTGTGGTCAGAAAATGTCAGTCACGGATGCCCATGTGCAGTGTGTTCACTATTTGGGTGAGGTGCACCTGCAAGAGTCTTGCAGCATCTGTCACTCCTTTTCCACCAGAGTGCTAGCAGAAAGGAAGAGGAAGTTGATTGATAGGGGTATCATCAAACACCCTTTTTCTGAGGCATTGTCTGACCAGGATGGAGCCAGTAAATCATCTAAATCTTCCTCTGATTCTAGGTCCAAAAAAGGAAAAAGGTCAGAAAGTGTGGTGACATTGGCTCCACTGCTTTTGGAGCTGACAGTCTGTTCTTTTTGGAACCGAGACACTGTTTTGGAACCGGTTTCCGAAAAACCTCCATCCATATTGCTCCAGTCAGCTCCATCTGTTCACTCTTCCAGGTCTTCTGTCAGCCTATCTGATCTGGATATGGACCGGCTGGTTCAGAAACTCTTAAAGGCACCAGGCCTAGTTAAATTGCTGTTGGCTCAGACCCAACTGTCGGAGCCGAAGACCACTACTCTTGAATTGTCTGCTCCTCCTCCGAGCCATACCGGACCTTTGGAGCCAGAGGAGGCTGACCTGATGATTGTGGATCCCTTGGAGCAGACACCTGCTCCAGTGTCATTGGCTCCATCTGCTCAGACGTTCTCGGTGCCGACCGGGGACTCTAGGAGCCGACACTCTCCGGTCGGGTCCAGGGAGGATAGCCGCACCGACCTGTCGGTGCCAAATCTTCCTCTCGGGACCTACCTCAGGCTCGGAGCCCACGGCTTTGGTGCAGGAGGAGATCATGGCTCCATCGGAGCCGTAGGCTCCTTCTCATTGGAGCCAAGGTGCATTTGAAGCCATGAGGCGAGTGTTGTCTCCTAAGACTTCCTCATCTCAAGGTCTGGCCTCTTCTTCCCCTAACGTGCCTGTGTCAGTTTCTGTCTCCTCCGGTCATCCCAAGCGTAGAGACCCTGAGCCTCAGGTAGTCCCACAGGGCGCTCCCTGCTCTTCTGAGACCTCTCCAGAAGTTCCCCCTGAAGAAGTTCCCAGGAAGAGATTATGCAAGAGGAGGCATTTGGACTCCCCCCAGGAGTCTCTCACATCGGACACTGACCTGGATGAATCAGAAGGGTCCCCTAGATCCCCCTCTGAGGACATCTCCTTTGCGGAGATTCTTGAAATTCTTAGGCAGAGGGGTGATTGGCAGTCCAAGAGCCCTACTGAGGATGAGTCAGTTCTCCTGAAGGCATTCGGGTCTCAACCTTCCACCTCTTGGGTATCTCCGCCCTATGATGAGCTTATGGATCTGGTCTCTCGTAGGGTGTGGGAGTCTCCAGAATCTATGGAACCTGTTCTTAGGCCTAATAAGTTTATTTCAGCCCCTGTGGATAAGTCCTTTTTGACCAAGGGAGTCCCTGTTGATGCCATGGTGGTGGTGGCAGCAGCCACCAGAAAGGAAATGTCTGAGACTTCCTCATCTATCCGTCCTCCTAACAGGGAATCTAGGATCATGGATAGATATGGGAAACGCATGTTCAGTTCAGCGACTTTCTCACTCAGATCACTGAACTACTTGACACATTTTACCACACTGCAGAGAGATCTCCTTAAGGAGTTGGGAGATACTCTTCAGGGTGCTGTAGCTTCAATTGTATCCGACAAGATTGCCACTCATCTCTCTACCCTCAATTTGATAGTCAACTCATCCATGCATCTTGTATCATATGCATCTGATGGTTCAAGTAGAGCCACAGATACAGGAATCGCTCTTTGTAGGCATGCCAGGATGCGACTCTGTTCCTTCGCGGTCCCTTCAAGTCTTCCTTTACTAATACCTTATTTGACGGCTCATCTTTGTTTGGGCCAAAGGTGAAGGAGACTTTGACCAGGTGTGAGCAAGAAGGAAAGACTCTGTCTGCCATTGGAGTTCGTTTTTTCACCCCCACTCAACCCTTTCCCAAAGGTTAGAGGGGAGGAAAGATGTGGTTCCAGAAAGCCCAAAGAGCCTTTCAAGACACACATGGAGAACCCCCCTCCAGAGGCAGAGGAGGGGGTTTCAATGGAAGATGCCACCCTCGCAACAGAGGAGGTCCGCAACACCAGGGTGAGAGAGATCCCTTCTCTGGTCAATCCTACCAGCGTTCCTGAAGGGAGGCCCAGCTGTCCTACTCTGGAGGCAGTCGGGGGTCGCTTATCATTGTACCCAAAAGCCTGGCTAAATATAACAAACGACAGTTGGGTACAAAGTATAATTTCCAGAGGGTATTTCATACCGTTCTCCACCCAGCCTTTTCCCATCAAAAAAATCCCGGATGTTCCACCCAGTCACATGGGACAAGCAGCAATAGAGGTATGCCGATTGCTAGAAAAAAAGAGTCATCCAGCCAGTCCCAGCAGACCAGACAGGATTTGGAACTTACTCAAGGTTCTTTTTGGTTCCAAAGAAAATGGGACTGGAGACCCATTTTGGATCTCAGCAGACTCAACCAATTTATGAGAAAAGAGAAGTTCCGAATGGTCACGTTACAGTCCATACTCCCGTTTCTGGGGAAGGACAATTGGATGTGCTCGATTGATCTCAAGGATGCGTACTACCACATAAAGATGGCCAGACCAATTCTGAGCTCTGCCCTTTGGTCTCACTACCACCCCCAGAGTGTTCACCAAGTGCATGGCAGTAGTCACAGCTCACCTGAGGCTCCTTACCTCCACCACCAGGCATCAACTTCTTCAAGCGAGAGTGGCTACTCTAACACTCTGCGATTGGCTAGGCATTACAGTCAACTTCAAAAAGTCTGCCTCGTTGCCATCGCAGCATATTGTTTTTATAGGGACAGAACTAGACACATCAACCACCACTCTTCGCCTTCCGCCAGAAAGAATTTCTATTCTTCACCAATACATCATGTCCCTGATATCAAAGAACAGAGCACCAGCTGCAGAGGTATTGAAAGGTCTAGGATTGATGGCGGCAGCTATTTTAGCAATCCCGTTAGCAAGGATGCATATGAGAATCCTTCAATGGCTTCTATTCACGCAATGGTCTTACCAAGAACTTCCAATGAGTCACATGATCCTGATAACGAATTCCTGCAAGAAGGATCTTCAGTGGTGGTTGACGTCTCTTCATGTCACAATAGGACGTCCTTAGTTGCCACTGACCACGGACGCTTCCCTGATAGGGTGGGTGGGGGGGCTTTTTCAGGGAAAGACTGCCCAAGGTACATGGACAGATCAAGAATCACATCTGCATATCAATGTCCTGGAGATGAGAGCAGTACATCTAGCATTGCAATACTTTCAGAACTCTCTTCCTATAGGGACAATTGCAATACAGACAGACAACATGTCAGTGGTCTGGTATCTGAACAACCAAGGCGGGGCCAAGTCTTATCCCTTTGCCAAGAAGCCCTCAGAGTATGGCAGTGGGCACTCTCATCCCAGTGCTTTCTGTTGGCAATGCACATCCCTGGCAAATCCAATGTCATAGTAGACAGAGTGAGCAGAGCAATCTTATTGCCCCACGAATGGTCCCTCAAACAAGAGATTGCGGACAGGATCTTCCGCAAATGGGGCCAGCCTTCCTGCGACAGATATATGCCAGTCACATCAACAACAAATGCAGAAGCTATTTTGCCCTGATTCCCATGCCTGGTCACTCCCTGAGGGATGCTCTTGTCCACGATTGGCCCCTGGGTCTCCTCTATGCATTTCCCATATTCCCCTGATACCCAAATTCTTACAGAAAGCAAAGTCGTTGGGATGGACGATCATCCTTATAGCCTCTCATTGGCCTCGGCAGATTTGGTTTCCGTTTCTTTACCATCACATTCTGGAAGATCCATGGATCCTGGACCCAGTTTCGGACTTGTTGACATATCCATCAGGGGATCTTCATCCATCCTTGCAGACACTGAAGCTAACAGCTTGGCTGCTCCAATTCCCACATAGCCAGGCTCTATAATCTTTTCCTTGACACTAGCCAGATTTTGTTGGCTTCCCATAAACCTTCCACCAGAAAATTGTATCGCAGTAAGTGGAAGAGATTTTCCATTTGGGCTTCTTCCCACAACATTGAACTTTATCAAGCGCCATTGTCTTTTATCTGACAATTCTTGACAGAAATCTTCAACAAAGGAGCAGCAGCAGCTATGGTACGAGTACAATTAGCTGCTATATCTAATTTCCATCTAGGAATTGATGGTTTGAACATTATGGCTCACCAATTGTCTAAGGCTTTTCTAAAAGGTTCCTTTCACATAAGGCCTCCAGTGAAGACACCTTATTCCCCCTGGAATTTGAATTTTATGTTATCTCGTATCATTCTTCCTCCTTTTGAGCCTGCATCATCTTGTAAACTAAAATTTCTGTCATGGAAAACTATCTTCTTAGTAGCCATTACTTCAGCCTGTAGAGTGTCAGAGCTCCAAGCCCTATCCATCAAGCCCCCTTATATGGTCTTCCATGCTGACAGAGTATTTCTCAGGACAAATCCCTCCTTTTTGCCCTAAGTATGTTCTGAGATTACATTAATCAAGTCATTGAGTTTCCTGTTTTCCTCCCTAATCATACCAACAAATTGGAATATATGTTGCATAAACTCGATGTTCATAGACAACTTAGATTTTATTTGGACAGAACAAAAGACATTATGAAATCAGATCAGCTTTTTGTGTTTTTTTCTGCATCCAGGAAAGGTAAACTAGTTGCTAAAACAACCCTGTCTAAGTGGCTATCGGATTGTATTACCTACACATATGCTTGTCATAATATGCCCTTGCCTAGTAAGGTAAAGGCTCATTCAACCAGAGCAGTTTCTACCTCTTCAGCCTTTCAAGCCAAATTACCATTGCACAACATCTGTGCAGCAGCCACATGGTCTAAACCTCACACTTTTATAACTCATTACAAAGTGGATAAGGTCTCCAGGGACAGGGCTTCATTTGGTTCTACGGTTCTAAATAGTGTACTTCCGTGAGCCACCCAAGATCAGGGTGCTAGGGACGCTACCCATCAGTGATGAATGAATGGCGAGATTGAACAACTTCACATAAAGAAGTTATGTACTCACCATAACGTTCCATGTGAGTTGTTCCATCTCGCCTTCATTCTCACGTCCCCCCCTCCTTCCTCCTCCTGGCTGGCAGTTGACCTGGAGGTTGTCTTCATCCTGTTTTTTCAATGTGTATTCATTCCTAGGCAGAATAATTATTGTACTTCTATATGGTACGCAGAAAACAAGATCTGAGGTAATTCCAGCAGTGCATTGTGGGATAAGGGGTGGGGTCTTGAGCTACTGGAGAACTTTGAGCTTGCTAGTCGGCCGTGTCGGAGCTGGGGATCGGCTCCGAACCCATCACTGATGAATGAAGGCGAGATGGAACAACTGACATGGAAAGTTATGGTGACTACGTAACTTCTTTTTCTTTCTCTTGGACCCTTGTTGTACAAAATGATACATTCTGCTCCATTCAAGTAGCTATTCTAATTAGATTGCCGGTACCATTGGTGGTGGAGGTTGGGACAATTCAGCAGTTTGAGGCAAACTGGAAAAGCATTTCCAACTATTTGTGGTCAGTCAGGGCATTGCAGATATGGTTACAAGATCAAGTTTTTGTTACTTTTTCCGGATATCCATCAAGTATTTTGTCCTGTGCACCTCTTCTTTTAGGATAGACTTTTTTGAAGCATGGCTTTATTGAACTCACAGTGTAGCAAACAACATGTATCCAAAGCCATTATTATCATCAGCAAAATATTGCAATCATATGCTTATTTAATTTGCATGTTTGTTTTTTTCTTATAAACATTTGGACTTTTTCTGGTGAATAAGCCTGCACAACATTAACTACTCTTTTATTTTTCTGCCTTTTCTAATTTCATCCAACATTCCTTTTTTCACCATTACTCTGGTCCCATTGTGAAGGTAAGCGCCCCACACATTCTGTTTAAGGGTGTGCATCATACATCTTCCAAAACGTGTCT
This sequence comes from Protopterus annectens, assembly GCF_019279795.1. Lineage (NCBI taxonomy): Eukaryota > Metazoa > Chordata > Ceratodontiformes > Protopteridae > Protopterus > Protopterus annectens. The sequence continues at coordinate 81,179,961 of NC_056751.1, read as the reverse complement.
AATCCTTGACTGCCACCTTCTGGTTATTACTTTTTTGGATCTAATATAATTAAAGTTAATAAGGCAATCTTATGTTATGAGATTCTGGCTCTTCTACTGCAGTTCAGCAGGATTTTTTGCAGGATACAATTTAGCTAGTGATTGTAACATGCTTACCTAATGTCAGCCCTAGAGCATTTTGCAATGTATATTTAAAGCATGTGAACTCTGCACAATCCCAAAGAAAATGCTCCCAGTTTTCCCCTCTCACATCTCCAACAGTTAATCTGGACCTTTGTGAAAATCCTTTGCAATCTACTTCTGGTAGAAAAATATCTAAGTAAGCATTTTCATGCAGATATTCTAAACTATATTGACTTGGTTTCCTACTTACAATGGCCTAGACATTCCCTCCATTGATCTATTGCAATCTGTCCAACCAAGCTTTTCTTTCAGTTCTGTGGAGCTCCTTTATTTGATTTTTATAATCATCATGTATAATTCTACACTCCCAACTAATTATCTCTTTTATTATACCCTTATCTGTTCTTGGTTCCAGCAAACCTTCCATGAGGGGAGGCTTCTCACTTGTCACTCCTTTTTTTTTTCTCTGTCTGTATTCTACTATCATTACCCAATACTGGAACCTATCCCTATCATGAAGTCCAAACAACATTTATGCTTCCCCCTATTCTCTCATTTTCCCTGTATGTAACTTGCTTCCCGTATCTTGATTCCTTGGCTAACTTCCTCCACTTACTTTCTACTGCTTCTTGCCTAATCTTAATCCTCTTATTTGGGAATCATTTTGTCAAAATATCCTTACTCTAGTCCCTAGCTAGATTATTTTTTTATTACAGCATCTATCACTTTATATAAGCAGTGTTCTAAATGATACTTTTTGTTCTCCCCCAACATGTGCTTTCAGTAAGACAATCTCCCACTTTATCTGGCAGCCCCTACTTTCCTCCTTCTCATCATATATTTCCATTTCTACTTGTAGCATATATAATAACCTTAACTATGTAGCCTTAAATAGCCCATTTTAATCTGGGAATCCTGTGCTCCATTGTTTCATCACTAGGCTGATATTATTCTACATAGCTCTAAACCTCATTTCTTCCCAAAGAAAGGTCTTCTATTCCTTAGTTATTTATTGCCATTAACTTATCATCTGGTTGATAGAACTATGCCTGACCAACACATAGTCAAGGGGATCAAAAATCTCACTGCCTGTAACTTACTATCTATGTGCATAATGAAGAATTTCATATCCCAAACATTTTGGATTACCTTTTGTTTAGTTTCCCTCCACATCCCCTTTGCCACTACCAGTGACCCTTTCCTGTCATACTCCTGGGTACTTAATATTTCTTTGACCACCCTCAAATACCTTGATAATATCTGTTCTAATTCACTTGTTTTGATGTGGCTTTTGTTTTATCTAAATTTTTTATAATCTGAAATATTTGGAACCGTCTCAAAATATTCCACAACACAGCAACGTTTTGTTTTGGACTTGACGAATGCATGATTATATCATCTGCAAATAATGCTAGATTTTCTAACTCCAATTCCACTCATACCACTGGATGTTTGCAACTCTTATTTTCATTGTTAATGGTTCTGTATATACTACGAAGAAAAATTAGGAGCAATAACACTCCTGTCTTTTTCCTCTAGGCAAACTCAATCTATCATACACAAATACTTTTACCATTGTTTCTTTTTTAATTCAGTTATTTCATTAGGAAATACAGATTTAGTATTACTTTGCCCACATATTCCATGCTTACCCTATCAAACACTTTCTCTGAATTCAAGCTTTCTAGTAGTAATGGTATTTTTGCCCTCTGGTTCTTGTGTTATATAGTGTCCGTACAATCTTGCCCAATTCTTATACCTGTGGGAATGAAAGGTCCATTCCACTTGAGCTCCTACGACCACTACTATGTCTTCTATCCTGAATACTTTCATGTATTTCTCTGGTAATGTTCGCCCTGCTTAAGCTCCCTGACATTGCCTCATTATTACTGACCATATTCCCATCCCCATTTATAATTAGGATCCCTAGCTGAAAGCTTACTATTTCTACTAGTATTCTCCTCGGTTTTAAATTTGCTGCCTTTAGTAGGACAAACACTCGCAATAGTAATTATATATCCAAACCTGTAAGCTGCTTTGTCCATAGCTTTTTCCTTCAGTATTTCTAAAGGGATCCTCCTCCCTACTAAAATCACCACCCCTTCTTTCTCTCCCCCCAGTATTCAGCTGAGTAACCCCCTTAAATCCTTTATCATTCTCAAATGTTCAGCCCTATCTAAATGGGTCTCCTCCATTTTTTACACTCTACTTCTCTATATGTAAAATAATACTCTCTGCTTTTTCGTCTTCTCTACAAGATCATTCACATTTTAGGTTAATATTGAAAATGCAGTCCTTTCCCCATATATTCCACTTTACCTTTCTCATTCCATGACATTTTTACCATGTAGAACTCTCCCCACAATTTCATTCCAAAGCAAATTCAGTGAGTAGCATTTCACTACTCCATATAAAATACTACAGTTTTTTATTGAGTACATGTTACACATTTAATACCCTTCCTGACATTATATACCCCACTCTAAGCTCCTCAAACATGTACACATTTTATATATATATGTGTATATATATATATATATATATATATATATATATATATATATATATATATATATAAACAAAGGGCAATGACTAAAAGAATAGCACTGTAGAATATTTATATATCTAACAAATAACCAATGCGAACACCATGGCTACATACAAAAAAGTACTTTAATAAAAATGTACTCATATGACAAATGATGAAAAATAGGAAAATATTAAAAATGAGCACTTTCAGGTAGTGTCTACCCTTCTTCAGATTCAATTCAAAACAGTAACCAAAGAACATTTTAAACATACCATAACCATCAAATCTGTAAAGTGCACTTCTTTCAACCAAAAGATATCTAGAATCACTGCTACTATTCTGCACAAATCAAGACATTTTCTCCAATCAAATCTCCTAGCATGATCTGAAGTAAAGTGAATGATTAGTAGGTAAAAGCCGTATCCTGGAAATGCTGTGATATACACGCCTCTTGTTGTCCTTGATTGACCGATGACGTAAACATATCGTTAACATCATCAAATGGCAGTGGGCCCATCTCTTCATAATGTAAATAATTAAAATCAGGCAACTTTTCAGCCCATGTATGGTTGAAATCCTCCTGTCATTACGGTTTAAAGCATAGCTCCAAATATATGAAAAACATGTATTAATATTGTCACTGCTACTTGAACTAGCTAAATAACATTCATATATTTGATTGTATTTGCTCTGTCCTTCAAATTAATGAGTGCTGTTATATATACGCTCATTAATGCCACAAGTAATCTCTAAGCAAAAGCGTAATATTAGTGTTATCCAATGGCGGCAATCAACATTTTAAACTACATGAAGGATTTGTAGCTGATGTCCCTTCAAACTATTGAGCAAAACATTAAGTTTCTAAACAAAACCATGAGATACTTAACCCTGACACCATCCCTCAGTGTTGCAAGCGGCTAACCTAACAAGACATATATCATTCTTACAAGATGCATGGGTATGAGCGATCTCATGTTCCCCATACATCCAAAAGGAGGCAAGTTTATCCAGTGCTTAGCGAAATCACTGGTACTGGATCCAAGCTTGACAAAAAGAGTGCTATAGCTTAATGACCACAGCACAAGGTTAATGCATATTTGCATTATCCCTATCTGGAGAATAGTTGGAGCAAAATCCCACTTAGAAAAATACTGCTGGATGACCTAAAGGTTACAGTTTCTTGAATTCTATAAACCACAAAGTAGATGTGACAAATTCAGAATTTATGCACTCTAATTTAAAACTGTTTACCATGTGGGTAGAGATGCTTAAAAGCATTTCTTGTAGTATTGCTGAAGAGAATCTTGATTTGTGATGATTTTCACTGGATAAGGCCCTGCACACATTGTCACTATTCATACTAATAGCAGATGAGTCTACATTGCTAGTGAGCCTCCTCTCAACTGTCCTGGGTCATGTATTTGTACATATATAATGGTTTAGCATACATTGTGCCATATGAGAAGATTTGAGCAGTATCTCAGATGTCTGAAGAATCTGGTACTCCAATCTCTGAAACTCAACTTACTTCTGATCTGATTCTGAAAGAGAGAGAATGATAATAAAACAGTTAAAAGAAAAATATATAGCTGGTTCCTTTCCATCCATCCCAAGTCTTCACAAAATATTCTACAGTGAGAACTTATCTGGATTCTTTCAAAGTGCAGGTCTTTTTTTGTCCCACTTAGACTGGATTACATGTAAATGTAAAGATGCTGTTAACTGTTGAAATGGCTTTAAAATATTTGGACACCAACTGCACCAAAGATCCTTCAGATGGTTGCACATAGTTTCACTAAAATGTGGTATATCAGCATACAAAGGGGGAGGCCTGATACTGTCAGCTGTGCTGGATGGCAGGGAATGTCTTGGACCTGATACTGTCAATGACTATCCATTTTATAATGGCTGTTCTGCTGGGAGATTTCAGTACCTCATCAGAGACCCAGAGCTGCAGGAGTCCTCTAAATCCGAAATGCAAATCAGCACCAGTTGCTTCTTCATTTGTTAAGCATGTGAAACATCCACTCATTACAACTTCTTTGCCTCCCCACAGACTGCTCACTTTCCATGCTTTTTGACAAGGTCACAGGATGCCTTCCAGGGGTCTTCAGCTTAGCTTTTTTTCCTATTTTTGTGGTCCAGAACATCCTGTTGAATGTAAAGATATAATTGGTTAAAATGAGAATGACAACTCCAACACGGGTAAGATAACCATGGATGTTCTTCATATTAATCACCGCTGCACTTGCCTTAGCTGTGTATGGGTTATATCCTATCAAGGATATAACAGCTGCCAGCTTCCATAATGAATTCAGCACACCTTTTTAAATATCCTAAATGGCCTTGTACCTCCTAGAAGGAACAGACTAAAAACAAATAATGCAGTTTAGCTATTGAAAAGGAGTAGAATGCTAATGCAGGACAGAGAAAAACCATAAAAAGAATGGCAAAAATGTAACACATTTCAATAATTTGAAAACTTTACAGTCATACTGAAAAGCAAATAAATGAAGACAGAAACTATACTACAATAACTTTCTGAATAATATTCAACATGACCCTAAAAAATTTTGGACTGCCAACAAAGTAATCTTACATCCTGGCCAAAAATTCAACCTAAACCCCTCTCCCGATAACTCACCACTCAAAACTGCAATGCACTTCAACTGTTATTTTATAGATAGTAAAACATCTTTAACCAAGGATTTGTCAGCATGTAATCCCAACCCTACCTAACAACCACATATCACCATATCCACTTTCACCTTCAAACCTGTGCCCACATCCTATATAAAACTACTCTTAAACTTAAACCATGCTCTTCCTCAGCTGATGACCTTCCAAGCGAGCACCTAAAAATAGCAGCCAATAGCATTGCCTGTCTTGTCTTAGTCCTTATAAATAGGTCCGTCCAGGAATCCCACATTCCCTCTCTCTGGTAAAACTCACACATCTGTATGTACAAAGGAGGAAATTCAACAGATACTAATAACTTTAGACCTATAGCAGTCTTATCTCCCATTACCAAAATACTTCAAAAATGTATTCAAAAACAATTGCTAGACTATGTCCTGTAGTAAGAAATCGTATCCTCTACCAACATGGCTTCCATCCTTCCCATAGTACTAGCACTGCCCTTCTAACTTGCAGTATATAGATACTGTCAATAAAGCTAGAGATAACGGCAAACTAGTCTCTTATTTCTAGACTGATTTAAAGATTTCCAACACAATTTGTCACAGCAAACTTCTACTTCAAATGTCCTGTTCAATAGGTATCAGTCAGTAAAATGTCACTCTACACTCTACTTATTGCCCAGTCACCACCGGTGTACCACAAGGCTCTATCTTTGGTCCGGCCTGCTTAACATTTTCACCAACACCCTCTGTACATAGGTTCATAGGTGTGTACTAGGCTAATGGCCTTGGAGCCTTTACAAGCCTAGCCCATAGGATTACCCAGGCATCATGCCACCTGACCTTAGTTCCCAGTGTCACTGTCGAGTAAAGCCACTGCAGTGATCCCTGGGGTGAATTTTCTATTTCCCATCCATTCACCAAGATTTCTCTTGAAGTGGGCCATTGAGGTGTTCTGCTTGACATGTATGGGAAGTCTGTTGCATGGGCAGTCTCTGGGTTATGAACCTGTCCCTCCAGCATGTTTTGTTGATTGTGGTAATGAGGTTGAAGTCTCTGGAGCATGTGATGCTGAGGGATTGGGATTTCTTTAGATGTAGCATTTCTAACAGAGCTGGGTCAGACATGGCTTTGTAAGTCAAGCAGAGATTGCCTCTAAATAGGCGATATGAGACTGAGAATAGTTGGAGTTTTTTAAGTCAGTCCATATAGGACAAATGTTTAAGGCTTAGGATCCTCTTTGTGAGGTACTTTTGCAGCCTCTCCAGTTGTTGCAGGTGTTTAGTGAGGTACACACCAAATGGGGCATTGTACTCAATGATTGGCCTAATGAGGGAAGAGTAGAGGGAGACAATGACCTCTTTCTTCCTGTATGCAAAACTCTTAGTAATGAGATGTGCCATACAGAAGGACTTTCTGACCACAGTGGCAATATGGTAGTCAAAAGAGAGGTTGCTGTCAACCTGTTTTCCCAGATCTCTTATAACGCCTTCTGTGTTCAGCAGACTACCATCGATGTGGTAATTCATGGGAATTGAGTTTTTCCCAAAGGGGATGACGACACATTTTTTGGCATTGAGCTTAAGGCCATGGTTCTGACACAGTCGTTGGTCTCAGTGAGGCCTTTCTGTAGGATGTCAACATCACTTGGGGAGTTAATAATAGCTCCCAACTTGCAATTGTCTGCAAACTTTGTCAGCCAGAGTCCCTTCGCATTGGCCTGGACTTCAGAGAAGTAGATACCAAACAGGAGAGGACCCAGGACCGAACCGTGTGGGACTCCACTCGTGACTGGTTGGCAGTCTGACTTGGAGTAAGCTACTTTCACACTGTGGGTTCTACCTGTGAGCCAGTTTGCAACCCACCTAGTGATATAGGGGTTGATGCCTAACTTAGTGAGTTTTGCTATGATTCCTGAGTGGGGAATGGTATCAAAGACCTTGGCCAGATCAAGGTAGGCTGTATGAACCACCTTGCCTTCATCCACAGCTCTGGTGACTGATTCAAAGTAGTTGACCAAGTTGAGCAGGCATGATCTACCTTTCACAAAACCAAACTGTGTGGGATCCAGAGTTTTGAGATCCCCTATATCCTTGTTTATTAGGTTCATGATGATGCGTTCCATAGCTTTGCATATCAGACTCATCAGGCTAATGGGGCGATAGTTCCTAGGGTCTGTAGTCGGGCCTCCTTTGTGGAGAGGGATGACTGTAGTAGTGCACCATTCAGTAGGGACAAAGCCTGAGGTGAGGCTGTGATTGAACAGGGCACACAGGTGAGGTGCTAGTTCACTCTGTAGTTCATGTAGAACACAGCCAGGGATATTGTCAGGTCCCATAGAAGCTGTATTCTTGGCCTTGGACAGTGCTGTTTTAACCAGTGCAGCAGTAATACTGGGTGTCTGGAAATCATCCACACAACAGGCCAACTTAATGCAATACACAGATGATTCCACTCTCATTTGCACATCTGACAACATGGTACACCTTCAAAAAATTACTCGGGAAGCTTTAACAGCCACTGAAACATGGCTTTGTAGCTCACAACTCATGCTCAACCCAGAACAGACCAAACTACTACTTTTTTCCCCAAATCCATTTTACATGAAACAACACAATTTAAAGTCCTTTTTCTCTTGATGATACAACCACTGAAGTCACTTCTCATAGCAAATTATTAGGGGTGATAGTGGGTAATAATCTTACATTCGACCTGCATATTCAAATTTGCATAATTAAAACTCATCAGAAACTAGGGATGCTTTACAGAGCCCAAAAGTCTCTCACTGACACAACTTAAACTACACTTGCCACTACTTATCTCCTCCCCACACTTCTTTATGGCATTCCCATCCTTACTAACTTCCAGGCTTCACAAAAATTAAAACTTGAGCAATGCTATAACAAAGTTACTAAATTTGCAGCAAATAGTCCTTTCAGAACCACCACTATATAGCACTAAAAAGACTAAATTGGTTAGAACTGCCTCGTCAACTAAGATATACATGACTTCTTAACCACCTGTAACATTATCCAGCATTCATCTGCCTGTCCAGCACTAAAAAACATTCTACGCAACTATGTTTCTAGTTGGTCATTACAATCCAGTGATCAAAAACTCCTGTCTTTCTACAAACCTATCAAATCTGCTGGGCATTGTCTGTCTGTACCTGTGCCAGGTTGCTAAGGCCTGGAACTCCTTACCCATATCCCTCAAATCAATACCCTGCCTTCCATCTTTGAAAACTACTTGAAAGACTTCCAAGCTAAAATTTTGCTCTGTTCTCAAATCCAGGGTAAACTATATCCCTAAATGTGAATAAGTACCTTTTCATTCCTCATACCTCCTTAATCTCTCTTCTTCACGTACTTTCTTACTTCTATCAAATTCTCTTCCCTGATTTTCTTTCTAAATATACCGTAAGCCTGTTTTCCCCCTCACTTCATATTGAGATTTCTGCTTATATTAGACTAACTTGCCTTTAATTTCTCCACAAACTGTCTAAAATTTCTGTAAATATTACATGATTGTCATGTAACATGTATCGATTCTTAACCAGTGTTTTCTTATATTATGTGTAATTTGTTATAATTATTTAAACTCAACATATCAGACAACTAGAAAAGCCCCAGTGGTTCCTAACTAAGAAGAATTCATGCTTAAAGACCTTGAGCTACCAGTAGATGCTACAAGCTCTGTTCCATTGCTCAGTATCTTACAGCCTTTTAAAGGGCAATCTGTGCCTTGCCTACTGTGTGCCATTAGAGGCCATGTCACCCTTGATTTCCCTGTATCACTACAAGTCAAGTAGCTAAGCAAACATCAGAACCAGGGTCCTAAATCTTCACCAGCAGATAAACAGCACATGATGGAGACAGAGATTCATTATGCAGTACCTCCCCCATTTCTGGAATTAGCGGACTCTTCAGGTTAAGTTTTAGGGTACATTATAATCCTTCAAAAAGAATCTGGATGACCATCTGACTTCGTCTTCCTTGAAAAAGAGGGTAGAGCCTGAGGATGGATATTAGTAAGCTGTTGATGGTCACAAGACTAAATTGCCTTGAAAGAATTTTAAAACCTGTGAATAACTAAAATATCTTATGCAGTACTTTGTAGGAAAATTATTTAATGACCTATGTATGTCCTTGTCCCCACCTCTTTTCTTATGTCTCATTTTTGCCTGTTACAGGAAAATCACACTAGCTTGCAAATGTGCTACTAGGGCTTATGAACCCTCCCAGGACAGATGGAAGGCACATCTTATTTGTTAAATACTATACCAGGGAAACATCACTGTCCTCTAAGAGAGGATCATCTTCTAAGGTGGCTGGTGTCTGCACTCACATTGATACTTGCTTTGATATGTCCACTGAAAATGAGTTGAGCAGGTAAAGGTACATAGTGTTTTGCATTTGATGCCATCTGCACTCAGGCCTGGGTATAATGTTGTGATTCTTGTTTTGTCTAAACTGTTGTCAGTAGTCAACATTAAACAATATATACTTAGCGTGCCAGACTGTGACCCCTTTACCCTGCACTGTCCCTTATTCTCCCTACCTCTTCCTTCCTTATCTATTTTGTGAACTTGAAAAATAAAGGTTGTAAAACCAAATATTAAAGATACCTTCCACTCAGTCCCACATGTACCATTTATCCATATTTATGTATTTTTTTTATTTTGCAAGCATTTTTTGATTGTTTTGAATATCATGGTTGATTTTGTGTTTTGTGGTTTCAGAACAAATTTTGAAGTTTGTGGGTGCTATTCATAAACATTATGCATGATAAAACATGCTTGGTACACCACAGATTGGTGTACCAAAGCCTTTGTGAGTCATAATATTAGTATCACAATGGGGTGACACATTGTATGTCATCTTATCCCATTGCACAGACAGCATATATCTTGTACAGAGCACATATACAAATTATCCCTCCCGAATGTTAACCAGTCAGAAAAATGGAAGCATCAGAGTACTGCCTGGTCCCAGTGGAGTAAACCTATGGTGCTCCAGCCATTTATTATCCAATGGCACTGTTCCTGAAAGCACAACAATCCCCCTTCCCTGCTGATATGTTGCTCAGCTAGTACAGCTGAGCACCATATCAGAGCTGTTAAAACATAACTGTAAAGACAAGTTATGTTATGTTGTAGGAAAAACCTTATTGACAATGGTCCCCTGTGATGCAGGCAAACTGCTGTCACAACTAACTTTGTCCCTCCCTTGCCAGTGATTCTAGCAATCTCCCACGAATGAAAGCTTGCTCATTAGCAGATCCCCTTATTATCATAATACAGTAATGATTTCTGGTCAGCTGTCTTGTGCTCCCTGTTGCAATTATGAGCGTATAAGTATATAGATAGATATATCAACTGCTATACCGCCATATGTAGGAAAAGAAGTGAATGCTCCAACAAATAACAGTCTCAGACTAAGTCCATGTTTAATTCACTCTGTCTTGGTATTTGAGTGAAAGCTTTCTATGAATCACTCTCAAACAAGGTGGAGGACCACAGCACAGCGGTGACAGATAGCTCTGTAAGGTATATTGTACCTTACTACAGAGATACAAGTGCCTCTGCACTAAGGCATAGTATCCCCAACTGAGCTGCCTGCTGGGCTGTGCAGTGCTGTTTTGTTACACAGCACTGTCATATATCCCGCCATATTTGCCTAGCACCATTTAAGAACATCGGATGACAGTTGTATGCTGGTGCATGACATACTACATAAGATGATTATATGCTTTTACACACTAGGTCTGTGAGCAGCCAGACCCAAGATTACAAGAGCTTGTCACAATTTTATCAATGGATTTTTGGTATATAGATATGGAGATATTATTTTTAGGTAGATTTTTCTTTGGTTATTGTAATGCTTTCGTTCTGGCTAGTTGGTATGATTAAGATACGATTTTTTTCAAGAGTCATCTGGGCAAATGGCTTGGGGTTAGGTGTGTTTTCTTTTTCTTAGATATTGTGGCATTTTTAGATGGGATTTTTATGTGAATTTTTTCTTCTTTTCTTAGTTAGTGACATTTGATTGATATTTTTAGTTGGATGTACATTTGCATGGAAGTTTTAATAGAGCAATAAGAAACAAAACAGCACTAAGGTGTCCAATATCAGTTGATATATTCTTCCACCTACAGCTAGATATTTTTTTTTTGTCAGTTTGGAGGAAGAGATTGAAAATAATTTTGAGCCTCCACCTGTTTACTGCATACTTACAAGATGTGATTAAGGAAGCAACAGAGAAAAATGTTCATTCATGTATAGCAGGTGGGAAAATGCTCTGCCAAAGCCCAATAAGTGGTTTCAACAGTAAGTTGCCTCAGCTACTGCACAAAGAAAAATGTGAGCATTTTGATTGTCATATACCCACAAAGTAATGATGAGTCATACTGGAAATGGAATTGGAACCCCAGGATATGGAAAAATGCTGAAAAACATAATCATGATAAAAACTCAGCAGTAAAAGGATGTCTATTACAGCTGCTGCTTGGAACAACTCGGTCAGTAAGGAACTGTGGGCTAAATGTATCAGAAGAGAACTTGTCCTTACTCCAGCCCAACTCAGAATGTTAACACCTTTGTTGACATACTATTTTAAAGAAGGAAATATGGTGTGGAACTAAAATGGGAAAAAGTCAGTGGTAAAGTATCCTATCCCCGAAAAAACTGAGAGTGGTAAGTTATGTGGCTCCATGTGCAAGCTGGATTGTTAGACATTGTCATTGGAAGTACCCACACTTGTAATAGAAATCCAGCCATAAAGAAATAGTCTGTGCCTTATAATTGAAAGGAGCAACAAGTGTTTGTTGAATAAAAAATAAAAAGTAATATACCAAATGGAAAAAAATGTAGAATTATATTTTTGGGAAAGGATTTTAACCCACAGCAGTGAAGAAAATATGAAATCAGTGCTTCAGTTAATACAGGAACATCTAAGGAAACAACCCATCAGAACTCTAAAAATGATGAACAGTTCAGAGAAAGATGCTTTGAGGAGAAGCCAAAAATTAACTGCTAGACTAAGCAGTACTGTATACTAGTATATACTAGATCTGCAACGTTCCTTCCCTTTATTTGTACCGTCATGCATATAACATTTAGCTGTTACCCTTTCCCTTCCTGTTTCTTTAATTTTTCCTTTACAAAGTTTGTTTCCATTTTCCTTGCCAATAGTAGTCACCAAAAATGAAGTTACTTTTTTAGTGGACAAAAAATTTCAGCCCTTATGTATACATACGTGTATGCTTCATGTCTGAAATGTGTAGGCTTTTATTAATATATTTGTGTTGCGTGTTTTCTGTGAAACTCATTTGTTAGGTAATGTAAAACTTTGCTGCTGCCTAGATGTATATAACTGATTCCCTGACTTTCCTGGCACATAGGTTCAGTGCTAACTTTACCCCCCCTCTCATTCCATAAAGGGCCCATCTCTATACCGGAAGAATGCAAAGTTCCTGTAATCACGGCTGCACAGGTAAAAAACACACACTCCAAAGCCAAGAACACAGCATTCATGGGACCTGACAACATCTCAGGCTGCATTCTACATGAACTACAGAACAAACTGGCACCCCACCTAAGTGCCATGTTCAGTCATAGCCACACCTCAGGCTTTGTGCCCACTGAATGGTGCACAGCGACGGTTATCCCACTCTACAAAGGGGGAGCCACCACGGACCCCGGGAACTACTGCCCCATTAGCCTGATGAGCCTAGTCTGCAAGGCTATGGAATGTATCATCATGGAACTTATAAACGATGACATTGGTAATCTCCAAACTCTGGACCCTACCCAGTGTGGGTTTGTAAAAGGCAGGTCATGTCTCTTAAACCTGATAGACTTCTTTGAAGCGGTCACCAAAGCTGTAGGTGAGGGTAAGGTGGTTCACACAGCCTATCTAGATCTCGTCAAGGCTTTTGACACCATCCCCCACTCTGGAATTATAGATAAACTCACTAAACTGGGTATAAATCCCTATGTCACAAGATGGGTTGCCAACTGGCTCACTGACAGAACCCACACTGTGAAAGTAGCAGATGCCAAATCCTACTTCAAACCAGTGACAAGTGGAGTACCACAGGGTTCAGTCCTGGGTCCTCTTCTGTTTGGTATCTACTTCTCTGAAGTACAGGCTAACACAGAAGGTCTTTGGCTAACAAAGTTCGGAGATGACTGCAAACTAAGAGCCATAATCAAAACTCCTAATGATGTGGACATCCTACAAAAGGGCCTCACTGGGACAGATGCCTGGTTTCAAAGCCATGGCCTCAAGTTCAATGCCAAAAAGTGCATTGTCATCCCTTTTGGTAAAAACTCTGCACCCATGAACTACCACATAGGCGGTAGTCTATTTAACACCGAAAGTGTGATGAGACCTTGGGACACAGGTGGACAGTAGTCTCTCCTTTGATAATCACATTGCCACAGTAGTCAGGAAATCCTTCTACGTGGCACACCTCATCACAAAAGGTTTCTCATCCAGGAAAAAAAGAGGTCATTGTTCCCCTCTACTTGTCACTCATTAGACCCATTATAGAGTATAACAGCCCTTTTGGTATGTATCTCACAAGACATCTACAACAACTAACTGGAAAGGCCACAGAAATACCTCACAAAGAGGATTACCGGCCTCAAACAGATGCCCTATGCAGACCGTCTCAAAAAACTCCAGCTTTACTCTGTCGCATATCACCTACTCAGAGACGGTCTCTGCCTAACATACAAAGCTATGTCAAACCCAGAGCTGTTGGACATGCTCCACTTAAAGAAATCCCAATCCCTCCAAGCTACATGCTGTAGGGACCTAAACCTTGTCACCACAATAAACAGAACATGCTGGAGGGATAGATTCTTGTCCCAGAGACTTCCCATACTCTGGAACAAACTACCTATCTATATCAAACAAAGCTCCTCATTAGCACTCTTCAAAAAATCTTGATGAATGGATGGGAGATAGGAAATTCACCCTGGGGATCCCTTCTGTGGCTCTGCTCGACAGGGGCACAGGAAAATAATTATCTTGGGTAGCGAAAGCCAGGGTACAGTTTGGCTAGGCTTATAAAGGCCCTAGGGCCAATAGCCTAGTACCTACCTGTGAACCTATTTGTCTGACTCATATTTTAAACATTCATATTTGAAGTTCTGTATTTGTTGTAGCCACTGTCTGTTTCCAGTATAATGTAAATATGTAGACCTATATCACTGTTTGTGTGTAACATCTAAAATGCTCACACTTTTATTCAATTTGTGATGTTCATTATGGTTGCTTACTGGCCTGGGTTTGACTGAAAGGATACATATGTACATACATAAATAACTAGGAGGAAATGGTTCCCCAACAGTTACAGATCGAAACCTCTTATTTAAAACTGGAGTTACTACCATACCAGCTAATGACTTTGATGCTTGGGTCAAATATGGAGAGAAAGTTCCATCATAGTGAAGGATTGAGGAGGGTAAATGGGGGATGGTGATGCTTAATAAGACGTGGAGGTTGTCCTAGAAAGAATGTGACCATGGAAAATAGCCTGAAAAAAAGCAATGATAAACTAATCCAAAGCATGATGAAACTGAGAGTAAGAGAGCTGTGTGGCTACTTTTATAAATTTGGTTGCTAGATTTTTCAGTGGTGATCACCTTATCTCAAAATAGCGACCTTGGTGGAAGGGATTGCAATTTACCCACTACTAAGGAGTAAAAATTAAACTTTTTCCTTGGGGTATAGGTAATTTTGTGTGGTATTTGTTAAAGATTCTGGATTGTGGAATATATGTGATTCTATGGCATTTGAAGATTCTGGATTGTGGTATCAGCCACATAAGTCACAGGTAATCCCTTTAACGGCAGAGGTGGAGCAGCAGTGAGCCTTGGCAGTGTCTAAAGGAAGTGATGCATATTTAAAGTATATCCTTCAGTTTGTGACGTAATGGAGAAAAACTGGAGGGATGTTAGGAAAGAGATGTGGGTATGCTGCGTACATGGGCAGGGAGGGTAACTTCATTGGGATATAGGGCAGAGATACTGAGGACCTTGGTGCTTTCTTTTTATATTTACTTAGACACCCACTCATGACATTACAGGATAGGAATATTAGGGATGTACAGAGAGTATGTGAAACTTGTGTGTGCAATGGGAGTGGAGGGGATTGCTAATAGTAGGCTTAGGTTGTGCTACCCATAAGGAGGTTGGGGTTAATGGATTTTAGAAGGCATGCAGCAGCAGTCAACATAGCACAGAGGTTTTGGGGGTTCAAATAGGAAAACATGAGATTCATAATTGAGAGGATGAAGCAATGACTACTGAATCTGTTTGGACCACTAGAGTAGACTGGTCGATTTGGCAGGGAATTTGTTTGGAGGATTAGGGTGATGTGAAGGTGGGGGTGAGATAATATTAATTCTTAGGAGACTGATAAGGGCAATAAAAGAAAGTCTGGTATGGCTAACTCTTTTAAAAAGGTAGGACAGGAAGGGTTTATGGAATGTAAACCAATTCATGCAGGAAAGTTAGGTGTATATTACCATCCTGGAGAGCTTAGCAGCAGTATGGGTTGTTGAGAGAAGATTCTTCATTATAAAACACTGACCATTATAAAACAAAAAAGTTTGGGTTACTGTAAAGTTTGAGAGTGTTGGGGCAAAGAATAAGTAAGGATATGAATGGAAGTGGGAGAGGGATGAAGAAGGGAAGTAAAGGGAGCATATAAAAAGGAGGGGAAGCAGTGAAATCCCTTAGAGGAATATGGATTAAGGAAAAAGAGTGATGGGAAAAGGATGGGGTATGTGAGAAAGCTTCGAAATTAGCAAAGAGGCTGAGAGTTACAGACCCAGAGTAGGTTTCACAGATCATATAGGACTCTTCAAAGAATAAAAAGAGGAAGGAGGGATGCAGAACTCTCAAGTGCCCTTATTTTGGAGAAATGCTCCTATTTTTATTCCTGATTTACCTTTGCACATGATACCCCCCTTTTTTGAGGTGTGTTCCCATTTTTATGCTTGGTATACTCCTTCACGGAATTTTCTGAATCTCCCCTCATCATGAATGATTTTTGAAGCTGCCTTGTGCAGAGAAAACCACACTACATGACCAATATACTAGTGACACTAGTAATTTAAAGAAAGAAGACATATATCTTACAATTCCCATTTTCAGAAGCAGAAATAAATGACCTTGTAGGATTTTGCAATACAGTTGATTAAAGTCTATAGATTTTACACTGGAGCTTTAATAATTATATATTTCCATCATTTTTGTCTCTCATTCTTAAATGTGTTTGAATAGTATTCCACATTCCTACTGGAAGAATTATGTGCAATTTGTTCTTCAAATTTTATGCTTATAAGATTTCCACATTTTTGGCTGGCTGGCCCTTCTTTCCAGGGCCATTGTTTCTATTTTCAATGTCTGCAGGTTGAGAGGTATGGTAGGAGGAAGGAATGTGCTAGAGATGTGGTGAAGTAAACAGACGACTTGTGGCAGTGCCCAGCAGTGCAAGGCATTTGAGGGGGTTCCTTAGCAAGATTTACAGTGGAGAAGAAGAGAGTGCATGGGCATTATATGTGTGAGGGTAGAAATAGAAGGGAACATTTGGAATAGGGGGATAAAGTTGAACTGCATCTCATGGCACTATGAGTGAAGATACAAAAGAGGCAGCCAGCAGACCAAATCCTGGTGAATAAGTACATTTAATGAATAATAAAATTAATTCAATAAAGACAGCAAAAGTACACAGACCGGTTTCGGCTGGTTAATACACACAGCCTTCCTCAATGTAAAAGAAGTCACTCAAAAACTGTCATTTAAATATCAAACAAAACAATGTGATTGGTTACACTTAAAACTGTTCATTTAATCCTGGTGGAAATAAACCACCTAACTTAATAATCCATTTTTTCTCTTTGGAACTCAATAGAGAATGCCAGCTAGTTTTATTTTGTTTGTTACCCTTGATAGTGTCAATAATGGTAAATAAGAAATTAGCAGTTGGATGAACTACCTGATGTTTAAATAGAGCACTGTGTACTCTACCCTTCTTAATGTTACTGATGTGTTCAGAGATCCTAAGTCTTAATGGTCTGGACGTTTGTCCCACATAAAATGCCCCACATGTGCATGTAGCCAGATAAATAACCCAATCTGTACTACAATTGGCAAAAAACCTAATATCATACACTATAGGAGAATTTTTGCTGGAAAATTGCTTTGTTTTGCATATTTTATTACAGTTGACACAATGACCACAGGGGTAACAGCCTAAAGGGATGCCACCTGTGAGTGTGGTATCGGTTCCAAATTGCCATGCTCATGTGTATGTTTATAATGATTAAAGCAACTACTTAAATTTTTTCCTTTTCTGAAAGAAAAAAGGCATTTATTGGGAATAATGTTGGCTATTTCATGATCATATTGCAAGATGTTCCAATGCCTGTGTATACTCTGGATAAGGTTATTGGAATTCCTACCGTAGGTAGTGGTGAACCTGATTGGTTGTGAAACCATATTATCCTGCTCCTTATAGGACAATAACTCATCCCTGCTCATTGTACCAACCTTGCTACTGGCATCAAAAACATGGCCCATTTTGTAACCCCTACATCTGAATCTATTGGTGAGATCTCGACTTTGTTCCTGATGTGAAGACTCATCGGAACAAATCCTTTTTATTCTGATGAATTGTGATTTAGGTATATTTTTGGCAATATGTGGTGGATGAAAACTCGATGCATGTAAGATCGTGTTGTATTCTGGATGTTTTCTATAAACTTTAGTCCCTAAAGTGTTGTCGGGTAATTTTGTAACTAAAACATCCAAGAAAGTAATAACATTGGTGTCATAATGTAATGTAAACTGAAGACCCCATTTATTATTATTTAAATATGCCAAAAATTCAAACAATTCAACAAGTTCCCCTGTCCATATTGACCAACAGTCATCAAGGTAGCGTCTCCAAATATCCAATTGATTCAGAAACATATTGTTATGCTTATTGTAAATAAGATCTTCTTCGACATAAGCCATAAATAAATCGGCATAAATGGGGGCAAATGATGACCCCATAGCCGTTCCTTTGGTCTGCCAATAACAAGTTTCTTGGTAAAAAAAGACATTATTTGTTAATACATGAGCAGCCATATCAAGCAAAAATTAATTATATTCAATTGAATATAAACCAGAAATATTCAACCAGTAGGGCAATGCCTCAAGACCACCAGAATGAGGAATGTTGGTATAAAGGGCACTAACATCAAAGGTACACATACGCCATTCTGGTTCAAGTTGTGAGTCAGAAATAATTTGTAAAATATTAGTTGTGTCACGTAGACGTGACCGTATCAAAGACAACAAAGGTTTGATTTGTTTGGTGAGAAAAAGGGACAGCGGTTCGGTAATATAACCCCTACCTGACACAATAGGCATACCTGGGGTTTTGAATGGGATCTTTATGAATCTTAGGCAAAAAGTAAATATATTGGTTCATGGAATCATGAACCAAAAGTTGTTGCATCAAATCATTCATTATCAATGATAAACGCTTCTTTGGCATGCAACAAAAACTCCTCAATTTCTTTTTTAAATTTCATGGTGGGATTCATAACCATCTCAGCATAATATTTCCTATCAGATAGTTGTCTCTTAGCTTCTTGGTCATAGTTGAGCCAATTTAAAATCACGACAGCTCCACCTTTGTCAGCTGAAATGATAACAATCTGATGATTGTTCTGTAAATCTTGTATAGCATGTTTTTCTGGAATAGAAATATTATTAAATTTCAAACGAGATTCTGATCTTACATAATGTAGATCTTTGAGAATGTTCTTCTGAAATTGTAAAACAGCAGGATGCATAGGGGGTGAAAATTGTGATTTGTGGTAAACAAATTTGTCAGAAACACTATTGTTATTGGATGAACCAAAAAATAATCTCAAATTAAGCAGTCTACATATCAGGAACAAAGTCGAGATCTCACCAATAGATTCAGATGTAGGGGTTACAAAGTGGGCCATGTTTTTGATGCCAGTAGCAAGGTTGGTACAATGAGCAGGGATGAGTTATTGTCCTATAAGGAGCAGGATAATATGGTTTCACAACCAATCAGGTTCACCACTACCTACGGTAGGAATTCCGATAACCTTATCCAGAGTATACACAGGCATTGGAACATCTTGCAATATGATCATGAAATAGCCGACATTATTCCCAATAAATGCCTTTTTTCTTTCAGAAAAGGAAAAAATTTAAGTAGTTGCTTTAATCATTATAAACATACACATGAGCATGGCAATTTGGAACCGATTCAAACCACACTCACAGGTGGCATCCCTTTAGGCTGTTACCCCTGTGGTCATTGTGTCAACTGTAATAAAATATGCAAAACAAAGCAATTTTCCAGCAAAAATTCTCCTATAGTGTATGATATTAGGTTTTTTGCCAGTTGTAGTACAGATTGGGTTATTTATCTGGCTACATGCACATGTGGGGCATTTTATGTGGGACAAACGTCCAGACCATTAAGACTTAGGATCTCTGAACACATCAGTAACATTAAGAAAGGTAGAGTACACAATGTTCTATTTAAACATCAGGTAGTTCATCCAACTGTTAATTTCTTATTTACCATTATTGACACTATCAAGGGTAACAAACAAAATAAAACTGGCTGGCATTCTCTATTGAGTTCCAAAGAGAAAAAATGGATTATTAAGTTAGGTGGTTTATTTCCACCAGGATTAAATGAACAGTTTTAAGTGTAACCAATCACATTGTTTTGTTTGATATTTAAATGACAGTTTTTGAGTGACTTCTTTTACATTGAGGAAGGCTGTGTGTATTAACCAGCCGAAACCGGTCTGTGTACTTTTGCTGTCTTTAGTGAATTAATTTTATTATTCATTAAATGTACTTATTCACCAGGATTTGGTCTGCTGGCTGCCTCTTTTGTATATTTGCTTGTTTATCTTCAGCCGTGCAGTTGCTTCCGCGCAGGAAGTTCTTTTTTACTTTTACTATGAGTGAAGAGACATATATAGCTTAGGGGTGGAAGGGTATGTTGCACATAAAGTGTGGGATGGGAAGTTAAGAAAGTGAGTGAAGAATACTGTCAAAACATTAGGGAATCAAATTTAGGGAGGACATTAAGGTACAGATGGGAAGTGGATAGGAAGTAGGGAGAGAGGAGTGTCAGAGGGTTGAGAAGGATGAATCTAAAAGTAATACTGAGGTGATGATACAGGGGATTGAGCTCAAGCAAGTTTTTTTTGGTGAAGGGGATTACAGTCCCTTATGGTCTGAGGTATGAGAATAGATTGACACACAACCCATAATATGGGAAGACAACATGGCTCTCAGTATGGGCAGAGCTTGGAGGTGAGAAGATGGAATGTTTGGAATGGAGCAGAGACAGTACTTTCTAAGGTGTCCTAAGAGAAAATAGTTGAGCTCTGACAGTTGTACTGGGATAGCAGAAAGCTAGGGGAAGTGAACGCTGGACATAATAGTGGGGTGAAGTTCATCGCGGAATCATGATGGAGTGTTTGGGGGCAGAGTGATCTGTTTCTGTAAATATTGCTGTGTGTGGAATTTACGTGTAAGGATGCCTGCTTTTCTAATGTGAAATTTTGATGCTGAAATTGAATTGCAAATGTTGATAAAAAGTGTTTAGAAAAAATTAAACCTAAAAAAGGAGGAAGCATTATAAATTTAAAATGGAGTGCAGAAGAATAGCGTACTAATCAGGATGGGGTATTTAAAAGAAATGACATATCAAATGTCTATAAAAAAAAAAGACCAATGTGTATTGAAATGCCTAAAGGGGTGGGTAAAATTAACTAAACAAAAATGACAGACTCCTGTTTCAGTTAACGTAGTGTGCTAAGAAGGTCGGGTCAATTAAAAGTTAGAACTCAAAACCCCAGGATGAAAAACTGAAGCTAGCAACATGCCAGTTCATGCCTTTGGAAAAATGGCACAAGAGTTAAAATCACTATGGAAGTGAGAGCAAGGTAAACAATGAGGGAAGTACACACACACACACACACACACACACACACACACACACACACACACACACACACACACACACACACACACCACAATGCATACACGCACACACACACACACACACACACACACACACACACACACACACACACACACACACACACACACACCACAATGCATACACACTCACACACACACACACACACACACACACACACACACACACACACACACACACACACACACACACACACACACACCACAATGCATACACACTCACACACACACACACACACACACACACACACACACACACCACAATGCATACACACACACAACACAATGCATATATTATGTTATAGGTGTTGGTAAGATCTGACAGAAATCTGTGTCTGCAGGTTCCTCGATCACTAAGCAAAGTGACATGTATTCTGTTTGGGTTTATAACTGTAGAGAAATGGATTCTCAACAAAGGAGTTATATTTGCATTTAATGAAAACTCTTAATTTGTGTAAGCACAACAGAAAACCAAAAATCTGTTGCTACTATTATGATATGAATCATGAATTTAACATAGTTGCTGCAAACACATTTTCTTGGCAAACTGTGGTTTGCATTTGCACTGAAATTTGAAACTGAATATTACAGTCTCAAGTTAGGATTACTATTTACTATACTACAGTCGAATGACTGTGTTTACACTAAAAAGACACCGGGACTTATGTTTTCCAGATTTTTTTTTTCAGTTCACTGAGGTTTTTAATTGATAGTTTAAATGTAGCATGGCATTCTGGACCACTGTAGTGAATTTTTCCAAAGTTTTATAAATGCGTACTGCATTCTGTTTCAGAAGTATATGAAATAGAGGATTATGTTGTCTGAAACAAAGTATCCATGCCAGTAAATTAGTAACCTTCACAGAACTAAGTTGTCAACTGCTCTTAAATGCAACTAATCTACCAGGGTTAAATGAACACATTTCAATCACCAGCACTCTTAGATTAAGGGCTGCAAACTTGTAACCATTGTCTAATAAATACTTATTACATATCTAGTGAGCAAATACACATTTTATGCAGGTTTAAACACATTTTAAAAGGAGTTAACAGTAGTGTAGCTAGGGTAAGGCAGGAGGGGGTAACTGCCATGGGCACAAAGTGTTGGGGGGGGGGTTGCAGTTGGCCAATCCTGATTGCTCTTCAGTTGCATATCTAAAAGTCTTGCAGTATACTTTTCTCTGTAATGGTATGGTCAAGTGACAAGCACTAATGTTCTTTCAAGAATCTTTATTCTGTTGGTTTAGCACTTGACTACCTGTCTTGCTCCCTGCCATTGTGGCATTTAGGCTTTCAGGAAAGCAGATCTGCACTGTGTTCCTGCAAGGCTTAGAGGTATGCATATTCCAGTTGTCCCCAGCTCTTTCTAGTCACTCACACAACTTGCTTCTCCTCATAACATTTACTGATTATGAAGTTTTTTCATTTGAAGCTGAAGATGCATGTATTGTTTAAGTATGATTGCTGTCAACAGATCATAAATCAAGACTACCAGAGGTGCTATGCATTTTTCTGGATCTTTGGAATGATGTCTGCTCTCACCAGTGCCATTGCTTCCATCCATTGAAAGTATGATGAGAATTACATTGATGCAAAGTGTCAGGTGATAATAGAACTTGTCCAGCAGAAGGGTGAACTATAGGTACTTTTGAAAGATTTCATGTTAGGGGCATTAGAGACAAAAGGAAGGGGTGCGTTTGGCATAATGGTTAAGGTCTTTACCATACAGATGCAAAGAACAGAGTTTGATTCTGACTTTGGGTTATTGGCTAAGCTTAAAATGACCCTTCAGGGCAATTAGCCTGATATTCACCCATGAAACTTAAAACTATGATTGCCCAGCACCATACAACGTGACCAACTAAAGATATTTCATAGCAAAGAAAATCCAAGCTGTCATTCCCATAACAGTTCTGGGATAAGTTCTTCATCCATTCTGTTCTTAAAGCAGCTTTTCTGTCTACAGCTACTTTAGCACCAGTCTTCTAAATGGGCAGCTTAAGGAGCTATCCAATGCAGAACCACTTTTATGTCAAAGATGCAGCTGACCCCAAGATTGCATAACAGTACTGTGGCTGAAGTAGAACTGTCTGAAAACTATACATTTGTACAACATATATCATATAAATCTCTTGATTAACAGACAAGGAAAAAAATACCATTGTACCCATCTCTCAGTTTAAGATGGGCTTTTATTTTGAGCAAATATCTGATGTATGCTTTAATTCATTCTTTTAAAATTATAAACTCAAAATTGCGGTCAGATCTGAGAGAAAGAAGGGTCGGGGCAGGGAGCAAAGACTGGATCTGACTGGCAGGACCCCCAAGTACCTGACAACTGACTTTTTTTTCTCCTCACTTGAAGAGCTGGTGTGTGTGTGTGTGTGTTGGAATATTGGGTACTGTCTGCAGAAAGCATTCATGCAGTTTTGTAAAGTCCTTTTTTTCCTCTTAACTTGAAGAGCTGAGGGGGTGGAGCGCTAGCTCATCAGACTGGCACTGTACGCTGGTCGAGCCAGCTATGCCGCTGGTTTTTGATATACATAGCTCCATTAATTATCTTGTGTTTGCAAAGTTTTGTAGAACATTCATCCAGCATGAGATGATTTTGTCATCTGAGTCATTCTTTTAAAATAAGTGGTAGATTGTAACAAAAGCTTCTGATAAAGTGTTAATAAATGACGTTTTAAAATGAAAGTGTTTAACTGTATTTTTATTTTTAACTATTAAAGTGATTATTTCCTGCATCATGGGGCTTGCTTTACTGGTATGGATACTTTGTTTCTGGGTTAACTGTTTATCGCCAGTGTGGTTAATGTGTGGTAGTTTGTTTTATTATGATAATGTCTTTGATCATAACCAGGATATGTGTTTGAGACATGGATGTTAAGAAATTTATCTTGAGAGTGAAGCTCAAGAGGTGAATTTTGATAGTCATGCCCTGATCAAATAACATGCCAAGTTATGATCAGAAAGACCCAATCATAATTCTTTATAATGTTTAGAGCTTTAACTGCTGCCATGTATTACAGAAGTTGGAGGAAAAAAATAAAAAAAAAAACATTGTAGTAGTGGTGTTTTGCAGCTTAGAAAGCCAGAACACACTAATTGCTGCCATACAGAGAGTGGCTACCAAAGAAGAATATCTGGAAGCACTTCATTTGAACTAAAAAAAAAAAAAAAGTCTGAATGAAGCGTTAATGGCTTCTCACCACTCATCAGTTATTACTGAGTGTTGTTAATGCTCAAGCATAAGACTAATATCTAATTGTGCTTCAGGGGGTGCTTAACAATTGTTAATACTCTTCTTATGTCAGAAAGCTGTTTAACAAGCATGTCTTTTCAGTGATTTCAGAGTATAACCTTGCAATGTATGGAGATACAGAATAAAATGTAGATATATTGCTAATGTTATGGCTGGTGACTGCATCTACACATTTTGTGGGACACCATGGATTTGGAGTGTAGTGCATCACAAAGCTTTAACTGTTTGTAGTAACTTACAGCCTCCAGTATACTGACTTCTACCATCATACTATAACTGCTGGGTTCCCAGAACGGTCTTTTCTTGTATATAAGGCACAGTGGCACTCTGCATAGTAATGGTTCTGATGTGATGCACTATTGCACTATTAGGTTCCCATAGATCTTCTTTAGAATATTGCAGCACGTATTGCACACTATGCTGTAAACACTAGGCATTAGTACTGGTAGCTTGCCACCACATGCAACAGTAACATTCACAAGGAACATTACACATTCCGTAACATTCCTAAGTAAATGATCAAGAGTGCCCTGGCATTTGTTTTGTAATGAATGGAGAGAATTATTAACTTTGCAGTGTTAGTATAAATATAATGAGTAAGTTGTGCGATTTATATTTGGATATTTTACACTTCATTGTGTTTTGAAACTGCTTATTGATGCTTTTCAGTTTGCATGACAACATGTGAAATCAAAATGTTACCTTTAAAGTTAGTTATACTTTAAGTGTTAGCTGAGATTCTTTCAAATACAGTAAATTCTCAGTTAACCAGAACTTAAGCAACCAGCACTCTTAAGCAACCAGAAAAAAATGTGTGTGTGTGTGTGTCTGTATATATATATATATATATATATATATATATATATATATATATATATATATATATATATCATGTATATATATATTTTATATATATATATATATATATATATATATATATATATATATATATATCTATATCATGTATATATATATTATATATATATATGTATATATAAGTACAATTTCATGTGTTGTACTTTCTGTCCCCCCCGCAGAAACATACCTTACATTTTTACAGTTTTAGAGTTTTAAAAAGGAAGATAGGAATAAATTCCCTCTCTCTGCAATCTGAGAACAAGTCAAATCAAACAAGTAGTGTAGGGTACAGTATTAGTCAGGCCTATTTTTAATAGTAACTCTCAGGCAACCAGAAACTACAGTTATCCGGCATATACCAATCCCCATGGGTGCCGGCTAACTGAGAGTTTTCTGTATTTTCAGCTTATCTTTCTCAAAATGTAGGGAACGTTACTGCAGAAACTGAAATCATGCATTAGTTAGGGTTCACATATTTTCAAAAAGTAATTTATTTATTTATTTTTTTGACATTTGTTTACTGGGAAAGTCTGAGTAGGTAATACTCATTTTCAGCAGATGCCAGGGGAGAAGAGCTCCAGAGAGTTACATAACATGAACTAAAACAGTAGCATAAATGTAATTAAAAAAGCAAATATATATACAGCTTGGTAATGAAATACACAGGATACAACAAAGCATGAGGAGACACCAGTGATGTATAAAAAAAAAAGATGATTAAATATGACATGAGTATATCCTAAAGTATTAGAAGTATAGTCTAGTGTGTGAGGAAATAAAAGTAAAAAGATACAAGTCTACCCTAAGTGTGAGAGAAGGCAGGCGTTGAAAGATGTATATATAGTATGATGAGAGGTTAGGTTATATTAGTAAAAATGTAAAGTATTATCAGAATACCAGAGCTTTGGCCGGCTAACATCTACCTGAAATCAGCTGGACGTATAAGTGAATTTAAGTACACTTGTATCTGCTCTTTTGCATATAGTACTGTATTTAATTTATTTGTGTCTTTCACTGAATATTAACTCAACTGAAGTTGTGGCTGTCTCTCTACAGAGTACTTTTTAGAATTTCTGTGTAGCCATTGATGGCAGTGGGGGGTAGTTTCAGCTCATCACTGACATTCTGTCTTGCCTTATGTAAGTGATACATTTTGAGTTATCTCTGATTAATATCAGAGCTTTGGCCGGCTAACATCTACTGTATTTAATTTATTTATTTGTGTTTTTCACTGAATATTAACTCCACTGAAGTTGTGGCTGTCTCTCTACAGTTAGTTCCCCACCCACCTTCCCTGTTTTTGTTTTGGTGTTAATGTTGGTGGCTTTGAAATTGCCCGCCCCTCTTGTAGATTTGTATTTGGATACTCCTTCTGGGCCCATCTCATTTGCTCACTCAACTAAGTGCAGTGCGATCATATTCTGATTTCAGGCACTCCTACTGTGTACAGAGAGAGCATTTGGGAAGGACAACCCCTGTAGCCTCTTAATCCTGCTCTGTTCCCTCCCTCAAAAAAAAAAAAAAAAAAAAAAAATATATATATATATATATATATATATATATATATATATATTATTCAGCTGCTCTTACTGTAACTGTCTTAGTTGCTCTTCTGCATGCTATTCAGTCACCCTTACTCTGCACTTATTACTGCTTGTTAGTAGCCTTCTAATTTACTGCCTTCTGCACTTGTTTTTTAGTCATTTGTTAATTTAATTGCATTTATTTGAACAGGATTTGCCGTAGTGTTGCTACACACTTGGGTGTGCTGGTCTGCACTACAATTTGAATTGTATTTACTGCTGTTTTAGCTGCTTTTCTGTAACAAAAAAAAAATTCTAAGCTTGTTTCCTGCCTTTCCTGTAACTAGTCAAGTCCAGATACAGACTTGCTGTATCCAGGACTGTTGGTAAGCTTCTGAGCCCCCCAAGCCTTTCTGTGTTGGAGGGAAGCCTTCTAGCTTATCAGTGGGAGTGGTAAGCACTAGGTAGCCTATCTACCATGGGAAAAGTGGGTTTTGGCCCTGAAATTGTAGTTCATTGGCCATTTGGGCAGTTTTTCCATCTCTTTCTACTTTCTGGTTAAAAGCCCGTTTTGCATTTGATCCGTGCCTTTCCTATAGCTAGTGTAGTCCAGGTACAGATTTGCTGTGTCCAGGACTGTTGGTAAGCTTCTGAGCCCCCCCCCCCCAAGCCCTTCTGTGTTGGAGAGAAGCCTTCTAGCTTATCGGTGGGAGTGGTAAGCACTAATTAACCTATCTACCACAGGAGGAGTGGTTTCTGGCCCAGAAATTATAGTTTATTGGCCGTTTAGGAAGCTTTTCCATCTCTTTTAACCTTCTGATTTAAAAGTTTGTGTTTGCGCTTGTTTCCTGCCTTTCATGTTACTAGTCTAGTCCAGGTACAGATTTACTGTATCCAGGACTCTTTGTAAGCTTCTGAGCCCCACAAGCCTTTCCACGTTGGAGGGAAGCCTTCTAGCTTATCAGTGGGAGTGGTAAGTATCAGGTAGCCTATCTACCACAAGAGGAGTGATCCCTGGCCTAGAAATTATAGCTATTGGCTGTTTGAGCAGTTTTTTTCCATCTCTTTCAACTTTCTGGTTAGAAAGCCGCACTTTTGCCTGTTTCCCGCCTTTCCTATAACTAGCCTAGTCTGGTTACAGAGTTGCTGTATCCAGGATTGTTAGTAAGCTTCTGAGCCCCCCAAGCCTTTCTGTGTTGGAGGGAAGCCTTCTAGCTTATCAGTGGGAGTGGTAAGCACTAGGTAGCCTATCCTCCATGGGAAGAGTGAGCTTTGGCCCAGAAATTGTAGATATTTGGCCATTTGGGCAGTTTTCCATCTCTTTCAACTTGCTGGCTTAAAAGCCTATGTTTGTACTTGTTCCCCGCCTTTCCTGTAACTAGTCTAGTTCAGGTACAGATTTGCTGTATCCAGGATTCTTTGTAAGCTTCTGAGCCACCCAAGCCTTTCTGTGTTGGAGGGAAGCCTTCTAGTTTATAAGTGGGAGTGGTAAGCATTAGGTAGCCTATCTACCACAAGAGGAGTGGTTCCTGGCACAGAAATTGTAGTTTATTGACCATATGGACAGTTTGTCCGTCTCTTTCAACTTTCTGGTTTAAAAGACCACATCTGCGCTTGTTTCCCATATTTCCTGTAAGTAACCTACTGGGTTAGCACTAGAAAGCCTTAAACTGATACAAGCCTTCTAGCTTAGAAGAGAGACTTTGAAGTGATTAAGTATCAGTTTTCTCTACTTTCTTGCTGTACTTAACTGTTTTCCGCCTAAACACAGATTTTCCAGCATTTTTCGTGATTTAAAAGCTTGTTTTTTTCACATATTGTACTTATTTGACTGCCTGCACTTTTAAAAAGTTGTTTTTTGTTTAAATAATGTAACTGTTGTAGGCTACACACTAAAGTGCGGTAGCCTTTTCTGATTGTTTGTAGTCGTTTAAAGCTGTCCATGACCCAGGACCACCACTCCACCTTTCTGGAGACACTGGA
This sequence comes from Protopterus annectens, assembly GCF_019279795.1. Classification (NCBI taxonomy): domain Eukaryota; kingdom Metazoa; phylum Chordata; order Ceratodontiformes; family Protopteridae; genus Protopterus; species Protopterus annectens. The sequence goes on along the minus strand of NC_056751.1, from coordinate 81,150,969 downwards.
AAACAGGAAGGTCCTACCGAACACCCTGATATTGGGCAATTTCAATTACCCTACCATTCACTGGGAAAACTACTTGAGTACAAATTCCCAGGCCCAGTGCTTCCTGGAATTCATCAACTTAAATGCCCTGGATCAGCTGGTAAACTCCCCTACCAGAGGTGAAAACATATTGGACCTGGTCATCACCAACATGGGCAAGAGGTGTTCCACATCAGAGGTCAACCCGTCACTGGTTAGATCAGACCATAAGTTAATCACTCTGGAAGTCCACACCCCACCACCACCCCCAAGTAAGGAAACCATAGTAAAAAACTTTTCTAAAGCAAATTCCACCTTACTTAAGACAGAGGTGGTAAGTTTCACAACCCCCACACTAAAGGATAATGCTGCCCAAGATGCAGAAACCTTTACAAATGCACTCTATGAGCACCTACAAGGATGCATGGATTGTGCCATCCCTAGCAAAACCAAGACTCACTCCTCTAAAAGAAGGAAACCAGTCTGGTGGACCCCTGCAATAAACAGGCTATACAATAGAAGGAAGAAACTAGTTCAGAAAAAAAGCAAATCCCAAGAAGAAAAAACATCCCTGATCAATATCAGTAAGGAACTGAGGTCCCTCATGAAATCATCCAAGGCTAACTTCAAAAGAAAAATAGCCAAGGATTCAAAAGATAACCACAAAGCCTTTTTTAGCTATGTTAAGAATCTAAGTGGCAACTCACAGATATGCACTGAACTAGTGCAAAATAGCACAAAATATACTGAACCTACTGATATTGCCAACATCCTGGCAGATAGATTCAGTGCAAACTTCTCCCCCCTCTCACCTCCAAAAGGGCCCACAACAATACTGGAAAAGTGTAGTGTCCCAAAAATCACAGACGCACAGGTGAAAACAGCCCTTTCAAAAGCCAAAAACACAGCATCAATGGGACCAGATGGTGTCCCAAGCTGCGTCTTGCATGAACTACAAACGAACTAACCCCCCACCTAAACACGCTGTTCAACCTCAGCCTCTCCACAGGCTATGTGCCAATAGAATGGTGCACAGCGACTGTTATTCCTCTCCACAAAGGAGGGGCCACAACTGACCCTGGTAACTATCACCACATAAGCCTGACTAGCTTGGTCTGCAAGGCTATGGAGCGCATCATCATCATCATCATGAAACTCATTAACAAAGACATTGGAAACCTCCAAACACTTGACCCGACCCAGTTAGGCTTTGTTAAGGGCAGATCATGCCTACTAAATCTGGTTGACTTCTTCGAGACAGTCACCAAGGCCATAGATGCGGGAAAGGTGGTTCACACAGCCTACCTTGACCTCGCCAAGGCTTTTGACACCATTCCCCACTCTGGTATTACAGAAAAACTCACCAGCCTGAACATAAACCTGGCTTACAGACAGAACTCACACAGTAAGAATAGCGGGCTCCAGGTCCGACTCTAATCCAGTCACAAGTGGTGTTCCGCAAGGCTCGGTCCTGGGACCCCTACTGTTCGGCATAGACTTCTCAGAAGTACAGGCAAACACAGGAGGACTATGGCTAACCAAGTTCGCTAATGACTGCAAACTGTGATCCATAATTGACTCTCCGGCTAACACAGACATCCTCCAAAAGGGCCTTACTGAGATGGACACCTGGTGTCAAAGTCATAGCGTCAAGCTAAATGCCAAAAAATGCATAGTCATCCCATTTGGGAAAAACAAAACACCCATGAATTACCACATAGCTGGCAGCCCCCTTAATGCAGAAGAAGTAATAAGAGATCTGGGGACCCAGGTAGATAGTAATCTCTCCTTTGACAATCATATTGTCAGAGCAGTTAGGAAATCCTTCCATGTGGCCCATCTAATTACTAAAGGGGTCGCATCTAGAAATTAAGAGGTTATAGTGCCCCTCTACATTGTCACTCATTAGACCCATCATTGAGTACAATGCCCCATTTGGGATGTACCTCACAAGACACTTCCAACAGCTGGAAAGACCACAAAAGTACCTCACCAAGAGGATTACTGGCCTCAAACATATGTCCTATGCAGCCTGACTGAAAAAAACTCCGGCTGTACTCAGTGGCATATTGCTTACTCAGAGGTGAACTCTGCCTGACTTACAAAGCCATGTCCAACTCAGAATTGATGGACATGCTCCACCTAAAGAAATCCAAGTCACTGCGAGCCACGCGCTCTAGTGAGCTAAACCTTGCCACAACAATAAATAGAACATGCTGGAGGGATAGATTCCTGTCACAGAGACTCCCAATGCTTTGGAACAAAATTCCAAATTACACCAGGCAGAGTCCCTCACTAACACTCTTGAAGAGAAACCTTGACGAGTGGATGGGTAACAGAAAATACACCCCTGGGATCACTTCATTGGCTCTGCTTGACAGAGGCTCAGTTAATTAATCAATGGGGTGGCAAAAGCTGACACACTCTGGTTAGGCTTATAAATGCCCGCAGGCAGATAGCCTAGTACCTACCTATGAACCTATTTGTTAATATAGATCATAAAGATGAAGCGCTTAAACATAGCCATGAGTTAGTAAGAAGTTCTTTCAAAGAGGAATAGATCTAGCTCTGATTAAATTTGGGGTAGACTTCCATAGTTTAGATACGCAGTGTGAGTATAAACTTTCCATATACTTTTTTGCAGCTTATATATTTTAAACAGATTTTTGTCTTGGGAGTGCAGAGAGCGATTTGGGAGACAGTGATGAAGTGCTGAGGAGATAAAAGGCAGGTAGAGAGGTTATTTAGTATTTTAGGGGTTAGAAGAAGTTGTGTGTGGGCTAGTTTGGTGTGGGAGTTCTAATCAGCTGAGAGCATGTGTTGAAGAGCAATGACGGGTTTTATGTGGCAGGTTAGCTACAAATTAAAGCTGTCTTATTACAGCATCGCTCGGTGAGCCATAGAGAAGAGAGGGTAAAAGATAAGTGTTGCTAGGGTGATTCTACTAGAGGGAGTAAGGATTTTTTTTTTTGCTCTTTGTAGTAGACCTAGCTTTTGATGAGTTATTTTTATACAATTTTGTATGAAGATCAAACTCCAAGCAATGTGGTATGGGTAACTGCTTTAATAGTTGTATTGTTTAAAGAGGTGATGTGAAAGTTACTTTTACCATTGACATGGAAATTTGGAAAAATGGTAGTTTAGTCTTTTTGGGATTAAGTAAAACTTGGTTTTGATGTACCCACAGTTCAGCTGAGTAGAAGGCATTTCATGTCATGGATTGTAGTTGTAGTGGGCTGTCAGAGTTGAGTCATTCGCATACTGAATAAGGCAAGCTTGCTGGGAGGCAGTATATAGATTATTGATGAAAATATTAAAGAGCAGTTGAGTGACAATATCAAGCCTTGAGGATACTTGTGTTAACTAGGGGAAAAGAATAGAAAGAAGAGAGCCATTTAACAGATTGATATCTTTTAGACAGCTAGTTAGAGAACTATAGGAGAGTTGGCTTGTAAAAGCCCCGAGAGGACATTTGAGTCATAAGTTTCTCACGTAACACTGTGTCAGAGGCTTTTGAGAGCTCTAGAAAAACAGAAGAGATAAACTTTTCTTGGTCTGTAGTCTTAATGATGTCGGAAACATTGAGGAGAGCTGTAGTGGTGCTATGGTCTGGTCAGAAACCATGCTGTGTTGGGGTTAGGTGATCATTTTGCAAGAGGTGCTGCAGGAGTTGCTTATGAATAAACTTTTACAGGATCTTAGAAAGGGGAAACAAGATGGCAATTGGCCTAAAGTTAGAAATTTTAGAGGATTTACCTCCTTTATGGAGGGGAATAATGAATCATTTTTTTCCATAGGGTAGGGACATGAGAGTCTTGAATATATCTTTTAATGACAAATGAGACTGGGTATACTATAGAGTCTGCAGCAAGCTTAAGGTACTCAGCAGGGAGATTATCAGCAGAAGGAGAACAGGGTTTAAGTTTCTGTAGTAGCTGTTTAGCATGTGATGCGGAGACAGGTTGGAGACTGAAAGCATGGATGTCAGGACTAGTAGAGTTCTGAGGTATATTAAATGGTCAGGAAAAGCTGGAGGTAAGATAGGTTGTAATGTCGATGAAGGAAATGTTAAATTTGGTAGCTGTTTCAAAGAGGGATAAGTCTGGATAGGGGGTTGGTGAGGAAGGAAAGCCAGGTTAATTTTTTTTCTTAATTGAGCTCTAGAATTTATTTTGATTTTTTTATGATTTTCTTGTGGGTCAGTGTAATATTTTTTGTCTAGGTGAATTTTTTTTGGTGAGGTTGTTGAACTCCTTCTGTAATGTAAGGTTTGAGGGGTTTTATCTTTGTTCCATTGTTTCTATGCTTTTTCACATTTTTGTATGATGATTCTTGTAGAATGAGACAGCTAGGGAGTTTGAGTATTTTTTTACCCTTTTATTTCTAGCAGGGGTAAGGATATAAAGTATTTGTGAATATATTGTTGAATTTCCAATAAAACATAAAACTAGTAGAGACCAGGCTTCCAGTTTCTAAAAAGCAGGTTTAATTCTGTCAGACTGACACACACACACACACACACACACACACACACACACACACACACACACACATACAAGCACTTTCACAATTAGCTTCTTCAGGTGAATAAAGTGCAGTTAGAAAAGTACCCTTTATATAACAAGTAATTAAGGTCACATGACTGATAATAATTAATAAATCTTAAAGCAACCTTATTTCATAGAATATATAATACACTCCATATATATAATATGACAATAAACAAACAAATTCATAGAAGGCATATTCAATTAAATACATAGATGCAACACATACAATATGTATCTATAATAAAAATATTCTTAAAACTCATTTCCTTAGAGGTCGTGCCTTAAGTAAAGGTCTGATAGGAACATGGTCATTAAGACCATGTCCCATATCTGTCCTAAGTTTTATAATCCACTCATCTTCGAGTGTCTCAGTTCTTGTTCTAATGTCACCACCTCTCATGTTTACAAAACATCTACCTAATGCTAAAAACTTAAAATTGTGCTGTGGGTCAGTCTCTTTTACATGTTTAGCCAGAGCATTATGTACACTCTGTTTCTTGATGTGATATAAATGCTCTCTAATCCTAAATTTAAATTGCCTATCAGTCTTCCCTACATAAAATTTACAACAGACTTGGCAAATGGCTAAGTACACTAAATGTAGGCTATCACAAGTGGCAGATGTCCTAAAATAAAATATTTCTCATGTATCTGGATGCACAAATCTAGTCTCTTCTAGAATATATCTACAATATTGACAATTCCTACAAGCCTTCGTCCCTTCCATGTATTGTACTTTATTAACATCTCTCGTAGTGCATAACCTTTTTAAAGATTTCTTATTTTTAAAGGTGAACTGTGGTTTAGTGTCCAAATATCTGCTAACCTGTTCATCCATCATTAAAATGTCCCAATATCTATTAAATATGTCTGTATATGCTCGAATATTCCTAGAATAACTAAGACACATCCTTAATTTCTGGGGAACTAGCCTCCTAGTTTCTTGTTCACTATTCATATGGTGAACATGTTCTGAGAAAAAAGGATGTTAAGTTGTCTATCTCGCCTTCATTCTTGCTGGTTGGGTTCGGAGCCGAGACTCGGCCATCTACTAAAGCTCGAGAGCTATTTACTGGCTTGAGGCCTCCACTTATCCCACAATACTTGGCGCTAGATACCCAGATCTCATTTGCCACTTCAGCTACGAGGTTGCGCTTTTACTGGCTCAGGTCGTATTAATCCTTTTTTGTATTACTAGCTAATATTTACCTTGTATTTTCCTTAGATATAGATTGTCTTTCCCTTGTAGTATAGTTAGACTGTGTATCCCCTAGTTTGTCCCACTAAGGAAACTCATTTTCTGTTAGAGAGTTTCTACCCCTTCCCCTTGTTTCTCTCTGTTAGTGGCTAACCCTACCCTTGTTGTACCTATAGGAGTAGTGTTTAGCCTTGTAGTATTTGTATATTTTTTTTATTATGGATAGTTGTTATTAAGTGTGTGTGATAGTTTTTTGTGGTTATTATTGTTAGCTTAACTAGTGCGGGTGTGTGAGTGTTTCTGTGTGCCTTGTTTAAGCATTAGTTTCATTTTTCTCTCTTTAGTATCCCCGGGCCGGTATGTCCAAGGATACTAAAGTTTCAGGCATCAAGAAGTGTGACTCGTGCTGTCAGAAGATGTCTCTGACAGACGGTCACACTTCTTGTGTATATTGCTTGGGTTCTCTACACGTGCAGGACTCCTGCTCGGTCTGTCATGCCTTCAGCCCGAGAGTCCTGCAGGAGCATAGGAACAAGCTTATTTTGAGAGGCTTACTTAAGCCAGAGGGATCCCCGGCGAAGCCTCAGTCAGGGAAATCCTCAAAGCCCGCCAAGCCATTGGCTCCCAGTTCGGAGCCGTCGCCGGACGGAGCATCTGCCTCCTCTTCGGCTCCGGCTGGAACCGACATCCCTAAACCTCAATCGGCTCTGACTTTAGTGTTGGAACCGTCATTGGGCCGAAAACGTTCTAGGTCCCCTTCCCTAGAATCGGTTCATTCGGCTCCGAGGTCACCGTTGCTTCAGTCGGAACGAAGCCATAGGTCCCACTCCTCTCGGTCCTCCAGGTTATCCAATCATGACTTGGAGAGGGTGGTCAGTAGACTCCTTAAATCGCAGGCCCTGGCCAATATGTTAACCAGCCCTTCTCAACAGACTGTGGCTGTCCCGGTGTCTTCAGCAGTTCCTCCTCTGACTCCTATTTTGTGTTCGGAGCCGGAGCTGGTTGGGGCTCGAATCTTGGAAACGTCGGAGCCAATACCACATCTTTTGGCTCCTTCGTCGGCTCCAATCTCTTCATTGGTTCCTTCCTTGGAGGGATCACGGCGCTGGGACTCCCTCGTCGGCTCCGAGGGGGTGAGTGGCATCGGACCCTTGTCTGACCCCGTTCTCCCTCTCGGGGCTTCGGCGCAGGTGAGCTCAGCCCCGACATCGGCCTCGGAGCCGTCCCTCTCGGTGCTGGGAGGGGTTCATGTCTCTTCGGAGTGGGGACCTCTGCTCTGCCTGATAGGGGTGCCTTCGAGGTCATGAGGAGCGTGCTGACTCCTGAGTCGGCTCCTCGATCGGCCCCTTTGGCTCCTCCCCCCATGGTGCCTGCATTGGTCTCTGTCCACCCTCCTGATCCCAAGCGTGGAGAACAGATGCTCCAGGTTGCGTATCTTCCTCTTCCGAGGCCTCCCCTGATCATTCAGAGGAGCCCCCTCGAAAGAGAAAATGTAAGAGGAAACATGTTGACTCCCCCGAGTCAGTCATGTCTGATATCGACTTGGAGGATTCGGAAGGGTCCTCAAGATCCCCCTCTGAGGATGTCTCTTTTTCAGACATCCTAGAGATCCTTAAGCAGAGGGGGAACTGGACTGCCCTTAACCCTTCCGAGGACGAGTCGGTATACCTGGACGCGTTTGGTTCTTGCCCTTCCACCTCCTGGGTGTCTCCACCCTTCGACCCACTCATGGAAGTAGTGGCTCGAAGGGCTTGGTCAGCCCCAGTCACAGTGGAACCAACTCCCCGCAGGTCAACTAAGTTCATTACAGCCCCACCCAACAAACAATTTTTGACAAAAGGTGTCCCCGTTGATGCCATGGTGGTGGCAGCAGCCACTAAGAAGGAGTTGGCTGACCCTTCGGTGCCTGTCCATCCACCTAATAAAGAGTCTAGGACAATGGACAGGTACGGGAAGCGGATGTTTTCTTCAGCGACCTTTTCCATGCGGTCGCTGAATTATCTGGCCATTTCACCCACCTTCAAAGGGATCTTCTCAAGGAACTGGGTGATACCCTTCAGGATCCATCAGCTGCAGGGGCTCAGGATAAGATTAACTCCCAGATGGCGACCCTTAACTCTATCGTCAACTCCTCCATGCGGCTCATTTCTTATGCAGCCGATGGGGCGAGTAGGGCTTTGAGAAGACATGCCTGGATGCGGTTATGTAACTTTGCTGACCCCTTTAAGGCATCCTTCACCAATACTCCCTTCGATGGTTCGGCTCTGTTTGGACCACAGGTGAAGGATACCCTTACCAGATGTGAGCAGGAAGGCAAGACTCTCTCTGCCATGGGAGTCCGTTTTTCTACTCCCTCTAGACCATACCCTAAGGGTCAGAAGAGTGGGAAAATGTGATTTCGGAAACCCCAGGGAGTCGTGCCTGAAACACGTGGCGAGTTTCCCTCCAGGGGCAGGGGAGGGAACAATAATAGATGCCGCCCGAGGGGCAGAGGGGGTTCGCAAAATCAGGGTAGCAGAGAATCTTTCTCTGACAAACCCTTTCAGCACCCCTGAGGGGCTGCCCGACTGTCCACCTTCGGAGGCAGTTGGGGGAAGATTGTCACTGTACCCAGAAGCCTGGCATCTCCTCACACAAGACAAATGGGTACGGTCCATCATATCCGAGGGTTACAAAATTCCCTTTGTCCACACCCCTGTACAAACAACCAAGTCCCTTCCAGATGTTCCACCCAGTCTAAGGGAACAAGCAGTGTTAGAAATTTCAAAACTGCTAGAAAAAAGGGCCATCTAGCCAGTCCCAGCAGACCAGCAAGGATCCGGAATTTACTCCAAGTTCTTTTTGGTACCAAAAAAGACAGGGGACTGGAGACCCATTTTGGATCTCAGCAGGTTAAACAAATCTGTTCAAAGAAAGAAGTTCCGGATGGTCACGCTTCAGTCCATTCTACCCTTTTTGGGTCAGGCCAATTGGATGTGCTCCATAGACCTTCAGGATGCGTACTACCATATCAAAATGGACAGGCACTCCAGAAGGTTTCTCCACTTCCGGCTGGGAGCCAGTTACTATCAATTCAGAGCCCTGCCCTTTGGTCTCACCACAGCCCCCAGGGTGTTCATCAAATGCATGGCAGTGGTTACGGCTCACCTGATATGGCGAGGATTCCAGGTGTTTCCATATCTAGATGACTGGCTCCTTACTGCTTCCACCAGGCATCAGCTACTGCGAGCCAGGGATTATACCATCCAAACTTGCTCTGAGCTAGGTATCTCAATAAATTTCAAAAAGTCTGCATTGTCGCCTTGTCAGTCTATAACCTTTATAGGCGCAAGATTAATTACAAAAGAGCTGTCTGCAAAACTTCCTCTAGACAGAGTGTCAGACATTCGCCGACATGTGCAGGTCTTACTACAGTGCAAGAGGATTCAGACCAGATTTGTACTAAAAACTTTGGGTCTCATGGCAGCAGCAATCATACTAGTTCCCCTGGCTCATTTTCACATGCGGATTCTTCAGTGGATGCTCTTTACCCAATGGTCTTTTCAACAACTTCCGATGTCTCACAACATAATAATCACTCAATCATGCAAAGACCACCTGGCTTGGTGGATGGTCTCCCCTCTAGTACTCCAGGGCAGACCATTTGTTCTTCCTCCTCCTGTTGCCACGGTTACCACGGATGCCTCCCTGATCGGGTGGGGGGGGGGCATTTTCAGGGCAGGACTGTCCAGGGTACTTGGCAACCTCTAGAGTACCACCTGCACATAAACGTCTTGGAGATTAGAGCGGTACTTTTAGCGTTGCAGGCTCTTCAGGACTCTCTACCCACCGGGACTATTGCAATTCAAACAGACAATATGTCTGTAGTGTGGTACATCAACAAGCAGGGTGGAACCAAGTCCTATCCCTTATGTCGAGAAGCACTCAGACTCTGGCAGTGGGCGATCTCCTCTCAACGGTTTCTGATAGCAACGCACATCCCCGGGAAGTCCAACATCATAGCGGACAGGCTAAGCAGAGCCTATTCTCATGCCTCACGAGTGGTCTCTCAATCAGTCAGTAGTGGACAAAATTTTCCGCAGATGGGATCAACCTTGCTGCGACCTTTCCGCAACTCCTCTCAACAGCAAGTGCGACGATTTCTTCACTCTCTTCCCCCTCCCCGGCCACTCCCCCAGAGACGCTCTAGTTCACGATTGGCCCCGGGGTCTTCTGTATGCATTTCCACCTTTTCCCCTAATTCCCAAACTAATTCAGAAGGTGACCGCATTGGGATCCAGGATGATCCTCATTGCCCCTTACTGGTCTCGACAAATTTGGTTCCCATTCCTGCATCGTTATCTGCTGGAGCAGCCTTGGAATCTGGACCCAGTGCCAGACCTCTTGGTCCATCAGTCAGGCGGGCTGCACCAATCCCTTCAGTCTCTCAACCTTACAGCTTGGTTGCTCCACTTCCAACCTTAGCCAGGCTTCCACATATTTCTTAGCCGGTGCGTGAAATCATCCTTTCTTTGCACAAATCTAACACCAGGAAGACTTATGTTAGTAAGTGGAAACGTTTCTCTTTCTGGGCAGAGGCTAGGAATATAGACCCCTTTACAGCCCCTGTCCATCACGTTCTAGATTTTTTAGCAGAACTTTTTCAAGCTGGTTCCTCATCTGCCACCATTAGGGTCCAATTAGCTGCTATCGCAAATTTCCATGCTGGCCTGTCAGAAACCAGCATCATGCCCCACAAACTTTGCAAGGCCTTTCTTAAAGGGACTATTTTGCTTAGGCCCCCCGGTCAGAGATCCCTCGCCTCCGTGGGATTTAAACTTGATATTAGCTTCCTTGATTCTCCCTCCTTTTGAACCTGTGGCTTCTTGTTCCTTAAAATTACTCTCCTGGAAGACTCTCTTTTTAGTAGACATCACCTCAGCTAGGAGAGTTTCAGAACTTCAAGCCCTCTGTATTTGTCCTCCTTACCTTGTGTTTCACAAGGATAGAGTTTCACTCAGGACTAATCCTTCTTTTCTGCTCAAGATACCTTCTGAAACAAACCTGAATCAGGCTATTGAGCTACCTGTCTTTTTTCCTAACTATTCAAACAAAGCTGAACAAAAGTTACACCAATTGGACGTTCATAGGCAATTACATTTTTATTTGGATAGGACTAAGCATACAAGAAAATCAGACCAACTCTTCCTGTCCTATGCTGAGGGCAAACAGGGCCTGCCAGTTTCTAAAGTAACCTTATCCAGGTGGTTGTCTTCTATTATTACTTTGATTTATCAGCTGAGACATAAAGAACTCCCTACTAAACCTAAAGGTCATTCCACCAGAGCGTTAGCTACTTCAGTAGCTTTTCAAGCTAGACTACCAATGGAATCTATTTGTGCTGCAGCCACATGGGCCACTCCTCACACCTTCATTTCACATTATAAGTTGGATATGGCCTCTAGGAGTAGAGCTGATTTTGGTTCCACTGTGCTCAAAAGTCTGTTCCGATGAGCCACCCAGGACTAAGGTGCTAGGGACGCTGTCCCAACCAGCAAGAATGAAGGCGAGATAGACAACTTAACATTAAGAAGTTATGTACCTACCATAACGTTCCATGTTAGTTGTCTTCTCGCCTTCTTTCTTGCATCCCACCCTCCATCCCCCTAGCCTGGACAGAACGAAAAGAGTCCCTTTTTGAGGCCTTCTTCCTCTGGCTGAGTCTTATCTGGGTTACGTCCTCCTCTGTTTTAGTACTGTAGGTAAATCTTGTAGTTTGGACAGGTGTCCTTAAAATTTTTTCTATGGTGTTAGCTCTGCCAAACGAGATCTGGGTATCTAGCGCCAAGCACTGTGGGATAAGGGGAGGCCTTGAGCCAGTAAATAGCTCTCGAGCTTTAGTAGATGGCCGAGTTGGAGCCGAGGATCGGCTCTGAACCCAAACAGCAAGAAAGAAGGCGAGAAGAAGACAACTAACATGGAACATTATGGTAGGTACATAACTTCTTATTTAGCCTTATCTCCTCTAAGTCTAGCTACCTGATTTATGTTAGTTTTTACAAATTCAGTATCACATTCTCTCTGTATGAACTCTTCTTCTTCTACTTTGCCCATCTGTCTTCTAAATTCTTCATCCTGTACATTAAGTCTGGATAATCTATATGTCTGGTTTTGCACGACATTTCTAAATATAAAATTAGGGTGCATGCTTTCTCTGCTGAGCATGCTGTTAACATAACATTCTTTTCTATAAAGTTGAGTACATAGCCTAGAGTTCCGAGCCCTAAAAATTGAGACATCTAGGAAATCGATATCTGTGTAGGACCAATTCATAGTAAACCTCAGATGAGGAGTGGTGTGATCAATAAAATGAAGAAATTCCTTCAGTAAATCAACTGACCCCCTCCAAATGAGGAAGAGGTCATCCACAAATCTACGAAAGAACACTATGTTATAACTGTATGGACCTTGAACTAAATGATTAGCTTCCCATTCTGCCAAAACTGCATTTGCATAGGTGTTAGCACATGAGGTGCCCATGGCTACCCCATTGTGTTGCCAGTAGATCTGTTTGCTAAATAGAAATACATTATTCTCTAATACTAGATTAAGTAAAATCTGAATCATTCCCACTTTATTAACATCTAAGCCCAAGGCTTCTAATTGTCTGGTAATGCTTTCAATACCTGTTCCATTTGGTATCACCGTGAAAAGTGATACCACATCAAGGGTAACTAATAAATACTCTGGAGGAATAAGGCCTCCTTTAGTCTCTTGGTACAGGTCCTTTAGAAATTGCTCTGTATCTTTTAGAATGTACTTAGAGCTGTCTATAAGACAGTGTAGACTCTTTTCTAAGTAGATGGATATGGATTCCATACACCAATTCCTACCTGCAACTATAGGTCTCATAGGTGGCTTAACAAAACTTTTATGAAGTTTAGGAAGTTCTTGGATGATAGGTACTGTGGGATGCTTCATGTTAAAATATTTAAATAGTTCATCTATTTTCTGTGTTCTCTTCAACTCATATAATTAATTTTCTATTTTCTTGATCATTTTGTTAACATCATATTGAGTAATACTACTGTAGAAATTACTATCATTCAACATATTGATCATACTTGCATCATAGTCGAACTTATTCATAACCACAATCTGTCCTCCTTTGTCTGCTGGTCTGATCATAATTTCAGAATTTTTTTTGTAAATCATGTAACACTTGGTATTCACTTTTAGTTAAATTATACCTATTACTTGAATATTTCCTTTCCTTATGTGAGTAGTGCACTCTATATGACTCATCTATACACATTTTTTCAAATGCATGCACCAAAGGATTTAATATTGGAACAAATAAGCTAGTTTTTTTTAAAATGCATTGAACTTACTATGCATATTCAAATCATCATTAAACATGATTTTTAACATTAAGTTTCTTGTAAACTGTTTAATGTCCAACACAACATCCGTAATATCAGAGTCTGAGGTGGGAATAAAAGATAGTCCCTTGTTTAGCACATTAAATTCATTAGCTGCTAAAACATGTGATGATAGATTAACAACTAGTTCTTTACCTTCATAAAAGCCTTTTTTATGGTGTAAGGACTCACCATACCCGCCTCATGCTTCCTCTTCCCTCTGGTGACGCTCCTTCCTCTCTGAGAGTCCCTGTACTGCACTCCCCCTCCTCAGCTCATCGACCTCTGCCACGTGGGAAGTGGGAAAGTCAGAGTAGGCAATCCAGGTGCGGGTCGAAAAGGTGATGGTTCTGTGGAACTTCCATTACTTGAAGAATAAACTGAAACAACAGCTTCATCTTCTGTTCTGTGTACCTCGGCTGTGGTAAAGAAAGTCTTCCTTCTAGCTTCAAGCTGCACAGTATTCTCAGACGTAGATGACATCATCACGTCGCTCTGTATTCGTCTGGTCACTTCTTCTTGATCTCGAGCGGCTCCCTGATTTGATGATCCATCGGCCTTCACCTCATCATTGGTTCTGGCATCCTCCTCTTGCAACTGACTGAAATGAGCATTAGTAATAGGTGGAATCGGGTCACGTGGCCAGGTGAACACATTGCCACACCGGAAATCTTGACGATCCCTTTGTAGTTTTTTCAGTTTAATCTGGATAAGTTTTCTTGCATATGACTGTGCATTATCAATAATTTCAGTCAAATGTTGTTGCAACATATCAGCTCCATATTTTTCACTTAAGATGTTAAACTTATTTCTAATAATATTCGTCATTGTTTATGCTTCCCTAGTTGCTGATTGTATTAGCAACCTAAGGTAGCTTATACTCATAGGTAAATTCAGTTTCTGCCATTCAGTGAGCAGGGTCTCATCACAGTTAATTTGGGCGGGTATTTTCAATATTCTAAGCCCTCTTGAGACAATATTCTCTCATACACATATTTCTAGATGGAATTTTTCATACTGCGACCTTTTAAGTTTAAAAAGATCTTTCTCTAATGAGAGTACTTCAGTTTTGAGCATTAGAAAATCAACATTTGGTAAGTCGGTCGTCTCTTCATATAGGACACTGTTTATTAAAGGGTTAGCGTTCTCACTTACCCTAGATATAAAATGTTCCACAGTAAAGTCTATACAGGCTGGTTTCCCAAAAGGATTGTACTCCAGTTCTATTAATTCAATTTCGGTAGCCATACTCCTGAATTCATTGGTATAAATAATAAGAAATATAGCAGCAAGTAAACACAAACCAACAGTATCCAGGGATCTCCACTATGTAGCAAATAAATCCAAGAAGTTCCAATAAAACATAAAACTAGTAGAAACCAGGCTTCCAATTTCTAAAAAGCAGGTTTAATTCTGTCAGACTGACACACACAAGCACTTTCACAATTAGCTTCTTCAGGTGAATAAAGTGCAGTTAGAAAAGTACCCTTTATATAACAATTAATTAAGGTCACATGACTGATAATAATTAATTAATCTTAAAGCAACATTCTTATTTCATAGACTATATAATACACTCCATATACATAATATGACAATAAACAAACAAATTCATAGAAGGCATATTCAATTAAATACATAGATGCAACACATACAATATGTATCTATAATAAAAATATACTTAAAACCCATTTTCTTAGAGATCATGCCTACAGTAAAGGTCTGGTCTGATAGGAACATGGTCATTAAGACCATGTCCCATATCTGCCCTAAGTCTGATAATCCACTCAGCTTCGAGTGTCTCAGTTCTTGTTCTAATGTTGGAACTTCTTGGATTTATTTGCTACATAGTGGAGATTCCTGGATACTGTTGGTTTGTGTTTACTTGCTGCTATATTGTTGAATTTGTTGACAGCTTTATCTAGAGGCAGGGCTTTGAGTGGAGACCAGTTGATGGATTTTAGAAGATTATTGCATGTATCAGGATGAAAGAAAGATTTTGGGTAGTTTTGTATTGATGTTTTTTTAGCTGGTGGTTGATTTCTCCATTGGTGAATTTAGGGTGATGGCCACTGAGGGAATTAGGCAGTACCCCTGAGATAGCATACTTGCTGGGGTCAGAGACAAGTATCCAGTCAAGGATAGAATTTTTATGATTCACATTGTTGAATTGGGGAAGAGATCATCTGTCTGAACCCATACATATTAAGACTAGTAAATGGGGTGTTAAATGTCACAGATAACCATTCATTGTTAACGTTGCATAAGGTAATGGTTTCAATAGTAATATTTTATTTATCCAGCAAATAATTTCTTCTAAAAAGCTAATATTACCTGGTAGTATGTAGAGGGCTACTATACAAAGCTTCTTATGTTTATTACCATTGAGAAGAGGGATAAGAAGTTCTGCATTTTGGAAGGTTGGTATGTTAGTTTTGAGGGTGAGAAACTTAGTTATATAGAATTGCAATGCCTCCCAATTTTTGTTTAGTCTGTCATATTGAGTTATATTGTAGCCAGGATACAGAATTTCAGAATATTTTATATGAGGTTTTAGCCATGCTTTGATAATGACAGTAATATGCTTGTAGGTCTGTAACTTTTTTAGAATGCTATGAATGTTAATGAAAGTAAGAAAAAGGTTTGTGGATGTTGTGTAGGAGTTAGGGGCAGAGGATGGCAGAATGGATGAGGCTGACGGGCTGGGGCTGGAATGGTTGCCACCACAAAGAGTGATTTTAGAGATGAAAGGATTAGGATTAGTTAATTTTTTATAAAGTATATGAATCTATTCCAGATTTTGTCAACATGAACTGAATGCTTAGATGTTTTGTGCATGAAAAGGTGAATGGGTTAAACCATTAAATACATTTGAGGAAATAGATATGAAAGAGGGTTTAGTCTGAGTATAGATAAGGTGGCTGGTAGTGTGTGAGTGCAAATAATCTGTGAGAGTACCATGGTAGGTAGTAAGGGGACATAAAATGAATAACAGAAACATGAAGATGCAAAAGGATAACATGGTAGATGGAGTGGATTATGGAGTAGTTAAGAGGAGATTATAGTTGGATGAAAAGAAAAAGATGTTAAAGGAGAAGTGAAGAAGAGGAGGGGAAAATACAGCAAAAATGGATTGTTGGGGATTCCAGGCAGGGTGGCCTCTTATTATGGGAATGGAGAAAGGTTAAGATTTTAATAGCATATAGTACATTAGAGAAATGTAGAATATACAGTAATGAGGTCAGGTGAAATTTTAAATTAAAGGAAGTATTAGGAGAAAGATTAAGTGGGCGATGTATATAATAAAAGTTTCATGGGTATTATGTTTTCTGCCAGTATTATAAAGGGAGGGTAAAAAAGACTTGCTAAAGAGAAAGATGTGAATATTGTACAAGGGGAAAAGGAGAACAAAAGTATAAATTGTAAATGTGTAACAATAGAAAATAGTAAATTAAGTGAGGAAGTAGAGTAAAATAGATGCGCAAGGTGACATACATACATGATCATGGTGCTGTCTCAGAAAAGAGGGGGTTGTGCTCTTCAGGTACAGGGGGAGCTGCCTTAGTGGAGGAGTACCTTGGGGTCTTTCTCATAACTGATGCAGTGTGGGAGGACTCTTGAGTAGCCCAAGACAGTGGCCACAGATTTAGAAATAGTGCAGCAAAGGTGAATCAGTCTGTAGTGAACTCTCCATGTCTGGAACGATTGCCCTCCAGCTTAAATGTGTTCTGCTAAATGGGGGTCACAGCCCAGGAAAAGCCATATCATGTAACTATTTCATTATAAGATATCTGCATCCTCTCTCTAGGGATCTTAATAGATTGGAAAATGTTCTAAGTCACTGACTGAAACAATTGCCCTAGAAAGCTTTTCTAAACATTGTGCAACCATTTGAAAAAAAAAAAAAAACTTTCCACAAGCAGCAGTATAACTGGTGAAAATACAAAACTTTGGGTAAGGTAGAGAAATGGGCCATATTTATAGAGCCAAGAAACATTACAACCAAAACAGCAAATCGTATCAAAGTTATTCTAAAGCAAAGTAAAGATCTCTAATAATTCTAATGCATTCTGGAAAAGCTTAACCTTTATTGCTAGTAAGTCTGGTCACCCTCCTGTCCTCCTCCATCTTCTTCATACTTTCTGAAAATAATAGTAATAATAATTATAATATAACTCAAGGTTGTTTTCATCATTTGGTGATTTGTCCTTAACTGATAAAGAGGTTCATGGCTTTGTGGTATAAATCTTAACAATCGTGTATCTGGGGATTAGCAATTGAGCAGAAATGTTGAATATCTAGTGCAATGGTAGGAAATGAAGTCAAAATACATGGTATAACTTTCCAGTTTTATGAAGAAGAGCTTATTTCCGAAATCATTTGGACTGTGATGAATCAGGCTAGATTATCTGAGACTCAAAAGGACATGGCTCAATGAAACTCATGGAACCTATATAGTTTTGTTTTTTGTAGGTTTCAATCATTTTAGCTTCAATCTAAAATGATCACTGGTGTTAGAGTTGCTGTTTGAGGAGTTTGGTATTTCCTGGTGAAATCATATATATGAATATGTAGGCAACGGTTAAAATAAACTATTGCCAAATGGCAAAACATTGACCACACCTGGTCAAACATACAAAATCCTGGGTATACGTTAAAAACAAACAAAAAACACTTTCTTTTATTTTCTTAAAATTTTTGTATAAAAATGGTTGATTCATTATGGCTTATCATTCTGAAGAAGTTCCCAGGAATAAAGGAACGAAAGCGTGTAATTAATCATTATCTTGTGTCTTTGTGCCCCGTACGAGCATTCTGTTTTTTAAAAAGTTGTTACTTCGACTTTCTTTTATTTATTTATTTTTTGCATGGGTGACACCCCATTGCATCCCTCATGTGGGAGGCTGCTCCCACCACATCCTACTCCCATATGTGGGAGGCTGCCCCTCACACCTCCACTACATACACACACACACACACACACACATATATATATATATATATATATATATATATACACACAACTCCAAGGTTGCACAACAGTGGGTAAAATGATAAAAACCTTAAACCTGCTGTCAACATTCTTAAACAAGTTAATATTCAGTGACGTGAGAATCAGCAAAAAGAGTTTGATGATTTACAGAATGAATGAAAAAATAGTTGACAAAAAAGAACTAATGCCATATAGACAGATATATAGCTATAGAAATATCTGTTGCCATATATGCATGCGCACACACACAGAGTCTAGATTCAGCTTACTAACCCACAAGTATCATAAAACTAGAAATACAAATGCAGAATCTTGGCGAACTGCAAAGCGATTATTTGTTATATCTTTAAAGATTTCATTAGTTTCTCAATGTATCATCAAGGAAGACATCCTTCTTACTCCAGCATGTTTAAAAATAAAGTAGAATTAAGTCAAATCCATTAAAATATAATTACAAAATTTAAAAGCACCTTTCTTTGTTTTAAATAGGTCATAAATGGGAAAAAGAACATCTGACCATGCTTTCTGTATGCATTTACATTGTCAAAAGGTTCAGTTATTAGTTTATACTCAAAGTGACTTCCTCAGTGGCATGCACAGCTATTTTAACTACAAAAACTGCAACAAACAGTTGAATATGAAACTATGCTTATTCCAACATTAACCTATTTATATGTGAGTCTGTTCTCATTTTTGATGGAATGCATATGCTGATATATACATTTCAAAAGTTTTAATGTGTTATTAAAATAAAATGTCAAATAACCCATTCATTTGCCTGCATACAAAGCATTTTCTGTTTTACAGGTGCTTGATGGAAACTTACTCAAACTATCTCACTCTCCTAAACAGGATATTCATTGTGACTGTGCTTACATGAAAAGTAGCCATTGCCACCCCTTGTACCTAATGGATTATTCTCAAATTTCCTTCTAGCATCAACAGCCTTGAAATTCTAACATCTGTAAGAGCCAACTCCCATCTCTAAACAAACCAAGACCATGGGAGCAAAACATTTAACCTTTCTTCCATCAAGCATGCCAGTGCACAGAGCAGACAGTCTTAATATTTTTGTCAGTGGTGTATTCCATAATATACCCAAAGGCAGCACCATCATTGTTTCCTGTTTTGTTATTATTCAGTTCCTCTGGGCATTGCTGTTTATTGGTCAACTAAGTCATGCATTGCCCACTAAAAAAGTCAGTTTTAAGCAAAACCTTAGTGTGTCCTATAATTTGTTAGTGGGGTAGCCAAACCGTGTTATCCCCTTAAGCCACATGCCATGAAACTAAATGAAAATGAAGAAAAGCACTGTCTTGTGGTACTTAACATCAAGCTTTTCTGAATACTTCCATCACTTCACTTATCATATTAATTCATCAGGTTAAAACAAGTAAAGTTCTGGAAAAATATCTTAAGTGGACTATGTGATTAAAAAAGGCTGTGTAATCCTCTGTAAGAACGTTGATGACCATAACATAGGTTAAATAAGTAAAAAATATTACTGTTTAAAGCCAGGACTCTTTCAGAAGGTTATATGGCCACTGTTGTTTTTTAATTAATTTATGAGTATTGCCTGAAGGTTTTGAAAACAGCCTTGTCGCTTACTTGTGCTGATGTTTTGCTTAAGGAGTAATATTTTATCTATCTATCTATCTATCTATCTATCTATCTATCTATCTATCTATCTATCTATCCATTGTTGACCAGATATGTCCCATGAGTCTAGTAGACTGTTTTCAGGGGACACCTGAGGTCGGGTATTTATACTACTCAGGTAAATATGACCAGGGCATCGGAAAAGTTCCCCTTTTCTTTTTGATCGGTGCAGTGAGATCTTTTACATCCAGTTGAGCTACCACCATCTCAAGCAGATGGGGCCTGTGTTTAGCATCTTGTCTGAAGGATAGCACACCCAAGAGTGTAGCATCCCCCTTATGCTGCACTACTGTGTCGACAGTTGATCTACCTGGTGTAGGAAAAGAACCCACAGCCTTCTACACTAAAGATGAGTGTGCTACTTGTTGTACCGCTGACACTGTTTTTGTTTGCCCACGTAAGAGAAATTTAGTAACAATGTTTTTTCTGCTCCTTTCCCATTCTGAAGTCACTGAAGACAGGAAAAAAACAAACAATATTTTTTGTGAAAACAGAGTATTTATCTTGTGTCCGAGTAACAGTGACCTTAGGGTGCTTATACTGAGTAGAACGCAGTTCAGGGAAGGAGTGCAGCCCCTGCAATGAAGGCACTGGGAGGCTGTTGCCTTCTGCGAAGAGTACTTGTTTTGAACAAATGCCTAGTGTCCTAGTCTTCTGATTACTAGCTTGTTATTTCACTGTAGAATGTTTACAGTTTATTAGGAGACTCTGACCAAGTTTTATTTTTAATCCTTGTAAGCAATTTTGCAGTAAGCTTTTGAAGTAAGTTTTGCATATGGGAGAAATAAATGCATCTTTCCCTTTTCATGATAAAATTGCATGAGAACTGTAAGTTAGCATTTACTTTTTAAATAATGGAATCTAGTGTAGTTAAATGTATGCATTTTATATCGTAGCTGCAATGCTAGAAATGGAAATTTTCACCTTGTTAACCTAAATATTTGAGTATATTTATACTTTGTACAATGCATTGTGATTATGAGAATTTTCATTTTAAATATATTGGTTAAACATTTTTTGTATCCAGCCAAACCACTTCTAGAAGCTATATAAACATGTCAGGGAAAATTACTTGTCTGTGATGGGATCCCTGTAAAACAAAATACTTTTAAGGGGAAACATGTTTACCAGTGTTTCACATACCACAAAGGTAATTTCACTGTAGAGCGAGGAGTTCAGAATACTGCAGATCTTAAATCATTACCTAATGCACCAGTGGCAGAATGAAATAAATATTTGAACAGCTGTAAAATTATCAGAATCTTAGCTTTTGAAATGCAAATTCCCTGATCATGACCCTCAAATTGTTTTCATAAAGTCTTAACTCATTTAAGGTAGATAGATGTGGCATATCAAATTGTGCAGAAATGCTTCCGGTAATGCCTAAAAGACAGAAGTATTTAAAATGTTTACTGATTGCCTACAGTTTGTGCCTTCATTGAAGGTTGGGCATCGAGCTGGCACCTTGGCACCGTAAAAATCTACTGCCAATCATTAGTGGACTGTAGTTCCGCTGTGGCGACCCCTAACCGGAAAAGCCAAAAGAAGAAGAGCAACAACTGATTGTCTACAATTTAAAACAGACCTTTCCTGATTCTGAATCTATTGCATTTGAATTTCATACTAACTAGTTTTTTTTTCTTAGTTGTTGACAACATATGTTAAATGTAACAATAAAATCGTAATCAATCAGCCCACAATATAATGGATATTAGCTGCATATTCAGTTGATTTATTATTTTTAGAGTTTTTAGATCACTTTTTTTGTAGCCTCTACAGGGTCAGTGACTCAGGTGTCTTCAGTGAACAGTGACCCTGCGGGCTCTTCTTACTCCATCAGTGGAATTCTGGGAATCACTTCCTCTAACACTGATACCAGCAACAAACGCAAGCGGGACGAAGGTAAGTGAAAAAGCTACTGCATGGATTTGCAGTGATCTTATGTCCTTTATTAATGGCAAACTGTTTTGGGATGTAAAGTGTTTTATTTAACTATGCCACTATTTAGTGCGGCAACCCATTCATTGATGCTTGAATGCCATTTTGAGTAGAATTATGAATACATATAACATTTGACAGCACCAACTTGTTTCATTGTAATGCATATTATTTTGACTTTTTGATATATCGCTTGGCTTAGTTTGCCATAGATTATCATGTTGTTGAACATAACTGCAAATGACATTTGCTGTGTCTCTTAATTGTAATATAAACAAATTAAAAGTGAAATTGCAGTACCAGGCAATAGAAAAATCTAATTTGTAACAATATGTTGTTTTAATGGCTGTGGAAGCTAATAGATGTAGGAATGGCCTTCATGGAAACCTGTGCTAGAAGCAATGCATTGTAAGGAGACTTGCTGTTTGTATAGCTGATTTGGAGACGGTTTAAAATTTGACTATAATACTGTTTTCAGATGCATTTGTTTGATTCCATATTTGTAATGTGAAAGCATTACAGCTACTATATCAAAGTTTTATCTATGTACAAATATAATATAGACACATAATACACACATATTTGTGCACGCAAAATGCTGTTTGTTGGGAAAAGAACAATTTTGCCTCAGTTGTCCTAGTTATTTAGAAATTAAGCTTTTCCATGGTAAAAATGTGACTTTTGTGTCTCCTGTTGCTTGTACTACAGTAATCCTGCTGGAACAGTAGAGTTCATTCTGGCTAACTTTGACAAGCCCTACAATAATCCATTGATAGACCGTCATCTGTAGTGTAACATTCTCTGTTGCTCTCTAAAATTAAAGTTGAATTTACTTGTTGCAATGAAGGAAATAACGAACCTAGGAGTCATTACCAAAGAGTGAGACCCATAACTTGCTATGTTTTCATGCAGTAAAGGACCAAACTGTAGACCTGTAGGAATAAGCTTGTCTCTTCACTACAAGGTCATGGGCACATTCCAGCTCAGGAAGCTGTGTTGTGTTGAGCTGTTTAGATAAACAAGAAGTGGATACTGTTGTTAGGATGAAGTAGTAGTTACTAAATTCACCTTAGAGCCTGGTGGCCTTTAGAATGTAGCAGGCAGAGTATGACAAAGTTATTTTGTTTTTCTTGTATTCTCACGACATGGCAGCATAAAACTTTTTGATGCCTGTTTATGCATATTGACTAGGTAGACTGTTGTTTCATTTGAGAGCACTTTTTGACTAGGTACACGTAAGCCTCTATTGTTTCCAAGGGTGTAGCCAGGCATACACTTTGTACTCTACAGTGTACATTTTTCTGTCCATCACGAAGAAACTTAACTTTTCAGAGGTCATATTATTTTTACAACTATATAAATGAATGCATAAAATGACAAGTATATAACTTGATTACAGAAAGGAGTGCAAATCTAAAAACAATATCTTTAGTAGTTTGAGGGAATTGCTGAAAATGATGAGTACATTTATTAACTGCAAGGGGGCAACATTTTGAAAGATGTGCACATTTGTTTGAAATGCCAGGTAAGTTGGGGGACAGTAAAAGAAGTTTGAGTACAAAATGGAATGTTTTTGGCTACACCCATTTCATCCTATATATTTTTTTCTCTTTTATTCTTTCTGTATATTCAAGTCTGTCCATTTTTCCTCACAGGACTTCTCAAACAAGTCTATGTAATCATTGTCACACTTGTCTGAGATGTCTGTGATCTGTGAATTTTATTAATGTTTGTTTATTAATTTATTAACTCATTTGTTCATTTGTTTATTTATACATATGTTGACTGGCTAAGCACAGTGGTCCATGGACCCTTTTTAAGTATGATCTGAATCCAAAAGGCACACAGTGTTTATGAAAACTGTGATACTTTGACCAAAGTATCCATATTAAAGAGAATGATAGTTGTGGTACAGTAAATGTCTTTGGGATTGACAACAGACATCTTGTATTTACAGAACTGAGATGTGCAGTTAACACTGCACAAACAATACTAATTGCACACATTTGTGAGTAACACGTAAGTAAGTTAAGTTGATGGGTTGAGGAAGTGGTTTGGGTATTGTGGCATTTTGCTGAAACTTATCACAGTTGTACTCCAGTTTGGGTATTGCCAGTAAATCATAAAGTGGTCACATTCTCTTCTGTGGTTTGATTTTGCTACAGTCATTTAGTTGAATTCCATTGTGCACAGCTCTCTGTAACCCCTGGCACCTTATGCTATGCTATGTCTGATGTTGTTTCTCTGCATATGCCTCTGATCCCCTCACCTGGACACCTTACGTTTTGGTAGCAAATAAAACTATACCTGCAAAGAACATAGAGAGGTGTCTCTTCCAGCGCTTATACCCTTGTTATCTTTCCACTGCCCTTATTGTGTTCTCTGTTGTACATTGAAGTGGCAGAGAACTAATCTATTACAGAGGTTGTTACGATCCTTAGTGCACAACTTAGTCACACATACCTACTGAACATATTTATGCAAAGCAGACTTGTATATGTGTGGCAGAAATTACTTGCATGGCTGGAGCATGCCCCCGGCTTCCCAGAATAAAATTCTAGCTGTACTACCAGACACAAAGACAGCTGAGATTCATACATTTCCTGAGTGAAGTTCTGCTTCTTCAGTGCAGTCAGTGTGATGCACAGCCTAGTATCCTCACAAGTAATTCATCCAAACATTTACACAAAATATGTATAGCTCTGCATACAAAGGAAGATGAGAAAAAGTGTCCCCATTCTGGTTTGAATGCAAACTTCCAAGAACATGGTTATTATGCAGGAATGCTGATCCAGTGATGCAGTCTTGGTCATTCTGCAGCCTCTACACTATACAGTGGAAAATTATGGAACATCTTAAGGAGAGCCCAGCATGTAAATGCTCAATGACAAAGAAACACAATCAGGGCAAGCCCTACATTGTCCAAGTTAAAATTCCACCTAGGACTTTCCTGGAGCACCGTATATGGAGTCAGAAATCCACACTAATTATCATTTTGAAACAAGAAGCAACCACCCTTCTGTACATGTATAACTGTATATAGACACACACACACATCTCATAATGGCAAGAGTTTACAAATGAATATACTTTTTGGAGTTAAAGCCAGGCTCCCATGTGTCACAAAAGTTTCATGGATATTGTGACTAACAGAGTTGAAAACTGGAGTAGAAAATATTGCCCCAGTTATTATCATTCAACAGCACATCTTTTTTTTTATTTATGCTATGGATGTGGTACATATGTATGGCAACTACAGCTGATCATTTCAGTGGGTATATTGAATATCTGCTTTACAATCTGAGACTTAAATTACTGTTTACAAGCTATTGGTTTCAATTTCAGGGCAGCAAATGAATTATTTGCATTTTTAGTGAAGCTTTTGCATTATAATTGCTGTAGTTCACATAAATAATATGAATAATAGAAAACATAAAAGCCATGTTAAATCCACTTATTTTAAATGCAAACTTTCATGTAACCTGCAGGGAATGCAGAGTGAGAAGTGAAGCAATTGCTCCCACTGGCTGTTTAACTTGTATGGAAAGTAAGTTAATATTTCCAGACTAGAAAAGAAAAAAAAATATGAGGCTTCCCTGGATAAAACTGTCTTTAGGAGGGATACAGGTCTACTTAAGCAAAATGGCCTACATCCACTTAGAAGTTTGGGTGCTTGGGGAACATTTATGAATATGATTTCAGGGACAGTGCATGTGGATTGGCACAAGGAAAACTAAAGCATCAAACGCCCTGAAAAAATCAATTATTCTATCCTGTAAAGGTATGTTGAGTAACATGAAGAGAGACACGAAGTAGGAAGGTACAACAATGCTGTCAGTGTAGAAAACAAACTGGGAAGGAAAAGGAGAAAACTAAACAAATTTGGGAATCTAAAACTGGACAGAGAAAAGATATGTGAATATTATTAGAAAGGATACGTTGTTTATACCTTCTGTGCCCTTTTATGCTTGGTCCTAAATATTTTTGACATCTGATAACATCAGTGTAGTGCTGCCTTCTGAGAATGGCCATTTTATGGGGTTTTCTACATGTGAAAAATGGTCAGCTCATTGGGATGTAACTGTCTGATCATCACTGGTCCTAGGTATTTTTACTAATATCTTGTTTCCTTTGCATGTGGGCAGTGCAGGATCTCTGCTTGTGGGAGACATCTGTGTACTAAACTGGAGAGAGTTTCTCCTTGACTTACTGCTGTCTGACTAGTTATATATACTTATATCTGTGTGGTTGGTGTTTAGTTTAAGTATGCTATTTATCATTTGTAATAAAATGATTTATGGGTGACTGTGTCATGATCACATAGTTAAATTGTTTTAGATTTTTTTTTTTTATTTAAACTCCTGTTTTGTCTATAAAAATGACAATTTATTGTCTCTGTAAATATGCCAACAAAAATTCTTAGTCTACGCTGGGACAAATTTTCCCACAAAATTGCAGTCTTTATATTTCTTCTTAGGTGCAATCACAATCTATGTACAGCATGTTCCTGAATATTTGGGTATAATTCTATAAAAAATATTTTCAGAAATGTCAGTCAGTGATTGAGATGTTCTTTTATACAATGTATCAAATGCAGTTTTTCACAAGCCTTTACATTAGTTCCTTATACAGGTACACATCTTACATTGTAACTTTTTTTACAACCCCCCCATAATATTCAGTTTATAAACAGGACACGTGAATTCTTTTCAGAGTTTGAAATGCAATATCAATATGGGATATATTTATATCAAGGCAGCTTAACACCAGAACTAAGTTTCATATGTCTTTATTCATAAAGTTGACATTTTCTGCCGTTATAAATATGCCAGACTAAACATATAGATACTGATAAAGGCAATATGTTAATTGCAACCTATTAGTCCTTTCATCTGGAATCAGAGTCTAAGTGCTACTTGTATCCAAGTATTCTTACAAAATTTCCTGAAAATGTTGCTAAGCAATCTCATTGTTTGAAAGACTACCTTACACAGACATACCAAGAGCAGGGCCTGTATAAACTTTACCATTTAATAGTCTAGAAAGCTCTTTAATGTTTCCTTGATATAAATGGTGGGTGTAGGAATTACTTTCAGGGTAAAAAATGTAATTTTTTTTTCAGAATATATCTATATCAGGGTTACCATTTCATTCAAACTAAAACCGACATATATTTCTCTCTAAAACTGACATTTTTGGATGCTGTAATTTTGTAGTATTCAATTAAAAGCACATCTAAATGATGCATAGCTGATTGATTGAATTGTCTGCATGTTTAAATAGTCACAATGTTTCAGAAATCTAGACCTAAACTGATGGCAACAACCAGCAGGCTTGCACAGATATTTGACTGCTCAGTTTTATGACATTCATTTCACACAAACATATAAAGTATTCCCACTGACAACTCAATAGACATCTGTTTTGTTTTAGAATAGCTTAATAACTGAAAATATAGTTTAATTCTCAAAAATTGTATTTTCTGTCTTTTTAAATGCTATAGAAAAGAAAAGCAGAAAAAATGCATACACAAGAGTACAGCCATTTTATTGCTTGTAAAATCCAAGCGCATATAATGTATAGTTTATAGATTTTTTTATCCAGTATTCTTATTTTGAGAACTAAAAAAAAATAAAAGTATTACAGAGATATAGCCATCTGACTGTAGAGGTGAGTTTAGGTTAAAACAGACATGTTACAAATGTCAACATGTTACAAACAATTGGCCCTCTAAATCACTGCTTTTCCCTTGTTAACAAATATAAATAAAATATTTTGTTTTAAAATAATTATTTTTTTATATGCGCAAGTAAGATAAGTATTTGCAAGATTATTTCACAAGAAATAAAGTATGCCTAAGTATTATATGACAGGGAATATGTTAAATTTTAATTAATTGATTCATTGATTGATTAATTCATTTACAGATACCGACTTCACCACTCATTATGACACTCATTCCCTAAACCAGGCCCCATGCTATTCCATTTATGATAAGCAATGGCTGTAGAATTAAAATATATATTTAGCACAAAGTGTAAATATATAAAAAGTCTGTACAATGTGTAAATATAAAAATAATTTATATATATATTAATTATATTATCAAAAATATCTATAGGTTGATTATATCATTCTAACAAATGTGAAAAAAGCCAGATCTACTTCATTTTATATATTATGTCAAACCCAGAGCTATTGGACATGTTCCACTTAAAGAAATTCCAATCCCTCTGAGCTACATGCTCTAGGGACCTAAACTTTGTCACTACAATAAACAGAACATGCTGGAGGGATAGATTCCTGTCCCAGAGACTTCCCACGGTCTGGAACAAACTACCTATCTATATCAAACAAAGCTTCTCATTAGCACTCTTCAAGAAAAATCTTGATGATTGGATGGGAAATAGGAAATTCACCCCGGGGATCACCTCTGTGGCTCTGCTCAACAGGGGCACAGGAAAATAATTTTCTTGGGTGGCGAAAGCCAGGGTACCTTTTTGGCTAGGCTTATATAGGCCCTAGGGCCAATAGCCTAGTACCTACCTATGAACCTATGAACAATAAAAACATAATAAATATAAAACACACACTAAAATTATGCTCACATGTACCCTTAATGCTCTGGAATGGAAAAAATATATAGTATTAACAAACGTAGCATTTTTAACCTAAATTCAACTCAAAGCATATAAATATAGTGATGAGGAAAAAGTAGGAAAAACTAAGAAGATTTAAAAGAAAAAACACAGGAAAAATAAAACATGAGAGAGTGTGTGTATCTATATCTGTATATATTTATATAAGGGTATAGAGATGTACAGGGGTATGTGACAACTAACTGAAAGTCATAACACTATATGGAAAATCCTGAAATACTAAAATGTCAAAACTTTACGATTAAGTCAGTTTAACTCAAAATACAGATGAATAGGATGCAGGTACTCCGTACATGCACTGTGCCAGAACACAACTGCAAACAACAGACCATATAACACAAGTACTAACATGGGTCCTTCTTTTTGGGGGGGAGGGCAAGTCCATCTCTCTACACATGTATGGGAAGAGGTATTTTGATTTCAAAATTTTGACATTTCAGCATTGTACATATACTATTATGGCCTTCAGTATAATGCTTTTTCAGTATGGATGTATACCATAGATAGACACACACACACAGATGTACACACATACTGTCCTATGCTCTTTATTTATTTTTTCTACATTTTTGTTAGTAGGGTAGCGCACTAATCACAACATGACCAGTTGCAGGCTCAGCCTGGGTTACATTCAAACCAGTAACATCACCAGTTTTACAATTAAACCATAATAGGTAAACAAAGGCTAAAAGGCAATGTACATGCAAGAAGATATACTATGTGCGTGATTGTATCACACACAGGCATTTAGGATACAGTAAGGAGATGCAGTAATACCTGGGTAATATGAAAGGCAAGTACATGGTGGCTAAGTCTGGGTTACTTTAGAATAGTAACAGTTGGTGTTCGACTATCATAATTATAGGTACACAATGGTAACAAAATAATATGCAAGGAAACAAGGTAGAGTCATAAAGCTTAAAGTAAAGAGATGAGGTAGCAAGGGTATAAAATGAGAGGAGTTGCCTTAGTGGCAAGGGTGGTAACTATGTGAACTATCCTGCATTCTGACATTTACATTTTTTTTTTTATTAGATACTGTTTGAATTCAGACATGAGCTTAGTGTAGTTTATAGTGTCAGTAAGGTGGTGATGGAGACACTGCCACAGTATGGGAGCCAGTACAGTGCAGCTATGGTCTGAGCAATGCAGTTTTGTAGTGGATGCTTGTTGTATAAGGCTTCCTGTAAACTGGCTTTAAAGGTTGTGGGCTGTGAGGGGAGTGGGCTGCAAGAGAAGATGGAATACCTTCTTCAAGTAGTTTGAAAAATAGGAAATTAAGAAGAAGGTAGGCTCAGGCTTATACAGGGAGCACATTTACCTTGGATAGTGTGTGGCAATGATGGCTGAAGAGAACTTGTAATGAAATGGGATATTTTATTAGATAAGGTCTGTGAAGTTGAATTTTTGTTTGAGGTAGTGAACACAGGCAAGCCATATTCCAGTTATGCAAGCAGGATACCATAGCCTACAGGTGCCGTCATCGGAAGTGAAAGTAATTGTGACAGTTTTTTGTCACCACTAGGAGGTAGTAGATTTTGGAGCAGAGAGTTTGAATGTGTTCTTGGAAGGTGACAGATTGGTGAAGCCAAATACCAAGGTATTTGAATGAGGTGATTGTTTCAATGAAATTACTTTTATGGGTTATAACTCTGAAAGTGCTAGGGGGCTTTAGTAAATATTTTCTTCATGCTGAAAACATTCCCCAGACTGACTGGTTTGGCTTTGAAAGATTTCCAAGCCTTCAAATCTGACCTATGCTCTGGATCATTTCAGGCTTAGAGCTCCGACTCCTCCATTCCCAGGGCCCAGGTTCTCTCAGGAATCTGTTAACCCCAGGCATAGATGACCTTTTCTGCAGAAAAGACCCTTTCAAAGGGTGTTAATGCCCCTGCCCATGGCTTCATTTCTTAGCTCAATGCAGTCCTCCAGGAGTATTCCTGAGGCTGACATTGACAGAATGATGAGGCTGTTTTTGAGGATGCCGATCCAACTGGGGGTTCTCCTATTGCCAGCTTCAGTCAGAGGGTAGGAACTTGCCCCTTTTTCAACTCTGATTGTCTTTTTTTCCCTGACACGACCTTTGGGTTTGGGGGACTTGGATCTGAGTGGACCTCGGGGATTGCCAGTGTCAGATCTGAAGGACTGGACTTTACTGACTGTCACTATTTCTCTGACCCAGTTGACTCAGAGTGCCTCAGATCTGAAGTGGTTTCAGAGCCATGGGGTTGGGGTAGACTCTGAAGCTTTCAGATCCATCCCTTCCTCTTGATCCTTCAGTGCTCAACAGCTTGGTTCCTGCATCTGCTTCAGAGCTGAGCCAGATGGGTTCTTTAAGCTTGCCCTTGTAAGGTTCCTTGGATCCTACTAGGACTGCATTGGGAACAGTCTCTGCAGCCTTCAGGAGGGTACTGTCACAGTCAAAGGAGGAAGCTGTTGTTTCTCACTTGGATCTTCCCATGTCCCCCCAGTGAGTTCTTTGGGTCCTCTGTCCTCTCTTCCTGTCATGTGGAGACAGTCAGCCCCTTGGAGTCTCGAGGCAGTATACATTGTGAGCTCCCCATATGCTTCAGAGTCTTCCCCAGAGCATCCCACTGGGGAAGTTCATGGAAACCATGCATGCAAAAGGAAGCACAAAGAGTCCCAACCCAAATATGCTGGTTTCAATTGAGGGGGAAGGTCCCTCTTTGAAAATATCTTCTTTGATGAAATCCTTGAGCTACTCAAAGAGAGCAGGGGAAGTGGTGTTGGTCCACTGATGCACTGTCCCATGAGGAATCTGTATTCCTTGAGGCTTTTGGGGCTGGCCCGTCTATGTCTTGGTTGGTTTCTCCTGCTGATGAGCTGGTTGACCTGGTTTCAAGACAATCATGGAAGGAAGTGGATGTGGTTGAAACAATCCTTTGAAAACCTGACAAAATCCTAGTTTCTACTAAAGATAGGCCCCTCTGGAGCAAGGGTCCTGCTGTAGATTCTATGGTGGCAGCGATGCCCACTGGGGAAAGCCCTATAATCCATTCCCCCAACAGGGGGTCCAGGGCATTGGACAGGTTTGTCAAGCAGGTATATGCTTCAGTGACCTATGCTCTTAGGATGCTGAATTACTTGAATCCTGTCAGATGCTTTAAGAGAGAGTTGACTAAAGACTTATCCAAGTCCCTGTCTGGGTCCTTGTCTATGAAGGATTGAAAATCAGTCAATATGCAGTTGGCTACCCTTCAGTCCCTGTCAAATCTGTCCATATGCCTTATTTCCAACATGGCCAATGGCACATCGAGTGGCAGGCACTGGAATAGCTGTTTACCCACACAAATGGATGCATCTCTGCTACTTTATAGAACACTGCAGGATCTCATTCTTTAATGCCCCTTATATTGGATCAACATTGTTTGGGTCAAAAGTTAAAGAAACACTGTCTAAAAATGAGCAGGAGGGCAAGAGCTTGTCTGCCATTTGGATAGACTTTTCTATCCCTCAATGAACTTTCTCTTGAAACCAGAAAGGAGGGAAGAAATTGTGGTTGCACAAGTCTCAAGGCCTTGCCCCAGACACTTCTAGCTATAGACCCCCTAGAAGCAGAGGGGGCAATAATCATACTCAGTGTCATCCCTGTGGCAGAGGTAGACCACAGAATCAAGACTTTTGGGGTCCCTTCTCTGATGGGCCTTTTCAGTGCTCAGGAATGGGTGCCTGACTGATGCAGTCTGGAAGCCAGTCAGGTTTGCACTTGCCTGTGCACCCTGTGGTGTGGAAAGCTGTCACCCAGAATGTATGGGTACAGGGAATCATAATCAGAGACTATATTATTCCCTTCCTTTGTCACTCCCCTTATTCAAGAAGATTTCCCAATATCCAGTCAGCAAAATGGAAGGTAGCAGCACAAGAAATAAAAAAGCTGTTAGTCAAATGAGTCATCCAGGAGATCCCTCTAGACCAACATGGCTCCAGAGTCTACTCAAGGTTCTTTTTGTTGCCAAAGAAAAATGAGGACCTTGGGCCCATTCTGGACCTCTTCTGTGAGTTAAGTACTTTATCCACTATACCAGCCCACCCCTAAATTGTTATGGAGATGCTGGGAATTGAACCCAGGACCTCAAACATGCAATACAAAATAGAGGGCAGGTTCAACTGAGATTTGAACTCCGTTACACCATGGAAGCATCTGCACTGCATTGATGCCTCTCTGACTGGGAATTGAACCTGGGCTGCCTTGGTGAGAATGCTGAATCCTAGCCACTAGACCATCAGGGACTTCCCCTCAGTCAAATTGGGCAAAAATTCTGGATGGTCATAAATAGTCCATCATACCATTATTGAGGAAGGATGACTGAATGTGCTTGATAGATCTCCAAAATGTATTCTATCATATAAAAATGGACAGATGCTCCAGACGGTTTCTCAGTTTTTGACTTGGAGCCAGTCACTTCCAGTTCAGAGCCCTGCCTTTGGTCTCACCACAGCTCCCCAAGTGTTCAAATACATGACAGTGGTTGCAGCTCATCTCAGACTGCAGGGATTTTGAGTATTCCTTTATATGAATGACTGGATCGCAATTACTCTCACCAGGAATCTTTATATACAAGCTAGGGACTCCATGTTCTACCTTTGTTCCTAGTTGGAGATAACTGTCAAATTAATAAAATCAAAACTGCAGTGGGTCCAAATCAAAGAGTTGGTTGGAGCCCAACTTGATACCAAGCTGCAGATAGCCAGATTACCAGAATCAAGGATTCACACCTTCAACTTCAGGTGGTGTTAGTCCTTCCCCATCAAAAAATCCCAGCAGGCTGCATTTTGCACCTTCTTGGATCAATGGTAGTCTCCATCACTTTAGTCACCCTAGTCAGATTTTACATGAGTGTTGCAATGGACTCTCTCAATCCAGTGGTCAATGAGATTTCTACCAATAAACTTTCCTGTGCAACTTACCAGGATTTGCAAAAAATATATTCAGTGGTGGCTTGAGTCCCTGATAATTTCTCAGGGTTGTCCTTGTGTTCTTTCTTCAAAGCCACAGTGACCATGGACATTTCCCAGCTATGGTGGCGGGGGTGCATTTCTTGGGAGAGATGCTCCAGGGCACATAGTCTCCCTCAGAGGTCAGTCTTCACATCAGTGTCCTGGAGATGAGGGCAGTCCTCTTTGTATTGCAGTCCTTTCAGAATTCCGTTCCCAGGGATGTGATCTCCATCCAAACAGACAATATGTCAATAACTTGGCAAGTCCACAAACAAGGGGGAACACACTCTTACTCATTGTGTCTCGAGGTCATGAGGGTTTGGCAGTGGTCAATGTCTTTTCATGCTTTTTGATATCCATGCACATCCTGGGGAAGTCTGATGTGTTAGCATACAAGTTAGGCAGATCTCCTTCTGTTTATCATATTGATTACTGCTGCGGTGGCATTAGCTATATGGATTTTTTTTCCTGCCAAGGATATAACAGCCAGTCAGCTTCCAAAAATTCACAGTACCTTCCACAGACCCAAACTGTCAAGCAGCTCAAGCTGAGCTGATTAAAAAACAAGTTTGAGTGGGAAGCCCTTCAGCGCTTTACTGCCACCAGACAAGTATGCTCTCTAAGGTTTTTGAGGATCGATGGTCAGCTAGCATTTTCCTTTGCTGGCACATAAGTTCTATTTGGGGAAAAACTTTCCATTTTCTTAATTTTGTTGATGATTTGTTACTTTCCTCCTTAGGAAAGTTGTTTTAAAGGTAGGAGTGTTGTGTTACAACCGACTGTCTCAAGACTGTAACATATTTTTAAACAAAATGCTTGTTTTTTCTATCAGTTTAAAAGTAGCATAAAGTAACTGAAAACATTTTTTTTCGAGTGAAGAAATTGTTTTTCTTTTGTGGGGCTAGCATAGTGTTTTAAAGTGCTTCTTACTATGTGTTTTCTGTCAAAAAAGTAACTTTTGTGGACTGGTAGTGTTTACTGGAAATTGCTGCTTGTCTTCCTTGAGAAAGAGGCACCATTTTTGGCTTGATGATTGAACAGACTACCAGTCCCATGGTTGGTCTTTCTTACAGCCAAAAAAAAAAAAAAAAAAGAAAAGGTTAAGCATTTATCACCACAGCAGCCTAGCAAATTTCCTCAACCACAGGTGGCTGACTCTGCTATGGTCTTTTATTGTACCTCAGACCAGTCGTGTTTTACCCTGGCTCCCTCTGGTGTAGTACCTACGGCCACTATGGACCAGGGGTTAGCCACATCTTCTACGGCTGTTAGGGTTCCCCTTAGTGGGCAAGAGGGAATCATTCTTGTTGGTCCTGGGAGAAGGAACAGGGAAGGTTTTCTTACTGTGTAAGAATGTTGTGCCCATCTCTGGGGAAGCAGCTGCTGCCATTAATAACAGTTGGCCCCATTTTTCCTGTCAAACAGAAACAGAAAATCAAGCATGTTTCATCTCCTCCTCAAATTTCTTTGGATAACAGTAGATGTTATGTGATCCTATCTCGCCTACATTCTGACTGATGGGCTCGGAGCCGATCCCTCGGCTCCGACTCGGCACGCTTATGCTATAGAGCGAGGCCTCTAATTGGCTGAGCTATCTTTATCCCAGGATGCACCACCACTAATCCCCCAGATCTCGTTTGCCGCTTTCAGAGCTTGGACGTGGTCTCAACATTGGCTGGGCTAAGTACTATATTAATAGTATCTTTCCTGTCAGTAATTCTCTCTTTTTCAACCCAAAAGCTGTTTTAACGGCTATTTTTTGTGTACGAGTGTGTCTCTTGGTGTTTTATTGAATTTTGCTTTAAATTTCCTGTCAGACAAGGTTCCGTTTTAATTAGAGGGGCCTTCCCCTGTTCTAACTACTTTAGTGGTTGTGTGTGGGTCAAGTACCCGTTTTAGTTAGAGGGTCTTGACCCTCCTTGCTTTCTTTCCCTTTCTTGGCTGTGTAAAAAAAAAAAAAAAAACAGGTTTCTTGTTTCAGTTTATATTTTTTGAGTACGGGCATACTTATTGTACCTGTGGCCTAAAACTGTTAAAGTTTACTGTTTTTTCTGTTTTTACAACTATGTCTAAGGAACATAAACCATCCGGTTTTAAGAAGTGCACGAGGTGTGGGTTTAAAATGTCCATAATGGACGACCACTCCTCGTGCGTCTATTGTCTTGGCGCCAAACATCTCCAGGAATCCTGCAGTGTGTGCCATGCGTTTTCCTCTCGAGTCCTCCAGGAGAGGAAAAACAAATTAATACTTAAAGGATTAATCAAGCCTTCTTTCGAGGAGGCCTTATCTTCCTCTCCGTCTCCTTCTAAGAAGAGGAAAGCGCCGGCTCCAACCAGTCAGTCGGAACCGACGGCCAAAAAAGGTAAGCAGACTTCTCCATCGGCTCCACGGACTTCGGAGCCGAGGTCGGAACGATCTGCCTCGATGCCTCCTACCTCGACCCCTCTGGTTTCGGAGCCGAGGTCTGGAGCATCGAGAGGCGGGTCACCCTCATCGGCTCCACTGATATTGGAGCCGATAAGGGTCATCGGCTCAGACACTTCCCCCTCGGAGCCGAAGTCTTTATCGGCGCCGAGGGAAATTTCCCTGAAGATTTCCTCGGAGCCGATAATTGTGGAGTCCTTTCGGAGCCGGTCCCCGAGCCCTTCGGAGCCGATGGAGAAATCGGTTCGGGCCCGATCGGTATCCTCGAGGTCTTCTAGGATGTCTGATTCGGACATCGACAGGGTGCTCCTTCGACTCTTCCAGTCTCCGGTGTTCCAGAAAATGGTTTTGGCTCCAGCCCATTTGGCTTCGGAGCCGATGGTCCACTCCCTTACTGTACTTCCTCCTCCAACAGCTTCGGCACCGTTGGAGCAGGTGTTGGTGGAACCAGTGGAGGTGTTAGGGTCAGGCCTGACCCTTGCTCCGACTCCGGCTCCTGGGTCGGAGTTCAGTGCACAGACTTCTTCCTTCGGCCCTGGGGGGGAGGCTTCGGGATTGATACCTTCGGTCCCAAGTCTCCCTCTTGGTGCATCGGCGGCGGGAGTACCGTCCACTGCCGTGGCCACGGAGGGGGGACCTTCCCAGGATTCTGGTGGTCCCGCCTTCAGGGCTATGAGGAGTGCTCTAGCCAAATCTTCATTGGCTACCTCCACAGTTTCCCCAGCTCCTTCCCTACATTTGGAGACTGGGTCGTTGGTAGTTCCCCTGTCCACAGACAGCGGAGCCCCTGGGCCTCAGGTTACCCCCGCTGGGGTTTCCCCCCCTCCTGGAGGTCCTTCTGAAGCCTCTTCGGAAGAACCTCCCAGGAAGAAAACGTGCAAGAGGAAGCACGTTGACTCCCCTGACGAGTCTTTGACATCTGACACCGATCTCGATGATGCAGAGGGGTCCCCCAAGTCGTCCTCGGATGATGTCTCCTTTGCAGACATCCTGGAAGCCCTAAAACAACGAGGCGGCTGGCAGTCCAAACCTCCCTCTGCTGATGAGTCGGTGTTCCTGAAGGCCTTCGGGGCTCAGCCCTCCGCCTCCTGGGTGTCTCCGCCCTTCGACGAGCTTTTGGATTTGATCTGTCGAAGGGCGTGGGAACACCCGGACTCTGTGGAACCGGTGCCCGCTCGTCTAAACAAATTTCTTTTGGCGCCCCCAGATAAAGAGTTCCTCACAAAAGGTGTGGCTGTGGATGCTATGGTGGTGGCATCTGCTACGCAGCAGGATGTAGCAGAGGCTTCTACATCCGTCCATCCTCCTAATAAGGAGTCTAGGAGCATGGATCGGTACGGCAAGCGCACCCTAAGTTCAGCGGCCTTTACTCTGAGGTCTTTGAACTACCTGACGCACTTTACAAGATTCCAGAGGGATCTGATTAAGGAGCTATCCGATACCCTCTTAGGTAACCTGCCTGAGGAGCTGGCCCAGACGGTTGGATCTCAGCTGGCTACAATGTCATCCATTTCGAACTCGTCCATGAGGCTCATTTCGTATGCGGCCGAAGGGGCGAGTAGAGCGGCGGGTACAGGCATTGCTCTACGGAGACAAGCCTGGCTCCGCCTGTGTCATTTCGCGGAGGCCTTCAAGTCTTCATTCGCCGACGCCCCCTTTGATGGGTCCTCCCTGTTTGGGCCCAAGGTGAAAGACACACTTACCCGCTGTGAACAGGAGGGTAAGACTCTGACTGCCGTAGAGGCATGATTTTCCACTCCCTTTCGTCCTTATCCCAAGGCTAAAAGAGGAGGGAAGATGTGGTTCAGGAGATCGCAGAAGTCTTACCCCTCTCAGCAGGAAGGTTCCCCCTCCAGAGGCAGAGGAGGGGGAAATTCATCAGGAAGACGCCATCCCAGAGGTGGCAGAGGCCCCCGCAACACTGGAGACCGCGAGTCCTTTCGTGGCTCTTCAGCTTTTCATAGTCCCTGAGGGATTGCCCGACTGTGCTGCTCCGGAGCCAGTCGGGGGTCGTTTTTCGAAGCACCTAAAGGCCTGGGAAAGGATCACTCAGGACCGATGGGTGCTTTGAATTATCGCCAGAGGTTACTCCATTCCATTCTGTTGCCCCCCCCCCCCTCAGTCCAAAAGAATCCCGGACCCGCCACCCAGTGAACGGGATACCGCAGCCATAGAAATTTCAAAACTGCTGCAAAAAGGAGCCATCCAACCGGTCCCCGCAGACCAGATCGGATTAGGGACTTACTCAAGATTCTTTTTGGTGCCAAAAAAGACCGGGGACTTGAGGCCCATTTTGGACCTAAGCAACCTAAACCGTTCAGTCAAGAAGTCCAAGTTCCGAATGGTCACTTTACAAACCATTCTCCCATTGTTGGAGAAAGGTGTTTGGATGTGCTCCATAGACCTCAAGGACGCGTATTACCATATCAAAATACATCAAACGTCCAGGAGACACTTGCGCTTCAGCCTAGGAGGCAGTCATTTTCAGTTCCGTGCGCTGCCCTTTGGTCTCACCACAGCCCCCAGGGTGTTCACCAAATGCTTGGCAGTAGTGACTGCTCACTTGAGTAGTCTAGGATTCCAGGTGTTTCCGTACCTAGATGACTGGCTTCTAACTGCCACCTCCAAGCATCTACTTCTACGGAGCCTGCAAGCCACAACAACACTGGGCAATTCCCTCAGAATCACCTTCAATTGGCCAAAGTCTGTGTTACGGCCATCTCAAAAAATAAGATTCATAGGGGCAGAGATAGATTCAAACCAGATGTGGGTCTATCTACCTGCAGACAGAATTCAGATTATACAAAATCAGGTTCGAGCCTTACTCCCCAGGTCCAAAGCCCCAGCCAGAATGGTCGTGCAGCTATTGGGTTCAATGTCTGCCACAGTTCTGCTAGTTCCCTTGGCAAGGTTACACATGAGAATCCTCCAGTGGCTTCTTTCAACTCAGTGGTCCTTTCGGGAACTCCCTCTCAATCATCTAATATGGATCACAGAATCTTGCAGACGGGACCTTCGCTGGTGGCTAGAGTCCTCCAATTTGGATCAGGGACGACCCTTTGTTCTTCCCCCTCCAGCGGCCACTTTGACCACGGACGCCTCCCAGACGGGGTGGGCATTCCCTGGGCAGGTCAGTCCAAGGCAATTGGCATCCGGAGGAGACTCCTCTCCACATCAACGTTCTAGAAATGAGGGCAGTGCTTCTGTCCCTCCAAGCTCTTCACAATTACCTCCCTCAGGGCGTAATTGCTGTTCACTCAGACAACATGTCAGTTGTCTGGTACCTGAACAAACAGGGAGGGACCAGATCCTATCCTCTTTGCAGGGAAGCGATGAGAGTCTGGGAATGGGCAATCTCGACCAAACACTTCCTAGTGGCTACTCACATACCGGGCAAGTCCAATGTCATAGCCGACAGGTTGAGCAGAACCATCCTCTCTCCTCACGAATGGTCTCTGAATATGACTACGACAGAGCAGATTTTCAGCGAATGGGGAGTTCCGTGCTGCGACCTCTTTGCGACTCCTCTGAATGCGAAGTGCAAAAATTTTTTCTCCCTAACCCCAACTCCGGGGAAGAGCCCTATGGACGCGTTAGTCCATCCCTGGCCCACCGGCCTGCTTTATGCCTTCCCTCCAGTTCCTCTCCTACCCAGGGTAATTCAAAAGGCATCTCTCTTAGGGAGCAAGATGATCTTAATTGCTCCTTATTGGCCTCGTCAAGTCTGGTTTCCCTACCTTCGGAAACATGCTCTGGAAGGTCCATGGTTCCTGGACCAAGTCCCAGACCTACTGATTCATCAGTCGGGACTACTACACCAGTCCCTAAACACATTAAAATTGACGGCCTGGCTCCTCCTCTTCCGACCATAGTCAGGAGACATGCACTGGACCCAGATGTGGTGCACATATTGTCTTCAGCCCACAAGTCTACTACGAAGAAACTGTATTCTAGCAAATGGAAAAGGTTTGCTATCTGGGCTCAACTCCGGCCTGGACCCCATTTCTACTCCCGTGGCAGAAGTACTCAAATTCCTGACCTCTCTTTTCAACCAAGGATCTTCTGTTTCTACCATCAAAGTACAATTGGCAGCGATTTCTAATTTTCATGAATCCCTAGACCCACCTTTAATGAGCAACAGGTTGTGTAAGACCTTCTTGAAAGGTGCTGCTCTATTAAGACCTCCGATTTCTCATCCTGCACCTCCATGGGATCTCGATATAGTATTACGTGCCTTGACTTCTTTCCCCTTTGAACCGGCAGCTACCTGTGATCTGAAGTTTCTATCATGGAAGACAGCCTTTCTAGTGGCAATTACTTCAGCCAGAAGGGTTTCAGAACTTCAAGCTTTGTCAGTGAAACCCCCATACTTGGTTTTTCATACAGACAGGGTATCTCTCAGACCAAATCCTTCCTTTGTTCCTAAAGTCTGTTCTACTTTATGCTTGCAACAGTCGTTAGAGCTCCCAGTTTTTTTCCCAAAATACTCCAGTAAAGCAGAGTTTATTTTCCACACACTAGATGTCCACAGGCAGTTACGTTTTTATTTGGATAGGACCAAACAATCAAGGAAGACAGATCAGTTGTCTGTGTCCTTTGCAGAAAACAAATTGGGCAACCCAGTCACGAAGGTCACTATTGCCAAATGGATCAGGGACTGTATTACTCAAGCTTATATTTATTCTAACAAAGAGCTTTCCACCTCTGTTAAGGCTCATTCTACAAGGGCTATGGCTACCTCGGTAGCATTTCATTCTAAGCTTGCTATTGGTGACATTTGTGCTGCGGCTACATGGTCTTCCCCGCACACCTTCATTTCTCACTACAAATTAGATGTGGCATCTAGAGGACGAGCTTCATTTGGTTCCACAGTGCTCAGGAGTGTTTTCCAATGAGCCACCCGGGATTTAGGCGCTAGGGACGCTGTCCCATCAGTCAGAATGTAGGCGAGATAGGATCACATAACATCTTTTAGTTATGTACTCACCATAACTTCAGATGTTTGGGATCCATCTCGCCTACATTCCTAATAACCCACCCTCCTTCCCCCTTCCTTGGAGATCAGAGGATATCAGAAGGTCCGAATCCTGTTGTTTCATCTTGAAACATCTAACAATGTTATATAAACAAGCTGTGCATGTGTGCATGAATGCGGACAAACAAGATCTGGGGGATTAGTGGTGGTGCATCCTGGGATAAAGATAGCTCAGCCAATTAGAGGCATCGCTCTATAGCATAAGTGTGCTGAGTCGGAGCCGAGGGATCGGCTCCGAGCCCATCAGTCAGAATGTAGGCGAGATGGATCCCAAACATCTGAAGTTATGGTGAGTACATAACTAAAAGTTTACTGGGTCTGGCTTGGGGTTTAATTCAGGCTGTTGATCCTTCTTGTAAAGTGATTTCTGGTAAAAGAAACTGTGGTTCCCCTTTTCCTGAAGCGATTCAAAATTCTGAATCTGAACAAGAAGATGCATGGATCGATATAGGGTTTTTTTACCTCTGATTTCTGATTCAGACTCAGAGGAGAGCTCAGTTTCTGATTCTCCCTGTGGGAGTTTCTCTTTCTCTGAGATTATTGCTAGAATGTGCCAGTGTTTTCATTGGGAGAAGACTGAAGTTTCTCAGTCCCTTGAAAATTACAGAAGGGTTTTCCAGCACCTACCCCCATTCCTGCAGTTTTCCTGATAGTCAGCTACCTGCCCCTAAAAACAGCAGATAGGATGTGTAAAAGTCCTCAGTCTTAAATTTTTATGCACTATTCTAAAATCTGACTCAGCCGATTTAGCTTTAGTTGATCTCACGGCTGCTAAGGGCTTAGTTAATTAGAATCCTACTCTTTCTGATAAGGATGGGTAAATTGTTGATAGGTTTGGGGAAGAAGTGTATACTTCTGCAACTATGATTGTCAGAATTTTGAATAGTCAGGTTCATATGTTAAAGTTTTTTCTAATTGTGAAAGTATGAAGAATGTTTTGTCTTGCGGTTTCCTCTTGTGAGGAAAAATCTAAAAATATGCCTTAAATAATTTTGTTTCTTCAGTTGTACATATCACTACTCCTTAACTCAGTTGTTACTTTTTCCAGGGCTATGGCCACTAATACTGTTTTGAGGAGGTTGCATTCTCAGAACCTTTCAGATGTTAAAAATGGTATTTTAAATTCTCCTTTGGATAGAGATTTCATTTGTGGCCCCTCTGTTGCAAAGGTGATCAAAATGTGGTGAAAGGGGTAAGCTGATTCAAGGACTCTCTAAGATTTTTCATCCCTCCTTTTCCAAATATTTAAAGGGATTTTCTAACCTCTCATCCAATTTTGGCAAAAAAAAAAAAAAATAATAATAATAAACAGTCTCAAAAAAATGCAGATAAACAGAAGTTTAAGGCAAAATGGCATATACCAATTTTTCAAGGATTTTGTCAAGAGTCAGAAGTATTGAGATGATCCATAATTGCTTGGTTGATGTTGGATTGGGGTGTTTAGGCACAGGTCTGACAAAGGCTAACTTCTAGATTGTGAACATGGAGCTGGTTATTATTTATAGATATGTTTTGGGGCGCGCACACACACACACACACACACACACACACACACACACACACACACATATATATCTGTATAGATGTGTGTGTGTGTATGAGTATGTATGTGTGTATGTATGTATGTTTGTGTATATATATATATATATATATATATATATATATATATATATATATATATATAGATTAGATATACACACACACACACACACACACACACACACACACACACACACACACACACATATATATATGTGCTGAAGGCGGTCTGTTGAATGTACAGCTTGATGGCAGGTACTGTTTCTGTTGGGAGCTGTCAAATATACTTCTGGTGGAATGTAGGAATGATCAACTTGTTCATAGGTTCATAGGTTCATAGGTTCATACTAGGCTATCTGCCCGAGGGCATTTACAAGCCTAG
Source organism: Protopterus annectens (assembly GCF_019279795.1). Lineage (NCBI taxonomy): Eukaryota > Metazoa > Chordata > Ceratodontiformes > Protopteridae > Protopterus > Protopterus annectens. Next base: position 81,108,214 of record NC_056751.1, on the reverse strand, counting down.
CCCATAGTTTTGTGGCTTACGCCACCCCTTTAGTATGGGGAACTATACCCTTTATTTTGCTGTGCCTCTGTTGAGCAGTGACACTGAGGTAATCCCTGGGGTATATCTGCGATCTCCCATCCATTGGTCAAGATTTCTCTTGAACAAGGCCAGCGAGGTGCTCTGCCTCACATATACCGGGATTTTATTCCACAGCATAGGGAGTCTTTGGGTGATGAATCTATCCCTCCAGCACATCCTATTAATAGCCGTGTCGAGGTTTAAGTCTCCGCCCTTGTGGCTCTGACGGATCTAGATTTTTGAGGTGAAGCATATTCATCAAATCTGGGTTTGACATGGCCTTGTATGTTAGGCAAAGGTCACCTCTGAGCAAGCGGTGGCGACTGAATAGAGCTGGAGTTCTTTCAGTCGGGCAGCATAGGACAGATGTTTGAGACCCTTTATCCTTTTGGTGAGGAACTTTTGTGGCTTCTCCAGCTGCTGCAAGTGTCGGGTCAGATACATTCCGAATGGGGCATTGTACTCAATCATTGGTCTGATGAGTGATGAGTATAGGGAGACTATGACCTCCCTTGATCTAGATGAGAATCCCTTCATGATAAGGTGGGCAATGTAGAAGGTCTTCCTAACTACTTTAGCTACATGAGTGTCGAATGACAGACTACTATCAACCTGGGTCCCCAGGTCCCTGATAACTTCTTCTGTGCTCAGTGGATTGCCACCTATTTGGTAGCTAGGGGTAACCTTGTTTTTCCCGAAGGGTATGACTATGCATTTTTTGGCATTTAACTTTAGGCCATGGCTCTGGCACCAGTTATCCGTTTCTGTGAGACCCTTCTGAAGGATATCTGTGTCAGATGTGTTTTCTACTATGGCCCAGTTTGCAGTCATCTGCAAACTTTGTCAGCCATAACCCTCCTGTGTTTGCTTGTACTTGGAAAAGTAGATGCCAAACAAGAGTGGGCCCAGGACTGAGCCCTGTGGTACACCACTTGTGACAGGCTTTGAGTCTGACATGGCGCCAGCAACTCTGACCCTGTGGGTTCTGTCACTCAGCCAGTTTGCAACCCATCTTGTGATGTATGGGTTAACATTTAAGCTGATGAGTTTTCAATGATACCCGAGTGGGGTATTGTATCGAAGGCCTTCGCCAGATCGAGGTAGGCTGTATGGACTGCCTTTCCCTCATCAATGGCTTTGGTGACTGTTTGAAAAAGTCAACCAAGTTTAGAAGGCATGATCTGCCTTTGACAAAGCCAAACTGGGATGGATCCAAAGTCTGCAAATTCCCTATGTCTTTATTTATGAGGTCCATTATGATCCTCTCCATGGCTTTGCAGATAAGGCTTGTCAAGCTAATGGGCGGTAATTTCCAGGGTCGGTGGAGGCACCGCCTTTGTGAAGTGGGACCACAGTTGCAGTGCGCCACTCCTGGGTGCGTATCCAGAGGTGAGACTATGATTAAACAGCTGTCCTAGCTGTGGGTTTAATTCCTCGTTGAGTTCGTGGAGCACACAGCCGGGGACACCATCAGGTCCCATGGATGCTGTGTTTTTGCTTTGGAGAGAGCAGTTCTCACTTGGGCGTTGGAGATGTTTGGGGGCTGCAATCGCTTGGTATAGATATCTCTCCTTTGGGTAGAAGTTTGCACTGAATCTGTCAGCCAGTATGTTGGCAATGTCTGTAGGATCAGTAATCTTCACATCATTTTGAACTAGTTCTGAGCATATCTGGGAGTTTCCTCCCAGGTTTCTAACATAGCTAAAGAAGGCCTTATGATTGTCTTTTGAGTCTTTAGCTATTTTTCTCTCAAAATTTGCTTTGGATGATTTTATGAGAGCTCTTAGTTTTTACTTATAGTGATCAAGGGTGTCTTACCTTTTAAGGATTTTGCTCTATCTTGTAGTAGCTTCCTCCTTTTGTTGTAGAGTTTGTTTATGGCTGGGGTCCACCAGACTGGACGCTTGCCTTTGGTACAAAGAGTCTTTGTTTTGCTTGGGATTGCCTTATCCATGCAGTCCTGCAGGTGCTGGTAGAAGGCATTTGTAAGTGATTCAGCGGCTTGAGTACTTTTTCCATGGCTCGGGGCCTTAAAGGAGACCACACTAGTCTTTAGAAGTGTGAAGTCGGCTTTCGAGAAGTTCTTTACTGTGGTCTTTTTTATTTCAGGTGGGGGTGGGATGAGGACCTCCAGCGAGATTAGTTTGTGATCTGATCTCACCAGTGAGGGGTATACTTCCGGTGTTGAACATTGTGCTCCCATGTTCGTGATGATGAGATCAAGTATGTTTTCTCCTCTTGTGGGGATGGTGACTAGTTGTTCCATGATACATTTATCCCCTCTAGTGTTTTCAGGAAGGCCATGTGAGGTTCCTGAGTTTGTGAGGGTGGCCTGTAACATGCTACAATTTGCAGAGCAGTCTTGCCTATGGTTAATTGCACCTGGATGGTCTCCGATGCATCGTGCGTTGCCACCAGTCTTGAGGTGTGGGTGTCTTTGATGAATATGGATACCCCCCCTCCTTTCTTGGTATTGTCCGGATTTTGGGGCCGGAACGCATGATAAGAGGTAAAACCTGATAGTGCTGGGGTGCTCTCAGGAGCCTTGAACCAGGTTTCTGTCACTGCACAGACATCGATGTTCTCCATACTGAGAAGGGCCTCGAGTGCGTGCATTTTGAGATTTAGACTTCTGGCATTGAGCAGCATTACCCTTAGTTTTTCCTTTTTGTGTTCTAGGGTGGTAGGTTTAGAATTTGAGCCTTGCCTAAAAAGGCACTATGGGGTGGCAAGAGCCTTTGCCAATATCCGGAATCCCAGGGTGACAGGTGCAAGCCGTCCCTTGAAGCAGCGTGGCTTGTCCAGCATGTCATCCCAGGCAGACAGACATTGGATCCCCTTTGAATGACACCAGAGTTTAAGCCAATTGTTAAAGCTGATCATTTTATCTCTGTATTGTGGCATCATTCTTGGTGAAGGTAGGATACTGCTCAAGGTCAGGGTCATACCTGCCTGGGCTACATAATCAGAGAGCTCCTCAATGTCTCTTTTCATGTAGTCCAAGGAGGTACGTCTCAGGTCGTTTACACCAGCGTGGACAATGACTGAGTCGTATTTGTACCTGCTGTTGAGAGACCTGAGTGCTTGCGTTATGTGGCGGATTCTAGCGCCCGACAGGCAGCTTACTGTGACCTTCTCCTTACTCAGTCTGGTGAGCGGGACGTCAGTGTGTCTGACTATGGAGTCACCAATGACTAGTGTGTCTGGCATTGTGTTTGGCCTTAAGGGCTGTGACTGTTTGACACTCTGACTGTGAGGTCTATGTGTTGCAGGTGTTGTGTTCTGAGGTGGTGGTTGTTTGGGTGTCTGCTTTGGTGGCCTCTGCTGTTTTGGTAGATTTTTGATCAGAGCCGAGTATGTCTTTGTGTGTTTATGTGTATGATTTGAGGTTGTGATGGTACTATGTGAGACTGGGTCTATAGTGTGTGTGGTAACCTTCTCCTCCTGACTGGTCTTGCCAGTCCTATGTTGAGAGAGCTCAGCCTCCAGTTTGGCCATATAGTTGCATCTCTCGCATGTATTTGTGTTTTGTGGGAGGAGGAGAGGGTTGTCTGTGTACATGAGGCAATTGTAACATTGCCTCAATATTCCCAGGTTCACCAGCTGAGCAGGAGAGGACACTAGCAACTGATCCCTCGACATGCTAGAAGGACTAGACAAAAAAACTTTAAAAGAGATTCTGGGGGATGTGGGTGACCGAGAGATGGGGGTTTGCCTTTTTGGGGTGCTATCTATAAGAGTGCCGTATCAAGGTAATAAGTACTGTAGGAGCAAGTGCTAGGTTTAACAGATAGAGAAAAGTCTACTTGGAGTCAAGTAGAGATGATCTTTTTAGGTATTAGAGAAAGTGCTAGTAACAGGGATGCTTAAAGGTAAGATTGAAAAGAATGCACTCTGCAGTGTGCACTAGAGAAGTTAGATATGAAAGTAGGTAACTTGAGTTTTACCTGTTTAAAAAGTTAAGGTTTAGTGGAGAGTTACTATTTTTAAAACAGCAAGATGGACTGAAACTGTTGGGCATTTGGCTTAGTGCCATATAAAACTGGAAGCAGAGATAAGAGACATAGTATTGGAGGAAAGAAGGTATAGTTTGCAAGGAACGTGTTGGCTATGGAATCTTATATTTGGGTGTCTTTTGTATCACATATTCTAGGAGGGTACATGTTTCCACGGGCTCTATGCTATGACACTTTCTTTGTGGTCTTCAGTTTTAAGAACCACCTGGTTTGTAGTGTCAGCTTTTTCCCAGTGATATCAAGGTGTGATAGTTGTATATAACTGTATATAGGTGATGAATTAAAGTTTTTTTTAAGAAGCTCTGCAGTAGTGTGGGGCTTGAATGCTTGCATTTAGTGAGAGACAATGTTTGGGTAAGAAAGTCTATGAAATTGTGAATCGATTCAATTAAGAACTACAGTAAAATGAAGAAAAGGAAAATAATACTGGTGATGACTGATAACTGGAGCTATGAACAAGTCATTGTAGTGCTATGGTTTGCCTGCCTTTTATAATACATGCAGATAAACGGGGCACTCTGCTAACTGCAGAGTGCAGGAAAGTACTGCCATCTTGGATTCATACAAAGAAAAATTTTGAAGGTTGACTGAAGAAACTGAGCTTGCTTGGCCTGGTCAGAAGGATTAATGAGGATACAATTTAAGCTTTTACAAGTTATGAATGATTGCAGAACAAGAGAAACAGATCAACTGGTTTATCTTAGGAATAAACAGAAATATAGCCAGCACTGGCTAGTATTAGAAGGAAAACATCTGGAAATGTCATGAGAAAGTATTACTTATGATGATTGTAAAATATTGAAATTCTTTAACAAAGAATGGCTATGGATAACAATGTGGATGAGTCTGAGAAGGAGCGTAACACTGTGATAGGGGAAATGGCCATGGAAGGGACAGGGATTGTCTGGCATGTTTCTACTTGAGATGAAAGTATTTAATTGAGAGGATGCTGGATTAATACAATTTCATAGAATTTTTGTTCTGGTTTTGCTGGTAAAATCAGACAGAGTCTGATGAGTGTGCTATTATTTATACTGATTTGACAGGACTTTGGCAGCATTATTTTTTTATTTTTCTGGTTTTGTTGGGAAGTTTATACAATCATCAAAATGACACAGCGTTATTTGTAATGAAAAAAGGCTTCTTCTGACTTTATACCTCAGTGTACAAAATTCCATTACTATTCTGGTAATTCTGTACATTTTGTAAATGTTTACTTCAATTATAACAACTAATTTTGCTAGGGGATTAAGCTTCAGTTTAGAAGTCTCCGACAGTTAGAATAATTTTAGTTTCAGCATGAAGGTAAAAGGGTTGGCTATGTTACTTCCAGTTATATCTTGAGAGTTTACTGGGTATTGCTGCTTTACAGTATGAGATAGCTACACTTTAATAAGTTCAGATTTAAAATTTAATTCTAATGCCTTATTTATAGCTATTGTTAACTGAATTTGCTCAGCTTACCTGAACTTTTTCCATTCCCATCTGACAGTATCTTTTACACTTCTACATAAGCAATGTTCACTGAATGTTGAACATCCACACTGGGGGTCAGTAGCCTGTCAGTATGTTGCATCACCATTTAAGGATGGTGGAATCCGAGAGCACCAGAAATTACCACATTTTGGATCAGAATTTTCTACTGGTCTTGCTGCCCGACCTTTCTTGACATGCCACCGGGAGGTGCTGATAAGCATCTGTGATCTATTCCTGTGCCCTCTTGGCATTCCTGTTGTCTTTATTTCTTCACTGAAGCAACACTGGTGCTTTCCTGAAGATGATGTGGAAGTGAGGTGAAGCATCTTCCTTCCACAGATGTAGGGGGTATCTCATTAGACCAATTTCTTTACCAGCTGAAACTCTGAGCCAGGATTACACCTTTAATACTGTGCATATGTGCTGCTTTGCAGGGTCAGTTGCACCTGTGCCAATACAAATATGTATAATCAGCTGCATAGCATTTAGACAGTAACTATGTATACCACAGATATTTACTTGTTCATAAAGAAGTGTATTTTATGTGCATGGAATGAACATGTGGTACTGAATTTATTTCTCTGAAAATGACTTGCAAAATACTCTTGTTAGTAGAAATTTTTCATAAGGCATTTAAGGCAGACTCTTTATCAGTATTCAGGGAATGAAAGTGCTTTTTTGTACACTTGTGCACCATGCTAAGCGTGATGCACATGACTGACCGTAACTAATCAAAAGTGGATATTTCTGGTGCATGCTTCAGTGGCACTTGCAAAGGTCAACAAAGTGTCCAGCTGTGAGCTTGCAGTTATCTGCTTTGTTGAGGCAGTCTTATCATTTAGGAAGAAGATTTTCATGGTGAGCAGTAACAGGATATACATACCATGCCTTTAGGTTTGGACAATATTGATCTTAACATTCATTAACTTTTTGTGCAAATCCTAGATAAAGAAAATAATTGAAATCTTTGTAAAATTTGGCTTGTTGCATAACTGAGTTACCCAATTGTTGGCAAGGTAGTGTTATGCCACTCAGAGCAAACAAATAATCACTGCTGAACCCAGAAGTAAGAATAAGGAAGCTAATGTTCTCAGGAAATACTTCTAGTGAGTGACATTTTTAAAGATCTTCAGAGAAGCACATTCCCTCTGGTGAGCCTGTGTTCCTTTGACATGATGTTCCTTGGAACCTAAAATCAATTTTTTGTTCTCCCTTAGTAATACAATGATATAACAGTACAAAGGTTTTGTGATGTTTATGAAAAAAGAAAAAACAGCGTAATGCATATTTATATAAAATGTGACATTATTAATAATACATATTGTGAGATAGAGAGAGAAAGCCCTGGCACAAATTATTCATGAATCTTTAAGGTGTGAATTTATTTGGCATATACAGTTCTTTGTCCAAACCACTGCAAAAGAAGTATTTCAAAATTAAATATGACTGTATTTTGACAATGGGAGAAAATTATTTTGTTTATTTTCATTTTTAGTTGGTCACTGCAGATATAATACTCAAAACACTTCTTTGCCAGTTAGGTTTATACTAAACTGAATTGGAGAATTGGACATTTCATGGAAACACATTTGTACAAAGAATACATCTTTTTTATATTGTTTAACTTATTTTATGTTTATTGTAATGGTGAGAAGGTGGAGGTCAGCATGAATGTTGCAAAATATTTTCCTTTTGTTTAGCCATTTTTGGCAACCCATATTAAATCTATTATCTATTTCAGGATTTTTTTTTTTAAGGCAGCTGGATCTGGACTGAAGTATGGGCTAGGATTCAAAAACAGGCTCACCACTTTTGGTAATTGACCTACACAGGTTTGTCAGTTTCCTCAATAGTAAATGAGAAAGACATCATTATCGTGTCATTAGCATGTCTCTGAATGACACACTAGCCTAACATCAGCACTTTCTCCATTTGTATTTGCCTGCATCTCAAGTATTCCCATAAGAGTTATCAGGTGACAACAATATATTTACAACTGTCACTTTTTCTTGTAACAGTATAGCTGAGCGATTCTCTAATTTGCTCTGCTAATCAAATATGGAGCTGTTGGTATTTCTGGAGAGATATCACATGGCTAATTTGTATTAGCTGCTCCCACAGACTGCCACATTATCATTGAGCTCTGTCTGTGAGACCACACTCTGTACTGAGGTCCCCAAGAGCAAAATTTCCACAGAAGAACAGTCTAAGAATCATAAAGGCTTACCATGATGCGGAAAACTACTGAGCTAAGGCTTCTCCATTGCAGTTAACCTTTTTAAATCCCAGCCATTATGTTTATTTGCCATGTTTATTTGAAAATGTGTGATGGGGAGGCAGCCTAAGCCTTATGGGGTGGATTAGTGCAGTGACATGACTCACAGCTGAATGGAAATGAGAAGTACTTGGTGAGATTAGACATAAGTACTGGCAATGCCAAGTACAAGGCAGCTGGCTGGCATGGACGTTTACAGGATAATTACTTGGGAACATGAAGGAGTATCAGCGATAGGGAAGCAAAACACAGGAAAAGTTCCTAAATGATAGTCGAAATCCAGGGGAAGCAGGGATGGAGCAGTATTTCCACTGCATATGTGGGAAACAGCAGAAGTAGTTAGCCACCAGACAGTGAGCACAAATCTGACTCTTCTCCTTATGACTGGTGGCAGCAGGAAACATAAGAAACAGGAACAAGAACATGCATTAAGTGAACAACTGGTGATAGAGGTTGACAGCTTCTTGCCAGTATGCCAAATGTTGCCTGTGTTGAAGCTGTGATCATAAGATATGAACATGTGTAATGTAAGATTTTCCTTGTATGCACAACACATGCAATTACTGAAGTATTGATCAGAATAAAAAAAAACTGTTAGAGTGATTGTAACTTGAAAGTCTGGATTTTTTGCTACCGGTCACAAACACTGAATGCACTTGATGTGTTATATGATTATATTCATATATAGGAACCTGAATTATATAGGAGGACTGTTAAGTGTTGCAGTATGCTGTATGTGGAAGTCTTGAACTTTCAGTGTTCTCAGTACAAGGGTAGCTATGAAAATAATTATAGGATATTTGTATATGTGAGCAACTCCCATGATGGGTGGCCTAAAACCTTTGCTGTTTGAAATAAGACTCTGGTTAGAATTTCTTTTGAGAACTTCCAAGAAGTGGACCAGCAGGACAGTCAGGAATTTGATCTTAGAATCATGAGACTAAAGATAATGTCATGTGATCTGTCTATAAAGATATGCCTGGTGCAATTTAAAGCAGACATTTGACAATATATGTTGAGTAGGTGACTTGCACATACTAATATGGTAACAGCTATGTGGAATGTATGAAGTGAATGTATTTAAAATGATTGAATGTTGTAACTCTCAAACAACAATGGCCATTTATAAGCTAGACACTTTCCATATTTTCCATAATCACATTACAGTACCACCATCTTAGTAAATATCTGAAAATCGCCGGTACAGTTAACTTGAAACTTAATAGTTCAAGAAGCTATTTTTGTGGTATTTCATAATTTTAAATTTGGCATTTTTCTGTTAAGCTTTGAATACAGAATGGGTGGTTGTTTAAAAGATGTATTGTAAAGTGTAGGGCTGCAAATTAAGAATATAAATTCTGTTCCCTGAAATAAGCAAGAATCTTTTCATCTATTTTAGGTAAATTTTAAATATCTACAAACCCATTACAGAGAGTAGGTTTAGGTAGTGTTAACATTTACATACTCTGCCAAGTTTATGATGTATAATGTTAAGGTAAAATTGGGGTAGTCTCAAGTTATCCTTAGCTGTGACTTTCAGTCCCTGAGTAAAATGTTTAAGATGACAGACTTGCAAACAAAGTTTATTTGACTTAATTTTTTAAAAATAATATGCATGGACAAGTAATCCAGTTCACATTTCATTTCCGGAAAGCCATTTCATTCTCACACACTTAGGTGAGACTGAAGACTGTCATGACCATGGTCTCTGCATCCACAATGTTACCCATGTTACTTTGTAGCAGCCTTACCTTATTTAAAAATCAGTTCACCTTGAATTGTTCAATGGGGATGGCGAAAGCTGCAGGTATGTAATATTTCATATTTTCTCAGTTTTCCTGTAAAGGATGAAAATGTTCACCCACAGAATAACTGGTTAATGAAATTATTTGTTGACCTTTTTAATATTTGTTTGAAGATTCACTAATGTGGACCACTGGTATATCTCGTAGATGGGTAAAAGTTATGAGAACTTGAGTATGAGAGAACCTGTCAGCTGTTTTTGGATTTCCAGATATGTGCAGTTTCCCTCTTTTAGGGGTTGTAATTGTGCAACGTAATCTGAAAAGGTGACAGTTTGTTGAGCCTTTGCAAGGTTAAAGTTGCAAAATCCTTTTATGTTGATATGCCATCAGTCATCCTAATCTGCTTTCTTTATGAATCCATCCTCATCACCAGATATGGGGCACCTGATCCCCATAAAGAGATTTGTTACATTTTTTTCCTGATAGGTACGAATACTTCCCTAGCAGCTGTGCATGTTTTTATTCACAATTTGGTTGCAAAGGATCACAGAGCTGTAAAGAAAAGTGCATACGTGCTTTACCAGCTTATGTTGCATTTGGTGGTAACTGTTTCAACAGGTGTAGGTATACAATTTGGTGAGGGTAGAGTCACCAAAATATCAGACTATGGTTTTGTTAATACTATATAGAGGATTTCTTACTTTCAGGGGAGGGGCATTGTACTAATGGGGAAGATAATCCAAGCATTTTTGTAAGATAATCAAGCTTGTGATTTACAGAAACTCTGCATGGTTGCGCTGGGGCTAATATACACTAATGTGGCATTACTTATGTGGCATTAATGGACATAAATGATATGGACTTGCATGGTACATGCTCAGACAAACTCCTTATTATATGAACAAGTCTGAGACCGTGAACACCCCGTTACACCCCATTCTTTCCTTCTATTGTCTCATTTTAGGGTACCTTTTTACGTGAAATGAGTATACCTGGATTGCAAGGAAACTAGGCAGTACATCTATAAATGGGTTACATATGTTTCAACAACTGAACTTCACTCGCAACAGGACTGGTTGAATATATTTAGCTGAATCCTGATTTACTTTAAAGGAAAACTCTGCCCTTTCCTGCAGGTTGCATTTCTTCCTACAATATGGTTTACAGTATTGCTTAAGTACCAGAAACCTGCCTGTACTTTATAAAATTGTCATTTCTTTCCATGGAATGAAAGGAAGGGAAACATACCTCTCAACCTCTTAGCACAAGAAATCTGGACAAAGCCTAAAATAATGAGGGACAAAGGCCCTAAAATAGGGCCATATTTTAAATATTGCTGTTATAAACTTTGAAAGTTTCTAGAATAACATGATTTCTGTTGGCATGCATTTTCAGGTGGATATGAAGTCTGAAACTCAAATGTATGTCATTATTTAGTGACTTCAATCTTCAGTGATTTGCCAGAAAATCACAAATTTTATGAGGAACAGATAAAAAATATGAGGCAAAAATCTGGGCATTTTGCAAAAGCTGGACAGTTGAGAGGTATGAAGGGAAAGCCCACCTACTTTTTTAAGCGTACCTTCTCGTATACTTTGCAGAGTAATTTGTCTTCATCTGCATGACATACCACAGACACAGATACATCTGTAGTTTACCCTGTCAAGTACTGCTGTCAGTCTTAGATGGCCAATTAGTCTTGCTGATGTCAGGAGCACAGCAGCTGCTATAAAAAGACAGGAAGCTGTGGAACCGTTTTCCACTGTCTTTACTGCAGAGAGGAGAACTTAACACTCCCCTTTCATAGAAAACACAGTAATTAGATCAGTTAGGGGTTTAAAGGCAGTTGTCCCCTCTTCTGACAAATTTACTTAAGCAACATCTCAGTATTAAAATGCTAAGCTTTAAAATGTTTGTTATTTATAATAGTTTATATATTAAGAAAAGTTAAATGTATCAACGATTTCTGTGACATTTAGAGAAAAGTCAGAATATTTTCTTTTAAAGTAGCAACACATTTACCATTTTCAACCCCTCCTCCCCGGGCAGAATTGTATAAATCAGGACTGCTCTGCAGAAAGAGACACGGGTAGCAGCCCCATCAACTAGATAGACTGACACTGTTTTAAAATATCTTTTATGTTTTTTTGTGACATCCTTCCAGAGGGGATGCATATCTGGTACACAGATCCATGGTCAGAGGCTCCCACTGACCGACTCAGTCCTTACAGTAGTAGAGTGCTTGACCATTTTCTAGTCCAGTTGGACAGGAAAACAAGAAGGATGCTTCATGCTTATCAAATGATTAATAAAGAACAATGTATACCAAGACTATATATTCCCCATTCTGAAGGAGGTATGGGCCTTTTTGAAATCGATTACACATATAGATATACAGTCATAAGACTGCATACATGTCTGCTGACGTCACAAGACCTAAATGTAGTGAAAGTTTTAAAACAGGAGAAGAATAACTCTAAGATGACTTCCCTTCTTAGTTTAGCAGAAGCATATTGGTGTGAAGCAGGAATGGAAATCAAACCAGAAGTAGATAAAAATCAGGGAGCAACTGAATGTGCCAAAAAACAAAAAAAAAACAAAAAACAAAAGAGACAATATAAGGTGAAGGGTCAGATGAGAAGGCAAGAATGTGGAAAATGCATAAATATAGTTGCAAATACAGAAAACTCTTGGAACAACTTCATGTTGATCTGGACTGAAAGCAGGAATTGTTAAGGAGAGGTGAATTTAAACCAAAAGACAAAAGGTTAATATTGGCAGCCCAAGATGGACTACATACACCCTGCTTTACAAAGTCCATTGAACATGTGGGAGAAACAGATAAATGTAAGTTTTGTAAAACAGAATTGGAAATACAGTGGATATAAAAAGTGTACACATCCATGCTAAAATGCCAGTTTTTTGTGATAAAAAAAATGAGACCACAATAAATTATTTCAAAACTTTTCCCACCTATAACTTGTACAATTCAATTGAAAAACAAACAAATCTGTTAGAGGAAAAAATATAAAAATGTACAATAAGCTGGTTGCATAAGTGTGCACACCCTTAAATTAATACTTTGTTGAAACACCTTTTGATTTAATTACAGCATTCAGTCTTCTTGGGTAGGAGTCTATCAGCATGGCACATCTTGACTTTGCAATATCTGCCCACTTTTATTTGCAAAAGCGCTCCAAAAATGTCAGATTGCGAGAGCATCTCTGGTGCACAGCCCTCTAAAGGTCACCCCACAGATTTTCTATTGGATTTAGGTCTGGGCTCTGGATGGGCCATTCTAAAACTTTAATTTTTTTCTGGTGAAGGCATTATTTTGTTAATTTGGATGTATGCTTGGGGTCATTGTCATGTTGAAAGGTAAAATTCCTCTTCAGCTTTCTAGCAGATGCCTGAAGTGACTGGTATTTGGAACTGTTCATATCTCCCTCCACCTTGACTAAAGCCCCAGTTCCAGCTGAAGAAAAGCAACCCCAAAGCATGATACTGCCACCACCATGCTTCACCATTGGGATGGTGTTCTTTTGGTGATGCGAAGTGTTGTTTTTGTGCCAAACGTACCTTTTGGAATTGTGGCCAAAATGTTCAGCCTTGGTCTCATCAGACCATAACACATTTTCCCACATGTTTTTG